>NC_140255.1:948402-1409860 GCF_949987555.1 Borostomias antarcticus | reverse complement strand
CCTGAAGAACGCTTTTCTCAGTGAGAGAGAGGTGTCTTAGGAACATTTTAACTTTCCATGCGCCCCGAGTTATATTGGTCAATATGAATGTCTCTCCCATGTAGAAGAGCACGCACCATTATAGGAGTCATCATTAGAACATAGATTATTGTGGTAGAAATGCTTTTATTCACCTTTTCACCTCTTGTGTTTCCATGCCTGAAGAACGCTTTTCTCAGTGAGAGAGAGGTGTCTTAGGAACATTTTGACTTTCCATGCGCCCCGAGTTATTTTGGTCAATATGAATGTCTCTCCCATGTAGAAGAGCACGCACCATTATAGGAGTCATCATTAGAACATAGATTATTGTGGTAGAAATGCTTTTATTCACCTTTCACCTCTTGTGTTTCCATGCCTGAAGAACGCTTTTCTCAGTGAGAGAGAGGTGTCTTAGGAACATTTTGACTTTCCATGCGCCCCGAGTTATATTGGTCAATATGAATGTCTCTCCCATGTAGAAGAGCACGCACCATTATAGGAGTCATCATTAGAACATAGATTATTGTGGTAGAAATGCTTTTATTCACCTTTTCACCTCTTGTGTTTCCATGCCTGAAGAACGCTTTTCTCAGTGAGAGAGAGGTGTCTTAGGAACATTTTAACTTTCCATGCGCCCCGAGTTATATTGGTCAATATGAATGTCTCTCCCATGTAGAAGAGCACGCACCATTATAGGAGTCATCATTAGAACATAGATTATTGTGGTAGAAATGCTTTTATTCACCTTTTCACCTCTTGTGTTTCCATGCCTGAAGAACGCTTTTCTCAGTGAGAGAGAGGTGTCTTAGGAACATTTTGACTTTCCATGCGCCCCGAGTTATTTTGGTCAATATGAATGTCTCTCCCATGTAGAAGAGCACGCACCATTATAGGAGTCATCATTAGAACATAGATTATTGTGGTAGAAATGCTTTTATTCACCTTTTCACCTCTTGTGTTTCCATGCCTGAAGAACGCTTTTCTCAGTGAGAGAGAGGTGTCTTAGGAACATTTTGACTTTCCATGCGCCCCGAGTTATTTTGGTCAATATGAATGTCTCTCCCATGTAGAAGAGAACGCACCATTATAGGAGTCATCATTAGAACATAGATTATTGTGGTAGAAATGCTTTTATTCACCTTTTCACCTCTTGTGTTTCCATGCCTGAAGAACGCTTTTCTCAGTGAGAGAGAGGTGTCTTAGGAACATTTTGACTTTCCATGCGCCCCGAGTTATATTGGTCAATATGAATGTCTCTCCCATGTAGAAGAGCACGCACCATTATAGGAGTCATCATTAAAACATAGATTATTGTGGTAGAAATGCTTTTATTCACCTTTTCACCTCTTGTGTTTCCATGCCTGAAGAACGCTTTTCTCAGTGAGAGAGAGGTGTCTTAGGAACATTTTGACTTTCCATGCGCCCCGAGTTATTTTGGTCAATATGAATGTCTCTCCCATGTAGAAGAGAACGCACCATTATAGGAGTCATCATTAGAACATAGATTATTGTGGTAGAAATGCTTTTATTCACCTTTTCACCTCTTGTGTTTCCATGCCTGAAGAACGCTTTTCTCAGTGAGAGAGAGGTGTCTTAGGAACATTTTGACTTTCCATGCGCCCCGAGTTATTTTGGTCAATATGAATGTCTCTCCCATGTAGAAGAGCACGCACCATTATAGGAGTCATCATTAGAACATAGATTATTGTGGTAGAAATGCTTTTATTCACCTTTTCACCTCTTGTGTTTCCATGCCTGAAGAACGCTTTTCTCAGTGAGAGAGAGGTGTCTTAGGAACATTTTAACTTTCCATGCGCCCCGAGTTATATTGGTCAATATGAATGTCTCTCCCATGTAGAAGAGCACGCACCATTATAGGAGTCATCATTAGAACATAGATTATTGTGGTAGAAATGCTTTTATTCACCTTTTCACCTCTTGTGTTTCCATGCCTGAAGAACGCTTTTCTCAGTGAGAGAGAGGTGTCTTAGGAACATTTTGACTTTCCATGCGCCCCGAGTTATTTTGGTCAATATGAATGTCTCTCCCATGTAGAAGAGCACGCACCATTATAGGAGTCATCATTAGAACATAGATTATTGTGGTAGAAATGCTTTTATTCACCTTTTCACCTCTTGTGTTTCCATGCCTGAAGAACGCTTTTCTCAGTGAGAGAGAGGTGTCTTAGGAACATTTTGACTTTCCATGCGCCCCGAGTTATATTGGTCAATATGAATGTCTCTCCCATGTAGAAGAGCACGCACCATTATAGGAGTCATCATTAGAACATAGATTATTGTGGTAGAAATGCTTTTATTCACCTTTTCACCTCTTGTGTTTCCATGCCTGAAGAACGCTTTTCTCAGTGAGAGAGAGGTGTCTTAGGAACATTTTGACTTTCCATGCGCCCCGAGTTATTTTGGTCAATATGAATGTCTCTCCCATGTAGAAGAGCACGCACCATTATAGGAGTCATCATTAGAACATAGATTATTGTGGTAGAAATGCTTTTATTCACCTTTTCACCTCTTGTGTTTCCATGCCTGAAGAACGCTTTTCTCAGTGAGAGAGAGGTGTCTTAGGAACATTTTAACTTTCCATGCGCCCCGAGTTATATTGGTCAATATGAATGTCTCTCCCATGTAGAAGAGCACGCACCATTATAGGAGTCATCATTAGAACATAGATTATTGTGGTAGAAATGCTTTTATTCACCTTTTCACCTCTTGTGTTTCCATGCCTGAAGAACGCTTTTCTCAGTGAGAGAGAGGTGTCTTAGGAACATTTTGACTTTCCATGCGCCCCGAGTTATTTTGGTCAATATGAATGTCTCTCCCATGTAGAAGAGCACGCACCATTATAGGAGTCATCATTAGAACATAGATTATTGTGGTAGAAATGCTTTTATTCACCTTTTCACCTCTTGTGTTTCCATGCCTGAAGAACGCTTTTCTCAGTGAGAGAGAGGTGTCTTAGGAACATTTTGACTTTCCATGCGCCCCGAGTTATTTTGGTCAATATGAATGTCTCTCCCATGTAGAAGAGCACGCACCATTATAGGAGTCATCATTAGAACATAGATTATTGTGGTAGAAATGCTTTTATTCACCTTTTCACCTCTTGTGTTTCCATGCCTGAAGAACGCTTTTCTCAGTGAGAGAGAGGTGTCTTAGGAACATTTTGACTTTCCATGCGCCCCGAGTTATTTTGGTCAATATGAATGTCTCTCCCATGTAGAAGAGAACGCACCATTATAGGAGTCATCATTAGAACATAGATTATTGTGGTAGAAATGCTTTTATTCACCTTTTCACCTCTTGTGTTTCCATGCCTGAAGAACGCTTTTCTCAGTGAGAGAGAGGTGTCTTAGGAACATTTTGACTTTCCATGCGCCCCGAGTTATATTGGTCAATATGAATGTCTCTCCCATGTAGAAGAGCACGCACCATTATAGGAGTCATCATTAAAACATAGATTATTGTGGTAGAAATGCTTTTATTCACCTTTTCACCTCTTGTGTTTCCATGCCTGAAGAACGCTTTTCTCAGTGAGAGAGAGGTGTCTTAGGAACATTTTGACTTTCCATGCGCCCCGAGTTATTTTGGTCAATATGAATGTCTCTCCCATGTAGAAGAGAACGCACCATTATAGGAGTCATCATTAGAACATAGATTATTGTGGTAGAAATGCTTTTATTCACCTTTTCACCTCTTGTGTTTCCATGCCTGAAGAACGCTTTTCTCAGTGAGAGAGAGGTGTCTTAGGAACATTTTGACTTTCCATGCGCCCCGAGTTATTTTGGTCAATATGAATGTCTCTCCCATGTAGAAGAGCACGCACCATTATAGGAGTCATCATTAGAACATAGATTATTGTGGTAGAAATGCTTTTATTCACCTTTTCACCTCTTGTGTTTTTATGCCTGAAGAACGCTTTTCTCAGTGAGAGAGAGGTGTCTTAGGAACATTTTAACTTTCCATGCGCCCCGAGTTATATTGGTCAATATGAATGTCTCTCCCATGTAGAAGAGCACGCACCATTATAGGAGTCATCATTAGAACATAGATTATTGTGGTAGAAATGCTTTTATTCACCTTTTCACCTCTTGTGTTTCCATGCCTGAAGAACGCTTTTCTCAGTGAGAGAGAGGTGTCTTAGGAACATTTTGACTTTCCATGCGCCCCGAGTTATTTTGGTCAATATGAATGTCTCTCCCATGTAGAAGAGCACGCACCATTATAGGAGTCATCATTAGAACATAGATTATTGTGGTAGAAATGCTTTTATTCACCTTTTCACCTCTTGTGTTTCCATGCCTGAAGAACGCTTTTCTCAGTGAGAGAGAGGTGTCTTAGGAACATTTTGACTTTCCATGCGCCCCGAGTTATATTGGTCAATATGAATGTCTCTCCCATGTAGAAGAGCACGCACCATTATAGGAGTCATCATTAGAACATAGATTATTGTGGTAGAAATGCTTTTATTCACCTTTTCACCTCTTGTGTTTCCATGCCTGAAGAACGCTTTTCTCAGTGAGAGAGAGGTGTCTTAGGAACATTTTAACTTTCCATGCGCCCCGAGTTATATTGGTCAATATGAATGTCTCTCCCATGTAGAAGAGCACGCACCATTATAGGAGTCATCATTAGAACATAGATTATTGTGGTAGAAATGCTTTTATTCACCTTTTCACCTCTTGTGTTTCCATGCCTGAAGAACGCTTTTCTCAGTGAGAGAGAGGTGTCTTAGGAACATTTTGACTTTCCATGCGCCCCGAGTTATTTTGGTCAATATGAATGTCTCTCCCATGTAGAAGAGCACGCACCATTATAGGAGTCATCATTAGAACATAGATTATTGTGGTAGAAATGCTTTTATTCACCTTTTCACCTCTTGTGTTTCCATGCCTGAAGAACGCTTTTCTCAGTGAGAGAGAGGTGTCTTAGGAACATTTTGACTTTCCATGCGCCCCGAGTTATTTTGGTCAATATGAATGTCTCTCCCATGTAGAAGAGAACGCACCATTATAGGAGTCATCATTAGAACATAGATTATTGTGGTAGAAATGCTTTTATTCACCTTTTCACCTCTTGTGTTTCCATGCCTGAAGAACGCTTTTCTCAGTGAGAGAGAGGTGTCTTAGGAACATTTTGACTTTCCATGCGCCCCGAGTTATATTGGTCAATATGAATGTCTCTCCCATGTAGAAGAGCACGCACCATTATAGGAGTCATCATTAAAACATAGATTATTGTGGTAGAAATGCTTTTATTCACCTTTTCACCTCTTGTGTTTCCATGCCTGAAGAACGCTTTTCTCAGTGAGAGAGAGGTGTCTTAGGAACATTTTGACTTTCCATGCGCCCCGAGTTATTTTGGTCAATATGAATGTCTCTCCCATGTAGAAGAGAACGCACCATTATAGGAGTCATCATTAGAACATAGATTATTGTGGTAGAAATGCTTTTATTCACCTTTTCACCTCTTGTGTTTCCATGCCTGAAGAACGCTTTTCTCAGTGAGAGAGAGGTGTCTTAGGAACATTTTGACTTTCCATGCGCCCCGAGTTATTTTGGTCAATATGAATGTCTCTCCCATGTAGAAGAGCACGCACCATTATAGGAGTCATCATTAGAACATAGATTATTGTGGTAGAAATGCTTTTATTCACCTTTTCACCTCTTGTGTTTCCATGCCTGAAGAACGCTTTTCTCAGTGAGAGAGAGGTGTCTTAGGAACATTTTAACTTTCCATGCGCCCCGAGTTATATTGGTCAATATGAATGTCTCTCCCATGTAGAAGAGCACGCACCATTATAGGAGTCATCATTAGAACATAGATTATTGTGGTAGAAATGCTTTTATTCACCTTTTCACCTCTTGTGTTTCCATGCCTGAAGAACGCTTTTCTCAGTGAGAGAGAGGTGTCTTAGGAACATTTTGACTTTCCATGCGCCCCGAGTTATTTTGGTCAATATGAATGTCTCTCCCATGTAGAAGAGCACGCACCATTATAGGAGTCATCATTAGAACATAGATTATTGTGGTAGAAATGCTTTTATTCACCTTTTCACCTCTTGTGTTTCCATGCCTGAAGAACGCTTTTCTCAGTGAGAGAGAGGTGTCTTAGGAACATTTTGACTTTCCATGCGCCCCGAGTTATATTGGTCAATATGAATGTCTCTCCCATGTAGAAGAGCACGCACCATTATAGGAGTCATCATTAGAACATAGATTATTGTGGTAGAAATGCTTTTATTCACCTTTTCACCTCTTGTGTTTCCATGCCTGAAGAACGCTTTTCTCAGTGAGAGAGAGGTGTCTTAGGAACATTTTGACTTTCCATGCGCCCCGAGTTATATTGGTCAATATGAATGTCTCTCCCATGTAGAAGAGCACGCACCATTATAGGAGTCATCATTAGAACATAGATTATTGTGGTAGAAATGCTTTTATTCACCTTTTCACCTCTTGTGTTTCCATGCCTGAAGAACGCTTTTCTCAGTGAGAGAGAGGTGTCTTAGGAACATTTTGACTTTCCATGCGCCCCGAGTTATTTTGGTCAATATGAATGTCTCTCCCATGTAGAAGAGCACGCACCATTATAGGAGTCATCATTAGAACATAGATTATTGTGGTAGAAATGCTTTTATTCACCTTTTCACCTCTTGTGTTTCCATGCCTGAAGAACGCTTTTCTCAGTGAGAGAGAGGTGTCTTAGGAACATTTTAACTTTCCATGCGCCCCGAGTTATATTGGTCAATATGAATGTCTCTCCCATGTAGAAGAGCACGCACCATTATAGGAGTCATCATTAGAACATAGATTATTGTGGTAGAAATGCTTTTATTCACCTTTTCACCTCTTGTGTTTCCATGCCTGAAGAACGCTTTTCTCAGTGAGAGAGAGGTGTCTTAGGAACATTTTGACTTTCCATGCGCCCCGAGTTATTTTGGTCAATATGAATGTCTCTCCCATGTAGAAGAGCACGCACCATTATAGGAGTCATCATTAGAACATAGATTATTGTGGTAGAAATGCTTTTATTCACCTTTTCACCTCTTGTGTTTCCATGCCTGAAGAACGCTTTTCTCAGTGAGAGAGAGGTGTCTTAGGAACATTTTGACTTTCCATGCGCCCCGAGTTATTTTGGTCAATATGAATGTCTCTCCCATGTAGAAGAGCACGCACCATTATAGGAGTCATCATTAGAACATAGATTATTGTGGTAGAAATGCTTTTATTCACCTTTTCACCTCTTGTGTTTCCATGCCTGAAGAACGCTTTTCTCAGTGAGAGAGAGGTGTCTTAGGAACATTTTGACTTTCCATGCGCCCCGAGTTATTTTGGTCAATATGAATGTCTCTCCCATGTAGAAGAGAACGCACCATTATAGGAGTCATCATTAGAACATAGATTATTGTGGTAGAAATGCTTTTATTCACCTTTTCACCTCTTGTGTTTCCATGCCTGAAGAACGCTTTTCTCAGTGAGAGAGAGGTGTCTTAGGAACATTTTGACTTTCCATGCGCCCCGAGTTATATTGGTCAATATGAATGTCTCTCCCATGTAGAAGAGCACGGACCATTATAGGAGTCATCATTAAAACATAGATTATTGTGGTAGAAATGCTTTTATTCACCTTTTCACCTCTTGTGTTTCCATGCCTGAAGAACGCTTTTCTCAGTGAGAGAGAGGTGTCTTAGGAACATTTTGACTTTCCATGCGCCCCGAGTTATTTTGGTCAATATGAATGTCTCTCCCATGTAGAAGAGAACGCACCATTATAGGAGTCATCATTAGAACATAGATTATTGTGGTAGAAATGCTTTTATTCACCTTTTCACCTCTTGTGTTTCCATGCCTGAAGAACGCTTTTCTCAGTGAGAGAGAGGTGTCTTAGGAACATTTTGACTTTCCATGCGCCCCGAGTTATTTTGGTCAATATGAATGTCTCTCCCATGTAGAAGAGCACGCACCATTATAGGAGTCATCATTAGAACATAGATTATTGTGGTAGAAATGCTTTTATTCACCTTTTCACCTCTTGTGTTTCCATGCCTGAAGAACGCTTTTCTCAGTGAGAGAGAGGTGTCTTAGGAACATTTTAACTTTCCATGCGCCCCGAGTTATATTGGTCAATATGAATGTCTCTCCCATGTAGAAGAGCACGCACCATTATAGGAGTCATCATTAGAACATAGATTATTGTGGTAGAAATGCTTTTATTCACCTTTTCACCTCTTGTGTTTCCATGCCTGAAGAACGCTTTTCTCAGTGAGAGAGAGGTGTCTTAGGAACATTTTGACTTTCCATGCGCCCCGAGTTATTTTGGTCAATATGAATGTCTCTCCCATGTAGAAGAGCACGCACCATTATAGGAGTCATCATTAGAACATAGATTATTGTGGTAGAAATGCTTTTATTCACCTTTTCACCTCTTGTGTTTCCATGCCTGAAGAACGCTTTTCTCAGTGAGAGAGAGGTGTCTTAGGAACATTTTGACTTTCCATGCGCCCCGAGTTATATTGGTCAATATGAATGTCTCTCCCATGTAGAAGAGCACGCACCATTATAGGAGTCATCATTAGAACATAGATTATTGTGGTAGAAATGCTTTTATTCACCTTTTCACCTCTTGTGTTTCCATGCCTGAAGAACGCTTTTCTCAGTGAGAGAGAGGTGTCTTAGGAACATTTTGACTTTCCATGCGCCCCGAGTTATTTTGGTCAATATGAATGTCTCTCCCATGTAGAAGAGCACGCACCATTATAGGAGTCATCATTAGAACATAGATTATTGTGGTAGAAATGCTTTTATTCACCTTTTCACCTCTTGTGTTTCCATGCCTGAAGAACGCTTTTCTCAGTGAGAGAGAGGTGTCTTAGGAACATTTTGACTTTCCATGCGCCCCGAGTTATATTGGTCAATATGAATGTCTCTCCCATGTAGAAGAGCACGCACCATTATAGGAGTCATCATTAGAACATAGATTATTGTGGTAGAAATGCTTTTATTCACCTTTTCACCTCTTGTGTTTCCATGCCTGAAGAACGCTTTTCTCAGTGAGAGAGAGGTGTCTTAGGAACATTTTGACTTTCCATGCGCCCCGAGTTATATTGGTCAATATGAATGTCTCTCCCATGTAGAAGAGCACGCACCATTATAGGAGTCATCATTAGAACATAGATTATTGTGGTAGAAATGCTTTTATTCACCTTTTCACCTCTTGTGTTTCCATGCCTGAAGAACGCTTTTCTCAGTGAGAGAGAGGTGTCTTAGGAACATTTTGACTTTCCATGCGCCCCGAGTTATTTTGGTCAATATGAATGTCTCTCCCATGTAGAAGAGAACGCACCATTATAGGAGTCATCATTAGAACATAGATTATTGTGGTAGAAATGCTTTTATTCACCTTTTCACCTCTTGTGTTTCCATGCCTGAAGAACGCTTTTCTCAGTGAGAGAGAGGTGTCTTAGGAACATTTTGACTTTCCATGCGCCCCGAGTTATTTTGGTCAATATGAATGTCTCTCCCATGTAGAAGAGCACGCACCATTATAGGAGTCATCATTAGAACATAGATTATTGTGGTAGAAATGCTTTTATTCACCTTTTCACCTCTTGTGTTTCCATGCCTGAAGAACGCTTTTCTCAGTGAGAGAGAGGTGTCTTAGGAACATTTTAACTTTCCATGCGCCCCGAGTTATATTGGTCAATATGAATGTCTCTCCCATGTAGAAGAGCACGCACCATTATAGGAGTCATCATTAGAACATAGATTATTGTGGTAGAAATGCTTTTATTCACCTTTTCACCTCTTGTGTTTCCATGCCTGAAGAACGCTTTTCTCAGTGAGAGAGAGGTGTCTTAGGAACATTTTGACTTTCCATGCGCCCCGAGTTATTTTGGTCAATATGAATGTCTCTCCCATGTAGAAGAGCACGCACCATTATAGGAGTCATCATTAGAACATAGATTATTGTGGTAGAAATGCTTTTATTCACCTTTTCACCTCTTGTGTTTCCATGCCTGAAGAACGCTTTTCTCAGTGAGAGAGAGGTGTCTTAGGAACATTTTGACTTTCCATGCGCCCCGAGTTATATTGGTCAATATGAATGTCTCTCCCATGTAGAAGAGCACGCACCATTATAGGAGTCATCATTAGAACATAGATTATTGTGGTAGAAATGCTTTTATTCACCTTTTCACCTCTTGTGTTTCCATGCCTGAAGAACGCTTTTCTCAGTGAGAGAGAGGTGTCTTAGGAACATTTTAACTTTCCATGCGCCCCGAGTTATATTGGTCAATATGAATGTCTCTCCCATGTAGAAGAGCACGCACCATTATAGGAGTCATCATTAGAACATAGATTATTGTGGTAGAAATGCTTTTATTCACCTTTTCACCTCTTGTGTTTCCATGCCTGAAGAACGCTTTTCTCAGTGAGAGAGAGGTGTCTTAGGAACATTTTGACTTTCCATGCGCCCCGAGTTATTTTGGTCAATATGAATGTCTCTCCCATGTAGAAGAGCACGCACCATTATAGGAGTCATCATTAGAACATAGATTATTGTGGTAGAAATGCTTTTATTCACCTTTTCACCTCTTGTGTTTCCATGCCTGAAGAACGCTTTTCTCAGTGAGAGAGAGGTGTCTTAGGAACATTTTGACTTTCCATGCGCCCCGAGTTATTTTGGTCAATATGAATGTCTCTCCCATGTAGAAGAGAACGCACCATTATAGGAGTCATCATTAGAACATAGATTATTGTGGTAGAAATGCTTTTATTCACCTTTTCACCTCTTGTGTTTCCATGCCTGAAGAACGCTTTTCTCAGTGAGAGAGAGGTGTCTTAGGAACATTTTGACTTTCCATGCGCCCCGAGTTATATTGGTCAATATGAATGTCTCTCCCATGTAGAAGAGCACGCACCATTATAGGAGTCATCATTAAAACATAGATTATTGTGGTAGAAATGCTTTTATTCACCTTTTCACCTCTTGTGTTTCCATGCCTGAAGAACGCTTTTCTCAGTGAGAGAGAGGTGTCTTAGGAACATTTTGACTTTCCATGCGCCCCGAGTTATTTTGGTCAATATGAATGTCTCTCCCATGTAGAAGAGAACGCACCATTATAGGAGTCATCATTAGAACATAGATTATTGTGGTAGAAATGCTTTTATTCACCTTTTCACCTCTTGTGTTTCCATGCCTGAAGAACGCTTTTCTCAGTGAGAGAGAGGTGTCTTAGGAACATTTTGACTTTCCATGCGCCCCGAGTTATTTTGGTCAATATGAATGTCTCTCCCATGTAGAAGAGCACGCACCATTATAGGAGTCATCATTAGAACATAGATTATTGTGGTAGAAATGCTTTTATTCACCTTTTCACCTCTTGTGTTTCCATGCCTGAAGAACGCTTTTCTCAGTGAGAGAGAGGTGTCTTAGGAACATTTTAACTTTCCATGCGCCCCGAGTTATATTGGTCAATATGAATGTCTCTCCCATGTAGAAGAGCACGCACCATTATAGGAGTCATCATTAGAACATAGATTATTGTGGTAGAAATGCTTTTATTCACCTTTTCACCTCTTGTGTTTCCATGCCTGAAGAACGCTTTTCTCAGTGAGAGAGAGGTGTCTTAGGAACATTTTAACTTTCCATGCGCCCCGAGTTATATTGGTCAATATGAATGTCTCTCCCATGTAGAAGAGCACGCACCATTATAGGAGTCATCATTAGAACATAGATTATTGTGGTAGAAATGCTTTTATTCACCTTTTCACCTCTTGTGTTTCCATGCCTGAAGAACGCTTTTCTCAGTGAGAGAGAGGTGTCTTAGGAACATTTTGACTTTCCATGCGCCCCGAGTTATTTTGGTCAATATGAATGTCTCTCCCATGTAGAAGAGCACGCACCATTATAGGAGTCATCATTAGAACATAGATTATTGTGGTAGAAATGCTTTTATTCACCTTTTCACCTCTTGTGTTTCCATGCCTGAAGAACGCTTTTCTCAGTGAGAGAGAGGTGTCTTAGGAACATTTTGACTTTCCATGCGCCCCGAGTTATTTTGGTCAATATGAATGTCTCTCCCATGTAGAAGAGCACGCACCATTATAGGAGTCATCATTAGAACATAGATTATTGTGGTAGAAATGCTTTTATTCACCTTTTCACCTCTTGTGTTTCCATGCCTGAAGAACGCTTTTCTCAGTGAGAGAGAGGTGTCTTAGGAACATTTTGACTTTCCATGCGCCCCGAGTTATTTTGGTCAATATGAATGTCTCTCCCATGTAGAAGAGAACGCACCATTATAGGAGTCATCATTAGAACATAGATTATTGTGGTAGAAATGCTTTTATTCACCTTTTCACCTCTTGTGTTTCCATGCCTGAAGAACGCTTTTCTCAGTGAGAGAGAGGTGTCTTAGGAACATTTTGACTTTCCATGCGCCCCGAGTTATATTGGTCAATATGAATGTCTCTCCCATGTAGAAGAGCACGGACCATTATAGGAGTCATCATTAAAACATAGATTATTGTGGTAGAAATGCTTTTATTCACCTTTTCACCTCTTGTGTTTCCATGCCTGAAGAACGCTTTTCTCAGTGAGAGAGAGGTGTCTTAGGAACATTTTGACTTTCCATGCGCCCCGAGTTATTTTGGTCAATATGAATGTCTCTCCCATGTAGAAGAGAACGCACCATTATAGGAGTCATCATTAGAACATAGATTATTGTGGTAGAAATGCTTTTATTCACCTTTTCACCTCTTGTGTTTCCATGCCTGAAGAACGCTTTTCTCAGTGAGAGAGAGGTGTCTTAGGAACATTTTGACTTTCCATGCGCCCCGAGTTATTTTGGTCAATATGAATGTCTCTCCCATGTAGAAGAGCACGCACCATTATAGGAGTCATCATTAGAACATAGATTATTGTGGTAGAAATGCTTTTATTCACCTTTTCACCTCTTGTGTTTCCATGCCTGAAGAACGCTTTTCTCAGTGAGAGAGAGGTGTCTTAGGAACATTTTAACTTTCCATGCGCCCCGAGTTATATTGGTCAATATGAATGTCTCTCCCATGTAGAAGAGCACGCACCATTATAGGAGTCATCATTAGAACATAGATTATTGTGGTAGAAATGCTTTTATTCACCTTTTCACCTCTTGTGTTTCCATGCCTGAAGAACGCTTTTCTCAGTGAGAGAGAGGTGTCTTAGGAACATTTTGACTTTCCATGCGCCCCGAGTTATTTTGGTCAATATGAATGTCTCTCCCATGTAGAAGAGCACGCACCATTATAGGAGTCATCATTAGAACATAGATTATTGTGGTAGAAATGCTTTTATTCACCTTTTCACCTCTTGTGTTTCCATGCCTGAAGAACGCTTTTCTCAGTGAGAGAGAGGTGTCTTAGGAACATTTTGACTTTCCATGCGCCCCGAGTTATATTGGTCAATATGAATGTCTCTCCCATGTAGAAGAGCACGCACCATTATAGGAGTCATCATTAGAACATAGATTATTGTGGTAGAAATGCTTTTATTCACCTTTTCACCTCTTGTGTTTCCATGCCTGAAGAACGCTTTTCTCAGTGAGAGAGAGGTGTCTTAGGAACATTTTAACTTTCCATGCGCCCCGAGTTATATTGGTCAATATGAATGTCTCTCCCATGTAGAAGAGCACGCACCATTATAGGAGTCATCATTAGAACATAGATTATTGTGGTAGAAATGCTTTTATTCACCTTTTCACCTCTTGTGTTTCCATGCCTGAAGAACGCTTTTCTCAGTGAGAGAGAGGTGTCTTAGGAACATTTTGACTTTCCATGCGCCCCGAGTTATTTTGGTCAATATGAATGTCTCTCCCATGTAGAAGAGCACGCACCATTATAGGAGTCATCATTAGAACATAGATTATTGTGGTAGAAATGCTTTTATTCACCTTTTCACCTCTTGTGTTTCCATGCCTGAAGAACGCTTTTCTCAGTGAGAGAGAGGTGTCTTAGGAACATTTTGACTTTCCATGCGCCCCGAGTTATTTTGGTCAATATGAATGTCTCTCCCATGTAGAAGAGAACGCACCATTATAGGAGTCATCATTAGAACATAGATTATTGTGGTAGAAATGCTTTTATTCACCTTTTCACCTCTTGTGTTTCCATGCCTGAAGAACGCTTTTCTCAGTGAGAGAGAGGTGTCTTAGGAACATTTTGACTTTCCATGCGCCCCGAGTTATATTGGTCAATATGAATGTCTCTCCCATGTAGAAGAGCACGCACCATTATAGGAGTCATCATTAAAACATAGATTATTGTGGTAGAAATGCTTTTATTCACCTTTTCACCTCTTGTGTTTCCATGCCTGAAGAACGCTTTTCTCAGTGAGAGAGAGGTGTCTTAGGAACATTTTGACTTTCCATGCGCCCCGAGTTATTTTGGTCAATATGAATGTCTCTCCCATGTAGAAGAGAACGCACCATTATAGGAGTCATCATTAGAACATAGATTATTGTGGTAGAAATGCTTTTATTCACCTTTTCACCTCTTGTGTTTCCATGCCTGAAGAACGCTTTTCTCAGTGAGAGAGAGGTGTCTTAGGAACATTTTGACTTTCCATGCGCCCCGAGTTATTTTGGTCAATATGAATGTCTCTCCCATGTAGAAGAGCACGCACCATTATAGGAGTCATCATTAGAACATAGATTATTGTGGTAGAAATGCTTTTATTCACCTTTTCACCTCTTGTGTTTCCATGCCTGAAGAACGCTTTTCTCAGTGAGAGAGAGGTGTCTTAGGAACATTTTAACTTTCCATGCGCCCCGAGTTATATTGGTCAATATGAATGTCTCTCCCATGTAGAAGAGCACGCACCATTATAGGAGTCATCATTAGAACATAGATTATTGTGGTAGAAATGCTTTTATTCACCTTTTCACCTCTTGTGTTTCCATGCCTGAAGAACGCTTTTCTCAGTGAGAGAGAGGTGTCTTAGGAACATTTTGACTTTCCATGCGCCCCGAGTTATTTTGGTCAATATGAATGTCTCTCCCATGTAGAAGAGCACGCACCATTATAGGAGTCATCATTAGAACATAGATTATTGTGGTAGAAATGCTTTTATTCACCTTTTCACCTCTTGTGTTTCCATGCCTGAAGAACGCTTTTCTCAGTGAGAGAGAGGTGTCTTAGGAACATTTTGACTTTCCATGCGCCCCGAGTTATATTGGTCAATATGAATGTCTCTCCCATGTAGAAGAGCACGCACCATTATAGGAGTCATCATTAGAACATAGATTATTGTGGTAGAAATGCTTTTATTCACCTTTTCACCTCTTGTGTTTCCATGCCTGAAGAACGCTTTTCTCAGTGAGAGAGAGGTGTCTTAGGAACATTTTGACTTTCCATGCGCCCCGAGTTATTTTGGTCAATATGAATGTCTCTCCCATGTAGAAGAGCACGCACCATTATAGGAGTCATCATTAGAACATAGATTATTGTGGTAGAAATGCTTTTATTCACCTTTTCACCTCTTGTGTTTCCATGCCTGAAGAACGCTTTTCTCAGTGAGAGAGAGGTGTCTTAGGAACATTTTGACTTTCCATGCGCCCCGAGTTATATTGGTCAATATGAATGTCTCTCCCATGTAGAAGAGCACGCACCATTATAGGAGTCATCATTAGAACATAGATTATTGTGGTAGAAATGCTTTTATTCACCTTTTCACCTCTTGTGTTTCCATGCCTGAAGAACGCTTTTCTCAGTGAGAGAGAGGTGTCTTAGGAACATTTTGACTTTCCATGCGCCCCGAGTTATATTGGTCAATATGAATGTCTCTCCCATGTAGAAGAGCACGCACCATTATAGGAGTCATCATTAGAACATAGATTATTGTGGTAGAAATGCTTTTATTCACCTTTTCACCTCTTGTGTTTCCATGCCTGAAGAACGCTTTTCTCAGTGAGAGAGAGGTGTCTTAGGAACATTTTGACTTTCCATGCGCCCCGAGTTATTTTGGTCAATATGAATGTCTCTCCCATGTAGAAGAGAACGCACCATTATAGGAGTCATCATTAGAACATAGATTATTGTGGTAGAAATGCTTTTATTCACCTTTTCACCTCTTGTGTTTCCATGCCTGAAGAACGCTTTTCTCAGTGAGAGAGAGGTGTCTTAGGAACATTTTGACTTTCCATGCGCCCCGAGTTATTTTGGTCAATATGAATGTCTCTCCCATGTAGAAGAGCACGCACCATTATAGGAGTCATCATTAGAACATAGATTATTGTGGTAGAAATGCTTTTATTCACCTTTTCACCTCTTGTGTTTCCATGCCTGAAGAACGCTTTTCTCAGTGAGAGAGAGGTGTCTTAGGAACATTTTAACTTTCCATGCGCCCCGAGTTATATTGGTCAATATGAATGTCTCTCCCATGTAGAAGAGCACGCACCATTATAGGAGTCATCATTAGAACATAGATTATTGTGGTAGAAATGCTTTTATTCACCTTTTCACCTCTTGTGTTTCCATGCCTGAAGAACGCTTTTCTCAGTGAGAGAGAGGTGTCTTAGGAACATTTTGACTTTCCATGCGCCCCGAGTTATTTTGGTCAATATGAATGTCTCTCCCATGTAGAAGAGCACGCACCATTATAGGAGTCATCATTAGAACATAGATTATTGTGGTAGAAATGCTTTTATTCACCTTTTCACCTCTTGTGTTTCCATGCCTGAAGAACGCTTTTCTCAGTGAGAGAGAGGTGTCTTAGGAACATTTTGACTTTCCATGCGCCCCGAGTTATATTGGTCAATATGAATGTCTCTCCCATGTAGAAGAGCACGCACCATTATAGGAGTCATCATTAGAACATAGATTATTGTGGTAGAAATGCTTTTATTCACCTTTTCACCTCTTGTGTTTCCATGCCTGAAGAACGCTTTTCTCAGTGAGAGAGAGGTGTCTTAGGAACATTTTAACTTTCCATGCGCCCCGAGTTATATTGGTCAATATGAATGTCTCTCCCATGTAGAAGAGCACGCACCATTATAGGAGTCATCATTAGAACATAGATTATTGTGGTAGAAATGCTTTTATTCACCTTTTCACCTCTTGTGTTTCCATGCCTGAAGAACGCTTTTCTCAGTGAGAGAGAGGTGTCTTAGGAACATTTTGACTTTCCATGCGCCCCGAGTTATTTTGGTCAATATGAATGTCTCTCCCATGTAGAAGAGCACGCACCATTATAGGAGTCATCATTAGAACATAGATTATTGTGGTAGAAATGCTTTTATTCACCTTTTCACCTCTTGTGTTTCCATGCCTGAAGAACGCTTTTCTCAGTGAGAGAGAGGTGTCTTAGGAACATTTTGACTTTCCATGCGCCCCGAGTTATTTTGGTCAATATGAATGTCTCTCCCATGTAGAAGAGAACGCACCATTATAGGAGTCATCATTAGAACATAGATTATTGTGGTAGAAATGCTTTTATTCACCTTTTCACCTCTTGTGTTTCCATGCCTGAAGAACGCTTTTCTCAGTGAGAGAGAGGTGTCTTAGGAACATTTTGACTTTCCATGCGCCCCGAGTTATATTGGTCAATATGAATGTCTCTCCCATGTAGAAGAGCACGCACCATTATAGGAGTCATCATTAAAACATAGATTATTGTGGTAGAAATGCTTTTATTCACCTTTTCACCTCTTGTGTTTCCATGCCTGAAGAACGCTTTTCTCAGTGAGAGAGAGGTGTCTTAGGAACATTTTGACTTTCCATGCGCCCCGAGTTATTTTGGTCAATATGAATGTCTCTCCCATGTAGAAGAGAACGCACCATTATAGGAGTCATCATTAGAACATAGATTATTGTGGTAGAAATGCTTTTATTCACCTTTTCACCTCTTGTGTTTCCATGCCTGAAGAACGCTTTTCTCAGTGAGAGAGAGGTGTCTTAGGAACATTTTGACTTTCCATGCGCCCCGAGTTATTTTGGTCAATATGAATGTCTCTCCCATGTAGAAGAGCACGCACCATTATAGGAGTCATCATTAGAACATAGATTATTGTGGTAGAAATGCTTTTATTCACCTTTTCACCTCTTGTGTTTCCATGCCTGAAGAACGCTTTTCTCAGTGAGAGAGAGGTGTCTTAGGAACATTTTAACTTTCCATGCGCCCCGAGTTATATTGGTCAATATGAATGTCTCTCCCATGTAGAAGAGCACGCACCATTATAGGAGTCATCATTAGAACATAGATTATTGTGGTAGAAATGCTTTTATTCACCTTTTCACCTCTTGTGTTTCCATGCCTGAAGAACGCTTTTCTCAGTGAGAGAGAGGTGTCTTAGGAACATTTTGACTTTCCATGCGCCCCGAGTTATTTTGGTCAATATGAATGTCTCTCCCATGTAGAAGAGCACGCACCATTATAGGAGTCATCATTAGAACATAGATTATTGTGGTAGAAATGCTTTTATTCACCTTTTCACCTCTTGTGTTTCCATGCCTGAAGAACGCTTTTCTCAGTGAGAGAGAGGTGTCTTAGGAACATTTTGACTTTCCATGCGCCCCGAGTTATATTGGTCAATATGAATGTCTCTCCCATGTAGAAGAGCACGCACCATTATAGGAGTCATCATTAGAACATAGATTATTGTGGTAGAAATGCTTTTATTCACCTTTTCACCTCTTGTGTTTCCATGCCTGAAGAACGCTTTTCTCAGTGAGAGAGAGGTGTCTTAGGAACATTTTGACTTTCCATGCGCCCCGAGTTATTTTGGTCAATATGAATGTCTCTCCCATGTAGAAGAGCACGCACCATTATAGGAGTCATCATTAGAACATAGATTATTGTGGTAGAAATGCTTTTATTCACCTTTTCACCTCTTGTGTTTCCATGCCTGAAGAACGCTTTTCTCAGTGAGAGAGAGGTGTCTTAGGAACATTTTGACTTTCCATGCGCCCCGAGTTATATTGGTCAATATGAATGTCTCTCCCATGTAGAAGAGCACGCACCATTATAGGAGTCATCATTAGAACATAGATTATTGTGGTAGAAATGCTTTTATTCACCTTTTCACCTCTTGTGTTTCCATGCCTGAAGAACGCTTTTCTCAGTGAGAGAGAGGTGTCTTAGGAACATTTTGACTTTCCATGCGCCCCGAGTTATATTGGTCAATATGAATGTCTCTCCCATGTAGAAGAGCACGCACCATTATAGGAGTCATCATTAGAACATAGATTATTGTGGTAGAAATGCTTTTATTCACCTTTTCACCTCTTGTGTTTCCATGCCTGAAGAACGCTTTTCTCAGTGAGAGAGAGGTGTCTTAGGAACATTTTAACTTTCCATGCGCCCCGAGTTATATTGGTCAATATGAATGTCTCTCCCATGTAGAAGAGCACGCACCATTATAGGAGTCATCATTAGAACATAGATTATTGTGGTAGAAATGCTTTTATTCACCTTTTCACCTCTTGTGTTTCCATGCCTGAAGAACGCTTTTCTCAGTGAGAGAGAGGTGTCTTAGGAACATTTTGACTTTCCATGCGCCCCGAGTTATTTTGGTCAATATGAATGTCTCTCCCATGTAGAAGAGCACGCACCATTATAGGAGTCATCATTAGAACATAGATTATTGTGGTAGAAATGCTTTTATTCACCTTTTCACCTCTTGTGTTTCCATGCCTGAAGAACGCTTTTCTCAGTGAGAGAGAGGTGTCTTAGGAACATTTTGACTTTCCATGCGCCCCGAGTTATATTGGTCAATATGAATGTCTCTCCCATGTAGAAGAGCACGCACCATTATAGGAGTCATCATTAGAACATAGATTATTGTGGTAGAAATGCTTTTATTCACCTTTTCACCTCTTGTGTTTCCATGCCTGAAGAACGCTTTTCTCAGTGAGAGAGAGGTGTCTTAGGAACATTTTGACTTTCCATGCGCCCCGAGTTATATTGGTCAATATGAATGTCTCTCCCATGTAGAAGAGCACGCACCATTATAGGAGTCATCATTAGAACATAGATTATTGTGGTAGAAATGCTTTTATTCACCTTTTCACCTCTTGTGTTTCCATGCCTGAAGAACGCTTTTCTCAGTGAGAGAGAGGTGTCTTAGGAACATTTTGACTTTCCATGCGCCCCGAGTTATTTTGGTCAATATGAATGTCTCTCCCATGTAGAAGAGCACGCACCATTATAGGAGTCATCATTAGAACATAGATTATTGTGGTAGAAATGCTTTTATTCACCTTTTCACCTCTTGTGTTTCCATGCCTGAAGAACGCTTTTCTCAGTGAGAGAGAGGTGTCTTAGGAACATTTTAACTTTCCATGCGCCCCGAGTTATATTGGTCAATATGAATGTCTCTCCCATGTAGAAGAGCACGCACCATTATAGGAGTCATCATTAGAACATAGATTATTGTGGTAGAAATGCTTTTATTCACCTTTTCACCTCTTGTGTTTCCATGCCTGAAGAACGCTTTTCTCAGTGAGAGAGAGGTGTCTTAGGAACATTTTGACTTTCCATGCGCCCCGAGTTATTTTGGTCAATATGAATGTCTCTCCCATGTAGAAGAGCACGCACCATTATAGGAGTCATCATTAGAACATAGATTATTGTGGTAGAAATGCTTTTATTCACCTTTTCACCTCTTGTGTTTCCATGCCTGAAGAACGCTTTTCTCAGTGAGAGAGAGGTGTCTTAGGAACATTTTGACTTTCCATGCGCCCCGAGTTATATTGGTCAATATGAATGTCTCTCCCATGTAGAAGAGCACGCACCATTATAGGAGTCATCATTAGAACATAGATTATTGTGGTAGAAATGCTTTTATTCACCTTTTCACCTCTTGTGTTTCCATGCCTGAAGAACGCTTTTCTCAGTGAGAGAGAGGTGTCTTAGGAACATTTTGACTTTCCATGCGCCCCGAGTTATATTGGTCAATATGAATGTCTCTCCCATGTAGAAGAGCACGCACCATTATAGGAGTCATCATTAAAACATAGATTATTGTGGTAGAAATGCTTTTATTCACCTTTTCACCTCTTGTGTTTCCATGCCTGAAGAACGCTTTTCTCAGTGAGAGAGAGGTGTCTTAGGAACATTTTGACTTTCCATGCGCCCCGAGTTATTTTGGTCAATATGAATGTCTCTCCCATGTAGAAGAGAACGCACCATTATAGGAGTCATCATTAGAACATAGATTATTGTGGTAGAAATGCTTTTATTCACCTTTTCACCTCTTGTGTTTCCATGCCTGAAGAACGCTTTTCTCAGTGAGAGAGAGGTGTCTTAGGAACATTTTGACTTTCCATGCGCCCCGAGTTATATTGGTCAATATGAATGTCTCTCCCATGTAGAAGAGCACGCACCATTATAGGAGTCATCATTAAAACATAGATTATTGTGGTAGAAATGCTTTTATTCACCTTTTCACCTCTTGTGTTTCCATGCCTGAAGAACGCTTTTCTCAGTGAGAGAGAGGTGTCTTAGGAACATTTTGACTTTCCATGCGCCCCGAGTTATTTTGGTCAATATGAATGTCTCTCCCATGTAGAAGAGCACGCACCATTATAGGAGTCATCATTAGAACATAGATTATTGTGGTAGAAATGCTTTTATTCACCTTTTCACCTCTTGTGTTTCCATGCCTGAAGAACGCTTTTCTCAGTGAGAGAGAGGTGTCTTAGGAACATTTTGACTTTCCATGCTCCCCGAGTTATTTTGGTCAATATGAATGTCTCTCCCATGTAGAAGAGAACGCACCATTATAGGAGTCATCATTAGAACATAGATTATTGTGGTAGAAATGCTTTTATTCACCTTTTCACCTCTTGTGTTTCCATGCCTGAAGAACGCTTTTCTCAGTGAGAGAGAGGTGTCTTAGGAACATTTTGACTTTCCATGCGCCCCGAGTTATATTGGTCAATATGAATGTCTCTCCCATGTAGAAGAGCACGCACCATTATAGGAGTCATCATTAAAACATAGATTATTGTGGTAGAAATGCTTTTATTCACCTTTTCACCTCTTGTGTTTCCATGCCTGAAGAACGCTTTTCTCAGTGAGAGAGAGGTGTCTTAGGAACATTTTGACTTTCCATGCGCCCCGAGTTATTTTGGTCAATATGAATGTCTCTCCCATGTAGAAGAGAACGCACCATTATAGGAGTCATCATTAGAACATAGATTATTGTGGTAGAAATGCTTTTATTCACCTTTTCACCTCTTGTGTTTCCATGCCTGAAGAACGCTTTTCTCAGTGAGAGAGAGGTGTCTTAGGAACATTTTGACTTTCCATGCGCCCCGAGTTATTTTGGTCAATATGAATGTCTCTCCCATATAGAAGAGCACGCACCATTATAGGAGTCATCATTAGAACATAGATTATTGTGGTAGAAATGCTTTTATTCACCTTTTCACCTCTTGTGTTTCCATGCCTGAAGAACGCTTTTCTCAGTGAGAGAGAGGTGTCTTAGGAATATTTTAACTTTCCATGCGCCCCGAGTTATATTGGTCAATATGAATGTCTCTCCCATGTAGAAGAGCACGCACCATTATAGGAGTCATCATTAGAACATAGATTATTGTGGTAGAAATGCTTTTATTCACCTTTTCACCTCTTGTGTTTCCATGCCTGAAGAACGCTTTTCTCAGTGAGAGAGAGGTGTCTTAGGAACATTTTGACTTTCCATGCGCCCCGAGTTATTTTGGTCAATATGAATGTCTCTCCCATGTAGAAGAGCACGCACCATTATAGGAGTCATCATTAGAACATAGATTATTGTGGTAGAAATGCTTTTATTCACCTTTTCACCTCTTGTGTTTCCATGCCTGAAGAACGCTTTTCTCAGTGAGAGAGAGGTGTCTTAGGAACATTTTGACTTTCCATGCGCCCCGAGTTATATTGGTCAATATGAATGTCTCTCCCATGTAGAAGAGCACGCACCATTATAGGAGTCATCATTAGAACATAGATTATTGTGGTAGAAATGCTTTTATTCACCTTTTCACCTCTTGTGTTTCCATGCCTGAAGAACGCTTTTCTCAGTGAGAGAGAGGTGTCTTAGGAACATTTTGACTTTCCATGCGCCCCGAGTTATATTGGTCAATATGAATGTCTCTCCCATGTAGAAGAGCACGCACCATTATAGGAGTCATCATTAAAACATAGATTATTGTGGTAGAAATGCTTTTATTCACCTTTTCACCTCTTGTGTTTCCATGCCTGAAGAACGCTTTTCTCAGTGAGAGAGAGGTGTCTTAGGAACATTTTGACTTTCCATGCGCCCCGAGTTATTTTGGTCAATATGAATGTCTCTCCCATGTAGAAGAGAACGCACCATTATAGGAGTCATCATTAGAACATAGATTATTGTGGTAGAAATGCTTTTATTCACCTTTTCACCTCTTGTGTTTCCATGCCTGAAGAACGCTTTTCTCAGTGAGAGAGAGGTGTCTTAGGAACATTTTGACTTTCCATGCGCCCCGAGTTATATTGGTCAATATGAATGTCTCTCCCATGTAGAAGAGCACGCACCATTATAGGAGTCATCATTAAAACATAGATTATTGTGGTAGAAATGCTTTTATTCACCTTTTCACCTCTTGTGTTTCCATGCCTGAAGAACGCTTTTCTCAGTGAGAGAGAGGTGTCTTAGGAACATTTTGACTTTCCATGCGCCCCGAGTTATTTTGGTCAATATGAATGTCTCTCCCATGTAGAAGAGCACGCACCATTATAGGAGTCATCATTAGAACATAGATTATTGTGGTAGAAATGCTTTTATTCACCTTTTCACCTCTTGTGTTTCCATGCCTGAAGAACGCTTTTCTCAGTGAGAGAGAGGTGTCTTAGGAACATTTTGACTTTCCATGCGCCCCGAGTTATTTTGGTCAATATGAATGTCTCTCCCATGTAGAAGAGCACGCACCATTATAGGAGTCATCATTAGAACATAGATTATTGTGGTAGAAATGCTTTTATTCACCTTTTCACCTCTTGTGTTTCCATGCCTGAAGAACGCTTTTCTCAGTGAGAGAGAGGTGTCTTAGGAACATTTTGACTTTCCATGCGCCCCGAGTTATATTGGTCAATATGAATGTCTCTCCCATGTAGAAGAGCACGCACCATTATAGGAGTCATCATTAGAACATAGATTATTGTGGTAGAAATGCTTTTATTCACCTTTTCACCTCTTGTGTTTCCATGCCTGAAGAACGCTTTTCTCAGTGAGAGAGAGGTGTCTTAGGAACATTTTGACTTTCCATGCGCCCCGAGTTATATTGGTCAATATGAATGTCTCTCCCATGTAGAAGAGCACGCACCATTATAGGAGTCATCATTAAAACATAGATTATTGTGGTAGAAATGCTTTTATTCACCTTTTCACCTCTTGTGTTTCCATGCCTGAAGAACGCTTTTCTCAGTGAGAGAGAGGTGTCTTAGGAACATTTTGACTTTCCATGCGCCCCGAGTTATTTTGGTCAATATGAATGTCTCTCCCATGTAGAAGAGAACGCACCATTATAGGAGTCATCATTAGAACATAGATTATTGTGGTAGAAATGCTTTTATTCACCTTTTCACCTCTTGTGTTTCCATGCCTGAAGAACGCTTTTCTCAGTGAGAGAGAGGTGTCTTAGGAACATTTTGACTTTCCATGCTCCCCGAGTTATATTGGTCAATATGAATGTCTCTCCCATGTAGAAGAGCACGCACCATTATAGGAGTCATCATTAAAACATAGATTATTGTGGTAGAAATGCTTTTATTCACCTTTTCACCTCTTGTGTTTCCATGCCTGAAGAACGCTTTTCTCAGTGAGAGAGAGGTGTCTTAGGAACATTTTGACTTTCCATGCGCCCCGAGTTATTTTGGTCAATATGAATGTCTCTCCCATGTAGAAGAGCACGCACCATTATAGGAGTCATCATTAGAACATAGATTATTGTGGTAGAAATGCTTTTATTCACCTTTTCACCTCTTGTGTTTCCATGCCTGAAGAACGCTTTTCTCAGTGAGAGAGAGGTGTCTTAGGAACATTTTGACTTTCCATGCGCCCCGAGTTATTTTGGTCAATATGAATGTCTCTCCCATGTAGAAGAGCACGCACCATTATAGGAGTCATCATTAGAACATAGATTATTGTGGTAGAAATGCTTTTATTCACCTTTTCACCTCTTGTGTTTCCATGCCTGAAGAACGCTTTTCTCAGTGAGAGAGAGGTGTCTTAGGAACATTTTAACTTTCCATGCGCCCCGAGTTATATTGGTCAATATGAATGTCTCTCCCATGTAGAAGAGCACGCACCATTATAGGAGTCATCATTAGAACATAGATTATTGTGGTAGAAATGCTTTTATTCACCTTTTCACCTCTTGTGTTTCCATGCCTGAAGAACGCTTTTCTCAGTTAGACAACTCTCGAAAAATGTATGGCGGGTGTACATTTTTTTGAATGGAACCTATGCCGGCTGTACTTAAAGTTGAGCCGTTGTACATGCGCTCCAAAATCTGTGTACACCCCCAATGTTTTTATAATGTGGGGTGTACGCTCCAAATGTACACCTGGACCCCGGCTGTACACAAAGTGCACAGTGGCCATTTCGACCATAGGGGGCGCCACCTCCATACCTCTGAGGCAATATATGCAAAATATGGCGGGTGTACGCCGTGTACAGCACACATACTTTTCAATGGGAAAACAGCGTTTTTGACCATGTGACCTTTCAGAACGCCGTTTTGGGGCGTGGCCTTTCCGGCTGTACACCATGTACAGCACACATACTTTTCAATGTAATAACAGCGTTTTTGACCATGTGACCTTTCAGAACGCCGTTTTGGGGCGTGGCCTTTCCGGCTGTACACCATGTACAGCACACATACTTTTCAATGGGAAAACAGCGTTTTTGACCATGTGACCTTTCAGAACGCCGTTTTGGGGCGTGGCCTTTCCGGCTGTACACCATGTACAGCACACATACTTTTCAATGTAATAACAGCGTTTTTGACCATGTGACCTTCCAGAACACCATTTTTGGGCATGGCCTCGCTGGCTGTACACTGTGTACAGCGCGCATACTTTTCAATGGGAAAATGGCGTTTTTGACCACGTGACCTTTCTGAGCGCCGTTTTTGGGCGTGGCCTCGCCAAATCCGAACCGTGCGCCCTCCGGAGGGCGCCGATGAGCCCCCTGGTGGCCAAAAGTGTCTCGGGCCGGTTTTGAGTTTGACCCCCACCGATCGGGCTGACGTCCGGTCAGGGTGGAGGCCCGACCGTGGCCTAACGGCGTGCGTAGTTTCGGACCAATCAGAGAGCTCCATTTTCAAAGTTTTCCGATCGGCACGCCCTTCGGTGAGCGTGATCAGGCCCTCGGGGCCTATGGGCCCTCTGTACGGCGGACCAATCGGAGCGTCCCATATGGGCCAATCGGAGAACGGGGTATTCAGAGCGGTCCGTTCGGCACGAAATCCGGCGTGCGTGATCGGCACCTCGAGGACAAAGGGCCGTACGGGTTTCGGACCGATCGGACCGCTCGATTTCTTTTAATACGCTACAGTACACAGGCGTGTACAGGCGCCACAGAGTTCGTGTACAACAGCAATAGGTTTACATGTTAAAATTAAAATTGCTCCGATTTGCTCGAAACCTATGCACAGTAACAGTACACCATGGAGACATAAACATACTGCCATATCAGCCTCCTAGCCCCTGTCAATTTGGAGATGATGTGTACAGCCGCCATAGGAATGTATGGCGGCTGTACACGCCAAATTTCTCCAAAGCGGTGGGGGCTAGGAGGCTATAAAGCGGGGGTCCTCAAGTACCAAAGGGTGGGATGAACATACTCTGAGATCAGCCTCCTACTGCTTTGACAACACCTTTAAAAATTAAAAAGATGATGTGTACAACCGCCATAGGAATGTCCTCACCATTGAAACTGTTGCCGTTGTACACATGACCTTTTGAAACAAAGGTCACAGCCCCTGGAGGACCTTTACATGCACAGTACAGACACAGTACTCGGGTCAGTTACTCAGCATGCCCTGCCATTGCAGAATGTGCAGAGCTTTCGTCTCTGCTACCTTCGGTCGGGTTACGGGAAGCGACTTAGGGAGAATGTGTACAGCCGCCGAATTCCTATGGCGCCTGTACGCACATTGTTTTTCTGTACAGAGGGGGTTCCGAAAGCACTAGAGGCCTCAAAATCGGGTCAGTGGGTCATGAGTGAGTGTCCATCGAGACTGTGCAGAGAAATTTCAGCTAACCCCTCTAGAAAAAAAAAATCCTCACATATCTCCAAATTTGAACCAGGACACTGTCAGGCTCTTAGAGTACAACACCCTTCTGTGCAAGAATTGATCATTTTGATCAATTAAGAAAACCGCTTAATCTTGGGGGCTGACGCTGAAATATGTTGATCCTTGGACACTCTAGAGCAATCTAAGTTTTGATTCATATCTGTGGGATGTTTGTAGGCCGTACGGGAAAGGCGTACAGTGCCAATAGGTTTATATGGCGGCTGTACATTCCTTTATTTCCACACTTAACGGAGAGCTAGGAGGCTGATATTCCAGTATGTTAGTGTCAACACTTGGTACTTTAACACCACCGAGCGATAGCCTCCTATCATGCACCAGTTTGGAGAAACAGGCGTGTACAGCCGCCATAGGTCGGTGTACAACCGCCATAGGTTTACATGTTACAATTAAAATTGCTCGGATTGGCTCGAAACCTATGCACAGTAACAGTACACCATGGAGACATGAACATACTGCCATATCAGCCTCCTAGACCAAGAATCTTTGGAGATATTGACCCGTGTACACTGACATGTGGGGGCTGTACGCGGCCGTTTCTCACGATCGGTTGGGAGTAGGAGGCTGATCTCAGAGTATGTTCATCGCACTCTTTGGTACTTGTGGACCCCCGCTTTATAGCCTCCTAGCCCCCACCACTTTTGAGAAATGTGGCGTGTACCGCCGCCATAGGTTTGTGTGCAAAAGCAATGGCGGCTGTACACGCCACATTTCTCCAAAACGGTGGGGGCTAGGAGGCTATAAAGCGGGGGTCCTCAAGTACCAAAGAGTGGCATGAACATACTCTGAGATCAGCCTCCTCCCTTTAGCCACTTTGGAGATATTGACCTGAGACAGGCGTGTACAGCCGCCATAGGGCGGTGTACAGCCGCAATAGGTTTGCATGGTGAGTGTACGGGTCAATATCTCCAAAGTGACAGGGCCTAGGAGGCTGATATGGCAGTATGTTCATACCTCCATGGTACTCTTTAAGTGTGCTGTGTTTCGAGGCAATCCGAGCAATTTGAATTTTTGACCAAAATCTCAAAACTTCAAAATTGACTTCCAGCAGCCAAGAGGGTAAAATTCAACTTTCACCAATCCTTACGGTATTCGGAGGCCTTGTCCCTTATGGTAAGAGGATGCTGAGGTTACATTATGAGCCTCCTACCCCCAGCCACTTTGGAGATATTGGCCTGGACACTCACCATGCAAACCTATTGCGGCTGTACACCGACCTATTGCGGCTGTACACGCCTGTCTCAGGTCAATATCTCCAAAGTGGCTAAAGGTAGGAGGCTGATCTCAGAGTATGTTCATCGCACTCTTTGGTACTTGTGGACCCCCGCTTTATAGCCTCCTAGCCCCCACCACTTTTGAGAAATGTGGCGTGTACCGCCGCCATAGGTTTGTGTACAAAAGCAATGGCGGCTGTACACGCCACATTTCTCCAAAACGGTGGGGGCTAGGAGGCTGTACAGCGGGGGTCTTCAAGTACCAAGGAGTGGCATGAACATACTCTGAGATCAGCCTCCTACCCCCAGCCACTTTGGAGATATTGACCTGAGACAGGCGTGTACAGCTGCCATAGGGCGGTGTACAGCCGCAATAGGTTTGCATGGTGAGTGTACGGGTCAATATCTCCAAAGTGACAGGGGCTAGGAGGCTGATATGGCAGTATGTTCATACCTCCATGGTACTCTTTAAGTGTGCTGTGTTTCGAGGCAATCCGAGCAATTTGAATTTTTGACCAAAATCTCAAAATCTCAAAATTGACTTCCAGCAGCCAAGAGGGTAAAATTCAACTTTCTCCAATCCTTACGGTATTCGGAGGGCTTGTCCCTTATGGTAAGAGGATGCTGAGGTTACATTATGAGCCTCCTACCCCCAGCCACTTTGGAGATATTGGCCTGGACACTCACCATGCAAACCTATTGCGGCTGTACACCAACCTATTGCGGCTGTACACGCCAGTCTCAGGTCAATATCTCCAAAGTGGCTAGGGGTAGGAGGCTGATCTCAGAGTATGTTCATCCCACCCTTTGGTACTTGAGGACCCCCGCTTTACAGCCTCCTAGCCCCCACCACTTTGGAGAAACAGCAGTGTACACCCGGCATATGTTGGTGTACACCGCGCATGTTAAACTATGCGCGCTGTACACCAACATATGTGGGGTGTACACTGCTTTTTCTCCTCAAGGATTTGAGATAGGAGGGTGTCATTTTAGTACTTACAGGGTACTATAGTCTTCTCTTAGTCCCCCAAAGGGCAACCTTCTATCTCTTTCCACTTTGGAGAAACAGCAGTGTACACCCGGCATATGTTGGTGTACACCGCACATGTTAAACTATGCGCGCTGTACACCAAGATGTGCGGGGTGTACACCACTGTTTCTCCTCAAGGATTTGAGATAGAAGGCTGTCCTTGTGGTATTTACATGGTACCAGAAGTTTCTCTTAGTCCCCCAAAGGGCAACCTTCTATCTCTTTCCACTTTGGAGAAACAGCAGTGTACACCCGGCATATGTTGGTGTACACCGCGCATGTTAAACTATGCGCGCTGTACACCAATATGTGTGGGGTGTACACTGCTTTTTCTCCTCAAGGATTTGAGATAGGAGGGTGTCATTTTAGTACTTACAGGGTACTCTAGTCTTCTCTTAGTCCCCCAAAGGGCAACCTTCTATCTCTTTCCACTTTGGAGACACAGCCGTGTACACCCGGCATATGTTGGTGTACACTGCACATGTTAAACTATGCGCGCTGTACACCAAAATATGCGGGGTGTACATCACTGTTTCTCCTCAAGTATTTGAGATAGAAGGCTGTCCTTTTGGTATTTACATGGTACCAGAAGGTTCCCAAAGGGCAACCTTCTATCTCTTTCCACTTTGGAGAAACAGCAGTGTACACCCGGCATATGTTGGTGTACACCGCAAATGTTAAACTATGCGCGCTGTACACCAATATGTGCGGGGTGTACACCACTGTTTCTCCTCAAGGATTTGAGATAGAAGGCTGTCCTTGTGGTATTTACATGGTACCAGAAGGTTCTCTTAGTCCCCCAAAGGGCAACCTTCTATCTCTTTCCACTTTGGAGAAACAGCAGTGTACACCCGGCATATGTTGGTGTACACCGCACATGTTAAACTATGCGCGCTGTACACCAATATGTGCGGGGTGTACACCACTGTTTCTCCTCAAGGATTTGAGATAGAAGGCTGTCCTTGTGGTATTTACATGGTACCAGAAGGTTCTCTTAGTCCCCCAAAGGCCAACCTTCTATCTCTTTCCACTTTGGAGAAACAGCAGTGTATCCCTTGGTATATGTGGGAGTAGGCCTCAAATTAAGCCTTTCTAGAGTTGTAACACAGGTCACAGGCCCTCGGGGACCTATGAAAGCAGAGCACAAACACAATTATCTGTCTGGATACTCATGCTGTAACCCCATTGCAGAATGTGCAGAGTTTTTGTCTCTGCTCTTTATAGTTTAATATGCGCGGTGTACACCAACATATGCCGGGTGTACACTGCGGTCTCTCCCAAGTGGAAAGAGATAGAAGGTTGTTCTTTTGGGGACAAATAGTACAGTATAGTACCGTGTAAATATTAAAAGGACAGCCTCCTATCCCAAATCGTTGGCGAGAAACAGCAGTGTACACCCGCAGGTTAACCTTTTGTGGGATGTACACTGGAATGTGAGGTGTACACGGCTGGTCAGTCTAAAGCGGTGGAAGCTAGAAGGCTGAAACTCGGTGGTTTTAGAGGGACATAAGGTGACTTCAATATACTAATATATCAGGCTCGTAGCTCTTCAAATAATTTCAATAGAAGGGAGTATAGTGCTGTGATATAAACATATGCACGCTGTACACCTTTACTGTAGGGCCTACTGTACAGCCTACAAACATCACACAGATATGAATCAAAGCTTAGATTGCTCTTGGTGGGCCAAGGAACAACATATTTCAGCCTCAGCTTCCAATATACAGTATTTATTTATTTTTGATCAAAACAATCAACTCATTGGACAGGATGCTCTCGTAGTCTATGAGTCTAACAATGTCCTGTTTGACAGAAGGATGTGAGGATGTTTTTTTTCCTAGGGGAGATAACTGACTTTTTTTTCACAGCCTGGAATGGCATCGACTCATGAGTGAGTGATCCGATTTTGACGCGTCTAGTACTTTGGGAACACCCTTAAAACGTTACAAATATGTGTGTACACCTCACATATGTTCATGTACACGCGGCATACGTTAACATGGGAGGTTGACTGTTCCAAAGTGGAGGCAGCTAGAATGCTGGCGTTCGAGACACGAACAGTATCCTACGTTGACATAAACATACTGAAAGGACAGCCTCCTAGCTTATATTGTTGAGGACACACTGCTGTGCACACCCCGCATAGGTTCTGTGTATACCCAGCATAGGTTAACATAGGGACATTAACAGGTCATTTTGGCCACAGTGGAGGGACCTAGAAGGCTCATATGAAAAAGTTTGAGACTCTCCTATGTTGAATTGAACATACTTAAAGTATGGCATCCTAGCCCAAAGCGATTAGGAGAAAGAGCACTGTACACCACCTTAATTACTCTAGCTAGGCTCCAAGTGAGGCCTGTTGGTGCATGGGGGGTTTGCAGGTGGGTTTGGTGAAATAGCTCTTTACAGCCTCGAACGGCACTGACTGACAAGTTAGGCACCCGATTTTCAGGCCACTTGACCTTTCGGAACACCCTCAACCAAGCCCAAATACATGTGTACACCGGCCATGTACAGGTGTGTCCGGTTGTACGTTTTTTCCCTAACTCCCTGACCATTGACCCACTGAAAGTGGCAGAGACGAAAACTCTGCACATTCTGTAATGGGGGAGCAGTACGTGTAACTTACCAAACTATTGTTTCTGTACTGCACTTTCAAAGGTCCGCGAAGCCCCGTGACCTTTGTTTAAAAATGTCAAGTGTACACCCCGCATATGTTTGAATAGGGACCTTGCTCCCATTCACACGGTCATTTATCTGGATTAGCAGGGGCAAAAAGGCTGATATACCAGTATGCACATCTCACCAGGGCTACTCTTAGCGTGTTAATTTTCAGGCAGGTCGGAACTCCTTTTTTTTTCTTTTACACTTTTACACTCACACATGCGAGGTGTACACGATTGGACACTGCTGTTTCTCCAAAGTGGAAGGAGACAGAAGGTTGCCCTTTGGTGGACTAAGAGTACCCTATGATACCATGTAAATACACCAAAAACAGCCTCCTGTCTCAAATCATTGAGGAGAAACAGCAGTGTACACCCGGCATATGTTGGTGTACACCGTGCATAGTTTAACATGTGCGGTGTACACCAACATATGCCGGGTGTACACTGCTGTTTCTCCAAAGTGGAAAGAGATAAAAGGTTGCCCTTTGGGGGACTAAGAGAACCTTCTGGTACCATGTAAATACCAAAAGGACAGCCTTCTATCTCAAATCCTTTAGGAGAAACAGTGGTGTACACCCCGCACATATTGGTGTACAGCGCGCATAGTTTAACATGTGCGGTGTACACCAACATATGCCGGGTGTACACTGCTGTTTCTCCAAAGTGGAAAGAGATAGAAGGTTGCCCTTTGGGGGACTAAGAGAACCTTCTGGTACCATGTAAATACCACAAGGACAGCCTTCTATCTCAAATCCTTGAGGAGAAACAGTGGTGTACACCCCGCACATATTGGTGTACAGCGCGCATAGTTTAACATGTGCGGTGTACACCAACATATGCCGGGTGTACACTGCTGTTTCTCCAAAGTGGAAAGAGATAAAAGGTTGCCCTTTGGGGGACTAAGAGAACCTTCTGGTATCATGTTAATACCAAAAGGACAGCCTTCTATCTCAAATCCTTGAGGAGAAACAGTGGTGTACACCCCGCACATATTGGTGTACAGCGCGCATAGTTTAACATGCGCGGTGTACACCAACATATGCCGGGTGTACACTGCTGTTTCTCCAAATTGGAAAGAGATAGAAGGTTGCCCTTTGGGGGACTAAGAGAACCTTCTGGTACCATGCAAATACCACAAGGACAGCCTTCTATCTCAAATCCTTGAGGAGAAACAGTGGTGTACACCCCGCACATATTGGTGTACAGCGCGCATAGTTTAACATGTGCGGTGTACACCAACATATGCCGGGTGTACACTGCTGTTTCTCCAAAGTGGAAAGAGATAAAAGGTTGCCCTTTGGGGGACTAAGAGAACCTTCTGGTACCATGTAAATACCAAAAGGACAGCCTTCTATCTCAAATCCTTGAGGAGAAAAAGCAGTGTACACCCCACATATGTTGGTGTACAGCGCGCATAGTTTAACATGCGCGGTGTACACCAACATATGCCGGGTGTACACTGCTGTTTCTCCAAAGTGGAAAGAGATAGAAGGTTGCCCTTTGGGGGACTAAGAGAATCTTCTGGTACCATGTAAATACCACAAGGACAGCCTTCTATCTCAAATCCTTGAGGAGAAACAGTGGTGTACACCCCGCACATATTGGTGTACAGCGCGCAAAGTTTAACATGTGCGGTGTACACTAACATATGCCGGGTGTACACTGCTGTTTCTCCAAAGTGGAAAGAGATAGAAGGTTGCCCTTTGGGGGACTAAGAGAACCTTCTGGTACCATGTTAATACCAAAAGGACAGCCTTCTATCTCAAATCCTTGAGGAGAAACAGTGGTGTACACCCCGCACGTATTGGTGTACAGCGCGCATAGTTTAACATGCGCGGTGTACACCAACATATGCCGGGTGTACACTGCTGTTTCTCCAAAGTGGAAAGAGATAGAAGGTTGCCCTTTGGGGGACTAAGAGAACCTTCTGGTACCATGTTAATACCAAAAAAACAGCCTTCTATCTCAAATCCTTGAGGAGAAACAGTGGTGTACACCCCGCACATATTGGTGTACAGCGCGCATAGTTTAACATGCGCGGTGTACACCAACATATGCCGGGTGTACACTGCTGTTTCTCCAAAGTGGAAAGAGATAGAAGGTTGCTCTTTGGGGGACTAAGAGAACCTTCTGGTACCATGTAAATACCACGAGGACAGCCTTCACCGACCACATGGCTGTGTTCGAGGTAGTCCCCTCTACATCCCCACTGAGTTTTGAGCCGATCGGAGCATATTGAAAATGAAGCGTTCTGATTGGTCCGAAACCCCCGCACGCCATTCAGCCACAGGCAAACCACCACCGTGTCCCGATATGAGCCCGATCGGAGACGTACAATTTTTAATGCACTTGGTGCTCTGGATGACCAGCGGGAGGCATCAGGCACCTGCGGGGGGCGCCATTTGCGGATTATGAGAGCCCACGCCCAAAAACGGCGTTCTCAAGGGTCACATGGTCATCAAAAACGCATTTTTCCCATTAAAAATTATGCGCGCTGTACACTGTGTACAGCTGGCGAGGCCACGCCCCAAAACGGCGTTCTAAAAGGTCATGTGGTCAAAAACGCTCTTTTCCCATTGAAAAGTATGCGCGCTGTATTCCGTGTACAGCTGGCGAGGCCACGCCCCAAAACGGCGCTCAGAAAGGTCACGTGGTCAAAAACGCCATTTTCCCATTGAAAAGTATGCGCGCTGTACACAGTGTACAGCCAGCGAGGCCATGCCCAAAAATGGTGTTCTGGAAGGTCACATGGTCAAAAACGCTGTTATTACATTGAAAAGTATGTGTGCTGTACATGGTGTACAGCCGGAAAGGCCACGCCCCAAAACGGCGTTCTGAAAGGTCACATGGTCAAAAACGCTGTTTTCCCATTGAAAAGTATGTGTGCTGTACAGGGTGTACACCCGGCAAGGCCACGCCACAAAACGGCGTTCTGGAAGGTCACATGGTCAAAAACGCAATTTTCCCATTGAAAAGAATGTGCGCTGTATACGGCGTACAGCCGACGAGGCCACACCCCAAAGCGGCGTTCTGGGAGGACACATGGTCAAAAATGCTGTTTTCCCAATGAAAAGTATGCATGGTGTACATGGTGTACAGCCGAGAACGATTCCCATTGAAAGGCATGCCCAGGCATGTTTGAGTTTGCGTTGGGTGGAGTGTGTTGGATGTACACTTGTACGCCTCACAGTCGGGTGTACTTTGTGTACATCCGCAAATGGCGTCCATTCATTGTGCCATCCCGTGGAAGAAAAAGGTACTGCACGAAACCCTAGTTTCAAGAAACCCTAGTATTCTAACTCCCATGTTAAGCGAGAGAGCGCGTTCAGAATTTTCATGCCCCGCCCCTTGGCCTGACCGGCGGGCGGAAGACGCCCTCGCGTCCAGGAGGCCGGGCAGGACGTTTTGAGCCCACCCGCTTATTTTTAGAACCCTCCTGCGGAAATTGGCGGAGGAACGTACACCGTACACCCAGCACATCCCTCGTCCCCAATGCAAAGCTTTGCCGGGTGTACGCCAGGGCCCTACTCTCAGTGAGAGAGAGGTGTCTTAGGAACATTTTGACTTTCCATGCGCCCCGAGTTATTTTGGTCAATATGAATGTCTCTCCCATGTAGAAGAGCACGCACCATTATAGGAGTCATCATTAGAACATAGATTATTGTGGTAGAAATGCTTTTATTCACCTTTTCACCTCTTGTGTTTCCATGCCTGAAGAACGCTTTTCTCAGTGAGAGAGAGGTGTCTTAGGAACATTTTGACTTTCCATGCGCCCCGAGTTATATTGGTCAATATGAATGTCTCTCCCATGTAGAAGAGCACGCACCATTATAGGAGTCATCATTAGAACATAGATTATTGTGGTAGAAATGCTTTTATTCACCTTTTCACCTCTTGTGTTTCCATGCCTGAAGAACGCTTTTCTCAGTGAGAGAGAGGTGTCTTAGGAACATTTTGACTTTCCATGCGCCCCGAGTTATTTTGGTCAATATGAATGTCTCTCCCATGTAGAAGAGCACGCACCATTATAGGAGTCATCATTAGAACATAGATTATTGTGGTAGAAATGCTTTTATTCACCTTTTCACCTCTTGTGTTTCCATGCCTGAAGAACGCTTTTCTCAGTGAGAGAGAGGTGTCTTAGGAACATTTTGACTTTCCATGCGCCCCGAGTTATATTGGTCAATATGAATGTCTCTCCCATGTAGAAGAGCACGCACCATTATAGGAGTCATCATTAGAACATAGATTATTGTGGTAGAATTGCTTTTATTCACCTTTTCACCTCTTGTGTTCCATGCCTGAAAAACGCTTTTCTCAGTGAGAGAGAGGTGTCTTAGGAACATTTTGACTTTCCATGCGCCCCGAGTTATTTTGGTCAATATGAATGTCTCTCCCATGTAGAAGAGCACGCACCATTATAGGAGTCATCATTAGAACATAGATTATTGTGGTAGAAATGCTTTTATTCACCTTTTCACCTCTTGTGTTCCATGCCTGAAGAACGCTTTTCTCAGTGAGAGAGAGGTGTCTTAGGAACATTTTGACTTTCCATGCGTCCCGAGTTATTTTGGTCAATATGAATGTCTCTCCCATGTAGAAGAGCACGCACCATTATAGGAGTCATCATTAGAACATAGATTATTGTGGTAGAATTTCTTTTATTCACCTCTTCACCTCTTGTGTTCCATGCCTGAAGAACGCTTTTCTCAGTGAGAGAGAGGTGTCTTAGGAACATTTTGACTTTCCATGCGCCCCGAGTTATTTTGGTCAATATGAATGTCTCTCCCATGTAGAAGAGCACGCACCATTATAGGAGTCATCATTAGAACATAGATTATTGTGGTAGAATTGCTTTTATTCACCTTTTCACCTCTTGTGTTTCCATGCCTGAAGAACGCTTTTCTCAGTGAGAGAGAGGTGTCTTAGGAACATTTGGACTTTCCATGCGCCCCGAGTTATTTTGGTCAATATGAATGTCTCTCCCATGTAGAAGAGCACGCACCATTATAGGAGTCATCATTAGAACATAGATTATTGTGGTAGAAATGCTTTTATTCACCTTTTCACCTCTTGTGTTTCCATGCCTGAAGAACGCTTTTCTCAGTGAGAGAGAGGTGTCTTAGGAACATTTTAACTTTCCATGCGCCCCGAGTTATATTGGTCAATATGAATGTCTCTCCCATGTAGAAGAGCACGCACCATTATAGGAGTCATCATTAGAACATAGATTATTGTGGTAGAAATGCTTTTATTCACCTTTTCACCTCTTGTGTTTCCATGCCTGAAGAACGCTTTTCTCAGTGAGAGAGAGGTGTCGTAGGAACATTTTGACTTTCCATGCGCCCCGAGTTATTTTGGTCAATATGAATGTCTCTCCCATGTAGAAGAGCACGCACCATTATAGGAGTCATCATTAGAACATAGATTATTGTGGTAGAATTGCTTTTATTCACCTTTTCACCTCTTGTGTTTCCATGCCTGAAGAACGCTTTTCTCAGTGAGAGAGAGGTGTCTTAGGAACATTTGGACTTTCCATGCGCCCCGAGTTATTTTGGTCAATATGAATGTCTCTCCCATGTAGAAGAGCACGCACCATTATAGGAGTCATCATTAGAACATAGATTATTGTGGTAGAAATGCTTTTATTCACCTTTTCACCTCTTGTGTTTCCATGCCTGAAGAACGCTTTTCTCAGTGAGAGAGAGGTGTCTTAGGAACATTTTAACTTTCCATGCGCCCCGAGTTATATTGGTCAATATGAATGTCTCTCCCATGTAGAAGAGCACGCACCATTATAGGAGTCATCATTAGAACATAGATTATTGTGGTAGAAATGCTTTTATTCACCTTTTCACCTCTTGTGTTTCCATGCCTGAAGAATGCTTTTCTCAGTGAGAGAGAGGTGTCGTAGGAACATTTTGACTTTCCATGCGCCCCGAGTTATTTTGGTCAATATGAATGTCTCTCCCATGTAGAAGAGCACGCACCATTATAGGAGTCATCATTAGAACATAGATTATTGTGGTAGAAATGCTTTTATTCACCTTTTCACCTCTTGTGTTTCCATGCCTGAAGAACGCTTTTCTCAGTGAGAGAGAGGTGTCTTAGGAACATTTTAACTTTCCATGCGCCCCGAGTTATATTGGTCAATATGAATGTCTCTCCCATGTAGAAGAGCACGCACCATTATAGGAGTCATCATTAGAACATAGATTATTGTGGTAGGCTTTTATTCACCTTTTCACCTCTTGTGTTTCCATGCCTGAAGAACGCTTTTCTCAGTGAGAGAGAGGTGTCTTAGGAACATTTTGACTTTCCATGCGCCCCGAGTTATTTTGGTCAATATGAATGTCTCTCCCATGTAGAAGAGCACGCACCATTATAGGAGTCATCATTAGAACATAGATTATTGTGGTAGAAATGCTTTTATTCACCTTTTCACCTCTTGTGTTTCCATGCCTGAAGAACGCTTTTCTCAGTGAGAGAGAGGTGTCTTAGGAACATTTTGACTTTCCATGCGCCCCGAGTTATATTGGTCAATATGAATGTCTCTCCCATGTAGAAGAGCACGCACCATTATAGGAGTCATCATTAGAACATAGATTATTGTGGTAGAAATGCTTTTATTCACCTTTTCACCTCTTGTGTTTCCATGCCTGAAGAACGCTTTTCTCAGTGAGAGAGAGGTGTCTTAGGAACATTTTGACTTTCCATGCGCCCCGAGTTATTTTGGTCAATATGAATGTCTCTCCCATGTAGAAGAGCACGCACCATTATAGGAGTCATCATTAGAACATAGATTATTGTGGTAGAAATGCTTTTATTCACCTTTTCACCTCTTGTGTTTCCATGCCTGAAGAACGCTTTTCTCAGTGAGAGAGAGGTGTCTTAGGAACATTTTGACTTTCCATGCGCCCCGAGTTATATTGGTCAATATGAATGTCTCTCCCATGTAGAAGAGCACGCACCATTATAGGAGTCATCATTAGAACATAGATTATTGTGGTAGAATTGCTTTTATTCACCTTTTCACCTCTTGTGTTCCATGCCTGAAAAACGCTTTTCTCAGTGAGAGAGAGGTGTCTTAGGAACATTTTGACTTTCCATGCGCCCCGAGTTATTTTGGTCAATATGAATGTCTCTCCCATGTAGAAGAGCACGCACCATTATAGGAGTCATCATTAGAACATAGATTATTGTGGTAGAAATGCTTTTATTCACCTTTTCACCTCTTGTGTTCCATGCCTGAAGAACGCTTTTCTCAGTGAGAGAGAGGTGTCTTAGGAACATTTTGACTTTCCATGCGCCCCGAGTTATTTTGGTCAATATGAATGTCTCTCCCATGTAGAAGAGCACGCACCATTATAGGAGTCATCATTAGAACATAGATTATTGTGGTAGAATTTCTTTTATTCACCTCTTCACCTCTTGTGTTCCATGCCTGAAGAACGCTTTTCTCAGTGAGAGAGAGGTGTCTTAGGAACATTTTGACTTTCCATGCGCCCCGAGTTATTTTGGTCAATATGAATGTCTCTCCCATGTAGAAGAGCACGCACCATTATAGGAGTCATCATTAGAACATAGATTATTGTGGTAGAATTGCTTTTATTCACCTTTTCACCTCTTGTGTTTCCATGCCTGAAGAACGCTTTTCTCAGTGAGAGAGAGGTGTCTTAGGAACATTTGGACTTTCCATGCGCCCTGAGTTATTTTGGTCAATATGAATGTCTCTCCCATGTAGAAGAGCACGCACCATTATAGGAGTCATCATTAGAACATAGATTATTGTGGTAGAAATGCTTTTATTCACCTTTTCACCTCTTGTGTTTCCATGCCTGAAGAACGCTTTTCTCAGTGAGAGAGAGGTGTCTTAGGAACATTTTAACTTTCCATGCGCCCCGAGTTATATTGGTCAATATGAATGTCTCTCCCATGTAGAAGAGCACGCACCATTATAGGAGTCATCATTAGAACATAGATTATTGTGGTAGAAATGCTTTTATTCACCTTTTCACCTCTTGTGTTTCCATGCCTGAAGAACGCTTTTCTCAGTGAGAGAGAGGTGTCGTAGGAACATTTTGACTTTCCATGCGCCCCGAGTTATTTTGGTCAATATGAATGTCTCTCCCATGTAGAAGAGCACGCACCATTATAGGAGTCATCATTAGAACATAGATTATTGTGGTAGAATTGCTTTTATTCACCTTTTCACCTCTTGTGTTTCCATGCCTGAAGAACGCTTTTCTCAGTGAGAGAGAGGTGTCTTAGGAACATTTGGACTTTCCATGCGCCCCGAGTTATTTTGGTCAATATGAATGTCTCTCCCATGTAGAAGAGCACGCACCATTATAGGAGTCATCATTAGAACATAGATTATTGTGGTAGAAATGCTTTTATTCACCTTTTCACCTCTTGTGTTTCCATGCCTGAAGAACGCTTTTCTCAGTGAGAGAGAGGTGTCTTAGGAACATTTTAACTTTCCATGCGCCCCGAGTTATATTGGTCAATATGAATGTCTCTCCCATGTAGAAGAGCACGCACCATTATAGGAGTCATCATTAGAACATAGATTATTGTGGTAGAAATGCTTTTATTCACCTTTTCACCTCTTGTGTTTCCATGCCTGAAGAACGCTTTTCTCAGTGAGAGAGAGGTGTCGTAGGAACATTTTGACTTTCCATGCGCCCCGAGTTATTTTGGTCAATATGAATGTCTCTCCCATGTAGAAGAGCACGCACCATTATAGGAGTCATCATTAGAACATAGATTATTGTGGTAGAAATGCTTTTATTCACCTTTTCACCTCTTGTGTTTCCATGCCTGAAGAACGCTTTTCTCAGTGAGAGAGAGGTGTCTTAGGAACATTTTGACTTTCCATGCGCCCCGAGTTATATTGGTCAATATGAATGTCTCTCCCATGTAGAAGAGCACGCACCATTATAGGAGTCATCATTAGAACATAGATTATTGTGGTAGAAATGCTTTTATTCACCTTTTCACCTCTTGTGTTTCCATGCCTGAAGAACGCTTTTCTCAGTGAGAGAGAGGTGTCTTAGGAACATTTTGACTTTCCATGCGCCCCGAGTTATTTTGGTCAATATGAATGTCTCTCCCATGTAGAAGAGCACGCACCATTATAGGAGTCATCATTAGAACATAGATTATTGTGGTAGAAATGCTTTTATTCACCTTTTCACCTCTTGTGTTTCCATGCCTGAAGAACGCTTTTCTCAGTGAGAGAGAGGTGTCTTAGGAACATTTTAACTTTCCATGCGCCCCGAGTTATATTGGTCAATATGAATGTCTCTCCCATGTAGAAGAGCACGCACCATTATAGGAGTCATCATTAGAACATAGATTATTGTGGTAGAAATGCTTTTATTCACCTTTTCACCTCTTGTGTTTCCATGCCTGAAGAACGCTTTTCTCAGTGAGAGAGAGGTGTCGTAGGAACATTTTGACTTTCCATGCGCCCCGAGTTATTTTGGTCAATATGAATGTCTCTCCCATGTAGAAGAGCACGCACCATTATAGGAGTCATCATTAGAACATAGATTATTGTGGTAGAAATGCTTTTATTCACCTTTTCACCTCTTGTGTTTCCATGCCTGAAGAACGCTTTTCTCAGTGAGAGAGAGGTGTCTTAGGAACATTTTGACTTTCCATGCGCCCCGAGTTATATTGGTCAATATGAATGTCTCTCCCATGTAGAAGAGCACGCACCATTATAGGAGTCATCATTAGAACATAGATTATTGTGGTAGAAATGCTTTTATTCACCTTTTCACCTCTTGTGTTTCCATGCCTGAAGAACGCTTTTCTCAGTGAGAGAGAGGTGTCTTAGGAACATTTTGACTTTCCATGCGCCCCGAGTTATATTGGTCAATATGAATGTCTCTCCCATGTAGAAGAGCACGCACCATTATAGGAGTCATCATTAGAACATAGATTATTGTGGTAGAATTGCTTTTATTCACCTTTTCACCTCTTGTGTTCCATGCCTGAAAAACGCTTTTCTCAGTGAGAGAGAGGTGTCTTAGGAACATTTTGACTTTCCATGCGCCCCGAGTTATTTTGGTCAATATGAATGTCTCTCCCATGTAGAAGAGCACGCACCATTATAGGAGTCATCATTAGAACATAGATTATTGTGGTAGAAATGCTTTTATTCACCTTTTCACCTCTTGTGTTTCCATGCCTGAAGAACGCTTTTCTCAGTGAGAGAGAGGTGTCTTAGGAACATTTTAACTTTCCATGCGCCCCGAGTTATATTGGTCAATATGAATGTCTCTCCCATGTAGAAGAGCACGCACCATTATATGAGTCATCATTAGAACATAGATTATTGTGGTAGAAATGCTTTTATTCACCTTTTCACCTCTTGTGTTTCCATGCCTGAAGAACGCTTTTCTCAGTGAGAGAGAGGTGTCTTAGGAACATTTTGACTTTCCATGCGCCCCGAGTTATATTGGTCAATATGAATGTCTCTCCCATGTAGAAGAGCACGCACCATTATAGGAGTCATCATTAGAACATAGATTATTGTGGTAGAATTTCTTTTATTCACCTTTTCACCTCTTGTGTTCCATGCCTGAAGAACGCTTTTCTCAGTGAGAGAGAGGTGTCTTAGGAACATTTTGACTTTCCATGCGCCCCGAGTTATTTTGGTCAATATGAATGTCTCTCCCATGTAGAAGAGCACGCACCATTATAGGAGTCATCATTAGAACATAGATTATTGTGGTAGAATTGCTTTTATTCACCTTTTCACCTCTTGTGTTCCATGCCTGAAAAACGCTTTTCTCAGTGAGAGAGAGGTGTCTTAGGAACATTTTGACTTTCCATGCGCCCCGAGTTATTTTGGTCAATATGAATGTCTCTCCCATGTAGAAGAGCACGCACCATTATAGGAGTCATCATTAGAACATAGATTATTGTGGTAGAAATGCTTTTATTCACCTTTTCACCTCTTGTGTTTCCATGCCTGAAGAACGCTTTTCTCAGTGAGAGAGAGGTGTCTTAGGAACATTTTAACTTTCCATGCGCCCCGAGTTATATTGGTCAATATGAATGTCTCTCCCATGTAGAAGAGCACGCACCATTATATGAGTCATCATTAGAACATAGATTATTGTGGTAGAAATGCTTTTATTCACCTTTTCACCTCTTGTGTTTCCATGCCTGAAGAACGCTTTTCTCAGTGAGAGAGAGGTGTCTTAGGAACATTTTGACTTTCCATGCGCCCCGAGTTATATTGGTCAATATGAATGTCTCTCCCATGTAGAAGAGCACGCACCATTATAGGAGTCATCATTAGAACATAGATTATTGTGGTAGAATTTCTTTTATTCACCTTTTCACCTCTTGTGTTCCATGCCTGAAGAACGCTTTTCTCAGTGAGAGAGAGGTGTCTTAGGAACATTTTGACTTTCCATGCGCCCCGAGTTATTTTGGTCAATATGAATGTCTCTCCCATGTAGAAGAGCACGCACCATTATAGGAGTCATCATTAGAACATAGATTATTGTGGTAGAAATGCTTTTATTCACCTTTTCACCTCTTGTGTTTCCATGCCTGAAGAACGCTTTTCTCAGTGAGAGAGAGGTGTCTTAGGAACATTTTGACTTTCCATGCGCCCAGAGTTATTTTGGTCAATATGAATGTCTCTCCCATGTAGAAGAGAACGCACCATTATAGGAGTCATCATTAGAACATAGATTATTGTGGTAGAAATGCTTTTATTCACCTTTTCACCTCTTGTGTTTCCATGCCTGAAGAACGCTTTTCTCAGTGAGAGAGAGGTGTCTTAGGAACATTTTGACTTTCCATGCGCCCCGAGTTATATTGGTCAATATGAATGTCTCTCCCATGTAGAAGAGCACGCACCATTATAGGAGTCATCATTAAAACATAGATTATTGTGGTAGAAATGCTTTTATTCACCTTTTCACCTCTTGTGTTTCCATGCCTGAAGAACGCTTTTCTCAGTGAGAGAGAGGTGTCTTAGGAACATTTTGACTTTCCATGCGCCCCGAGTTATTTTGGTCAATATGAATGTCTCTCCCATGTAGAAGAGCACGCACCATTATAGGAGTCATCATTAGAACATAGATTATTGTGGTAGAAATGCTTTTATTCACCTTTTCACCTCTTGTGTTTCCATGCCTGAAGAACGCTTTTCTCAGTGAGAGAGAGGTGTCTTAGGAACATTTTGACTTTCCATGCGCCCCGAGTTATTTTGGTCAATATGAATGTCTCTCCCATGTAGAAGAGCACGCACCATTATAGGAGTCATCATTAGAACATAGATTATTGTGGTAGAAATGCTTTTATTCACCTTTTCACCTCTTGTGTTTCCATGCCTGAAGAACGCTTTTCTCAGTGAGAGAGAGGTGTCTTAGGAACATTTTGACTTTCCATGCGCCCCGAGTTATTTTGGTCAATATGAATGTCTCTCCCATGTAGAAGAGCACGCACCATTATAGGAGTCATCATTAGAACATAGATTATTGTGGTAGAAATGCTTTTATTCACCTTTTCACCTCTTGTGTTTCCATGCCTGAAGAACGCTTTTCTCCGTGAGAGAGAGGTGTCTTAGGAACATTTTGACTTTCCATGCGCCCCGAGTTATTTTGGTCAATATGAATGTCTCTCCCATGTAGAAGAGCACGCACCATTATAGGAGTCATCATTAGAACATAGATTATTGTGGTAGAAATGCTTTTATTCACCTTTTCACCTCTTGTGTTTCCATGCCTGAAGAACGCTTTTCTCAGTGAGAGAGAGGTGTCTTAGGAACATTTTGACTTTCCATGCGCCCCGAGTTATATTGGTCAATATGAATGTCTCTCCCATGTAGAAGAGCACGCACCATTATAGGAGTCATCATTAGAACATAGATTATTGTGGTAGAATTGCTTTTATTCACCTTTTCACCTCTTGTGTTCCATGCCTGAAAAACGCTTTTCTCAGTGAGAGAGAGGTGTCTTAGGAACATTTTGACTTTCCATGCGCCCCGAGTTATTTTGGTCAATATGAATGTCTCTCCCATGTAGAAGAGCACGCACCATTATAGGAGTCATCATTAGAACATAGATTATTGTGGTAGAAATGCTTTTATTCACCTTTTCACCTCTTGTGTTCCATGCCTGAAGAACGCTTTTCTCAGTGAGAGAGAGGTGTCTTAGGAACATTTTGACTTTCCATGCGCCCCGAGTTATTTTGGTCAATATGAATGTCTCTCCCATGTAGAAGAGCACGCACCATTATAGGAGTCATCATTAGAACATAGATTATTGTGGTAGAATTTCTTTTATTCACCTTTTCACCTCTTGTGTTCCATGCCTGAAGAACGCTTTTCTCAGTGAGAGAGAGGTGTCTTAGGAACATTTTGACTTTCCATGCGCCCCGAGTTATTTTGGTCAATATGAATGTCTCTCCCATGTAGAAGAGCACGCACCATTATAGGAGTCATCATTAGAACATAGATTATTGTGGTAGAAATGCTTTTATTCACCTTTTCACCTCTTGTGTTTCCATGCCTGAAGAACGCTTTTCTCAGTGAGAGAGAGGTGTCTTAGGAACATTTTGACTTTCCATGCGCCCCGAGTTATTTTGGTCAATATGAATGTCTCTCCCATGTAGAAGAGAACGCACCATTATAGGAGTCATCATTAGAACATAGATTATTGTGGTAGAAATGCTTTTATTCACCTTTTCACCTCTTGTGTTTCCATGCCTGAAGAACGCTTTTCTCAGTGAGAGAGAGGTGTCTTAGGAACATTTTGACTTTCCATGCGCCCCGAGTTATTTTGGTCAATATGAATGTCTCTCCCATGTAGAAGACCACGCACCATTATAGGAGTCATCATTAGAACATAGATTATTGTGGTAGAAATGCTTTTATTCACCTTTTCACCTCTTGTGTTTCCATGCCTGAAGAACGCTTTTCTCAGTGAGAGAGAGGTGTCTTAGGAACATTTTAACTTTCCATGCGCCCCGAGTTATATTGGTCAATATGAATGTCTCTCCCATGTAGAAGAGCACGCACCATTATAGGAGTCATCATTAGAACATAGATTATTGTGGTAGAAATGCTTTTATTCACCTTTTCACCTCTTGTGTTTCCATGCCTGAAGAACGCTTTTCTCAGTGAGAGAGAGGTGTCTTAGGAACATTTTGACTTTCCATGCGCCCCGAGTTATTTTGGTCAATATGAATGTCTCTCCCATGTAGAAGAGCACGCACCATTATAGGAGTCATCATTAGAACATAGATTATTGTGGTAGAAATGCTTTTATTCACCTTTTCACCTCTTGTGTTTCCATGCCTGAAGAACGCTTTTCTCAGTGAGAGAGAGGTGTCTTAGGAACATTTTGACTTTCCATGCGCCCCGAGTTATATTGGTCAATATGAATGTCTCTCCCATGTAGAAGAGCACGCACCATTATAGGAGTCATCATTAGAACATAGATTATTGTGGTAGAAATGCTTTTATTCACCTTTTCACCTCTTGTGTTTCCATGCCTGAAGAACGCTTTTCTCAGTGAGAGAGAGGTGTCTTAGGAACATTTTAACTTTCCATGCGCCCCGAGTTATATTGGTCAATATGAATGTCTCTCCCATGTAGAAGAGCACGCACCATTATAGGAGTCATCATTAGAACATAGATTATTGTGGTAGAAATGCTTTTATTCACCTTTTCACCTCTTGTGTTTCCATGCCTGAAGAACGCTTTTCTCAGTGAGAGAGAGGTGTCTTAGGAACATTTTGACTTTCCATGCGCCCCGAGTTATTTTGGTCAATATGAATGTCTCTCCCATGTAGAAGAGCACGCACCATTATAGGAGTCATCATTAGAACATAGATTATTGTGGTAGAAATGCTTTTATTCACCTTTTCACCTCTTGTGTTTCCATGCCTGAAGAACGCTTTTCTCAGTGAGAGAGAGGTGTCTTAGGAACATTTTGACTTTCCATGCGCCCCGAGTTATTTTGGTCAATATGAATGTCTCTCCCATGTAGAAGAGAACGCACCATTATAGGAGTCATCATTAGAACATAGATTATTGTAGTAGAAATGCTTTTATTCACCTTTTCACCTCTTGTGTTTCCATGCCTGAAGAACGCTTTTCTCAGTGAGAGAGAGGTGTCTTAGGAACATTTTGACTTTCCATGCGCCCCGAGTTATATTGGTCAATATGAATGTCTCTCCCATGTAGAAGAGCACGCACCATTATAGGAGTCATCATTAAAACATAGATTATTGTGGTAGAAATGCTTTTATTCACCTTTTCACCTCTTGTGTTTCCATGCCTGAAGAACGCTTTTCTCAGTGAGAGAGAGGTGTCTTAGGAACATTTTGACTTTCCATGCGCCCCGAGTTATTTTGGTCAATATGAATGTCTCTCCCATGTAGAAGAGCACGCACCATTATAGGAGTCATCATTAGAACATAGATTATTGTGGTAGAAATGCTTTTATTCACCTTTTCACCTCTTGTGTTTCCATGCCTGAAGAACGCTTTTCTCAGTGAGAGAGAGGTGTCTTAGGAACATTTTGACTTTCCATGCGCCCCGAGTTATTTTGGTCAATATGAATGTCTCTCCCATGTAGAAGAGAACGCACCATTATAGGAGTCATCATTAGAACATAGATTATTGTGGTAGAAATGCTTTTATTCACCTTTTCACCTCTTGTGTTTCCATGACTGAAGAACGCTTTTCTCAGTGAGAGAGAGGTGTCTTAGGAACATTTTGACTTTCCATGCGCCCCGAGTTATATTGGTCAATATGAATGTCTCTCCCATGTAGAAGAGCACGCACCATTATAGGAGTCATCATTAGAACATAGATTATTGTGGTAGAATTGCTTTTATTCACCTTTTCACCTCTTGTGTTCCATGCCTGAAGAACGCTTTTCTCAGTGAGAGAGAGGTGTCTTAGGAACATTTTGACTTTCCATGCGCCCCGAGTTATTTTGGTCAATATGAATGTCTCTCCCATGTAGAAGAGAACGCACCATTATAGGAGTCATCATTAGAACATAGATTATTGTGGTAGAAATGCTTTTATTCACCTTTTCACCTCTTGTGTTTCCATGCCTGAAGAACGCTTTTCTCAGTGAGAGAGAGGTGTCTTAGGAACATTTTGACTTTCCATGCGCCCCGAGTTATATTGGTCAATATGAATGTCTCTCCCATGTAGAAGAGCACGCACCATTATAGGAGTCATCATTAAAACATAGATTATTGTGGTAGAAATGCTTTTATTCACCTTTTCACCTCTTGTGTTTCCATGCCTGAAGAACGCTTTTCTCAGTGAGAGAGAGGTGTCTTAGGAACATTTTGACTTTCCATGCGCCCCGAGTTATTTTGGTCAATATGAATGTCTCTCCCATGTAGAAGAGCACGCACCATTATAGGAGTCATCATTAGAACATAGATTATTGTGGTAGAAATGCTTTTATTCACCTTTTCACCTCTTGTGTTTCCATGCCTGAAGAACGCTTTTCTCAGTGAGAGAGAGGTGTCTTAGGAACATTTTGACTTTCCATGCGCCCCGAGTTATTTTGGTCAATATGAATGTCTCTCCCATGTAGAAGAGAACGCACCATTATAGGAGTCATCATTAGAACATAGATTATTGTGGTAGAAATGCTTTTATTCACCTTTTCACCTCTTGTGTTTCCATGACTGAAGAACGCTTTTCTCAGTGAGAGAGAGGTGTCTTAGGAACATTTTGACTTTCCATGCGCCCCGAGTTATATTGGTCAATATGAATGTCTCTCCCATGTAGAAGAGCACGCACCATTATAGGAGTCATCATTAGAACATAGATTATTGTGGTAGAATTGCTTTTATTCACCTTTTCACCTCTTGTGTTCCATGCCTGAAGAACGCTTTTCTCAGTGAGAGAGAGGTGTCTTAGGAACATTTTAACTTTCCATGCGCCCCGAGTTATATTGGTCAATATGAATGTCTCTCCCATGTAGAAGAGCACGCACCATTATAGGAGTCATCATTAGAACATAGATTATTGTGGTAGAAATGCTTTTATTCACCTTTTCACCTCTTGTGTTTCCATGCCTGAAGAACGCTTTTCTCAGTGAGAGAGAGGTGTCTTAGGAACATTTTGACTTTCCATGCGCCCCGAGTTATATTGGTCAATATGAATGTCTCTCCCATGTAGAAGAGCACGCACCATTATAGGAGTCATCATTAGAACATAGATTATTGTGGTAGAAATGCTTTTATTCACCTTTTCACCTCTTGTGTTTCCATGCCTGAAGAACGCTTTTCTCAGTGAGAGAGAGGTGTCTTAGGAACATTTTAACTTTCCATGCGCCCCGAGTTATATTGGTCAATATGAATGTCTCTCCCATGTAGAAGAGCACGCACCATTATAGGAGTCATCATTAGAACATAGATTATTGTGGTAGAAATGCTTTTATTCACCTTTTCACCTCTTGTGTTTCCATGCCTGAAGAACGCTTTTCTCAGTGAGAGAGAGGTGTCTTAGGAACATTTTGACTTTCCATGCGCCCCGAGTTATTTTGGTCAATATGAATGTCTCTCCCATGTAGAAGAGCACGCACCATTATAGGAGTCATCATTAGAACATAGATTATTGTGGTAGAAATGCTTTTATTCACCTTTTCACCTCTTGTGTTTCCATGCCTGAAGAACGCTTTTCTCAGTGAGAGAGAGGTGTCTTAGGAACATTTTGACTTTCCATGCGCCCCGAGTTATATTGGTCAATATGAATGTCTCTCCCATGTAGAAGAGCACGCACCATTATAGGAGTCATCATTAGAACATAGATTATTGTGGTAGAAATGCTTTTATTCACCTTTTCACCTCTTGTGTTTCCATGCCTGAAGAACGCTTTTCTCAGTGAGAGAGAGGTGTCTTAGGAACATTTTAACTTTCCATGCGCCCCGAGTTATATTGGTCAATATGAATGTCTCTCCCATGTAGAAGAGCACGCACCATTATAGGAGTCATCATTAGAACATAGATTATTGTGGTAGAAATGCTTTTATTCACCTTTTCACCTCTTGTGTTTCCATGCCTGAAGAACGCTTTTCTCAGTGAGAGAGAGGTGTCTTAGGAACATTTTGACTTTCCATGCGCCCCGAGTTATTTTGGTCAATATGAATGTCTCTCCCATGTAGAAGAGAACGCACCATTATAGGAGTCATCATTAGAACATAGATTATTGTGGTAGAAATGCTTTTATTCACCTTTTCACCTCTTGTGTTTCCATGCCTGAAGAACGCTTTTCTCAGTGAGAGAGAGGTGTCTTAGGAACATTTTGACTTTCCATGCGCCCCGAGTTATATTGGTCAATATGAATGTCTCTCCCATGTAGAAGAGCACGCACCATTATAGGAGTCATCATTAGAACATAGATTATTGTGGTAGAATTGCTTTTATTCACCTTTTCACCTCTTGTGTTCCATGCCTGAAAAACGCTTTTCTCAGTGAGAGAGAGGTGTCTTAGGAACATTTTGACTTTCCATGCGCCCCGAGTTATATTGGTCAATATGAATGTCTCTCCCATGTAGAAGAGCACGCACCATTATAGGAGTCATCATTAGAACATAGATTATTGTGGTAGAAATGCTTTTATTCACCTTTTCACCTCTTGTGTTTCCATGCCTGAAGAACGCTTTTCTCAGTGAGAGAGAGGTGTCTTAGGAACATTTTGACTTTCCATGCGCCCCGAGTTATTTTGGTCAATATGAATGTCTCTCCCATGTAGAAGAGAACGCACCATTATAGGAGTCATCATTAGAACATAGATTATTGTGGTAGAAATGCTTTTATTCACCTTTTCACCTCTTGTGTTTCCATGACTGAAGAACGCTTTTCTCAGTGAGAGAGAGGTGTCTTAGGAACATTTTGACTTTCCATGCGCCCCGAGTTATATTGGTCAATATGAATGTCTCTCCCATGTAGAAGAGCACGCACCATTATAGGAGTCATCATTAGAACATAGATTATTGTGGTAGAATTGCTTTTATTCACCTTTTCACCTCTTGTGTTCCATGCCTGAAGAACGCTTTTCTCAGTGAGAGAGAGGTGTCTTAGGAACATTTTAACTTTCCATGCGCCCCGAGTTATATTGGTCAATATGAATGTCTCTCCCATGTAGAAGAGCACGCACCATTATAGGAGTCATCATTAGAACATAGATTATTGTGGTAGAAATGCTTTTATTCACCTTTTCACCTCTTGTGTTTCCATGCCTGAAGAACGCTTTTCTCAGTGAGAGAGAGGTGTCTTAGGAACATTTTGACTTTCCATGCGCCCCGAGTTATATTGGTCAATATGAATGTCTCTCCCATGTAGAAGAGCACGCACCATTATAGGAGTCATCATTAGAACATAGATTATTGTGGTAGAAATGCTTTTATTCACCTTTTCACCTCTTGTGTTTCCATGCCTGAAGAACGCTTTTCTCAGTGAGAGAGAGGTGTCTTAGGAACATTTTAACTTTCCATGCGCCCCGAGTTATATTGGTCAATATGAATGTCTCTCCCATGTAGAAGAGCACGCACCATTATAGGAGTCATCATTAGAACATAGATTATTGTGGTAGAAATGCTTTTATTCACCTTTTCACCTCTTGTGTTTCCATGCCTGAAGAACGCTTTTCTCAGTGAGAGAGAGGTGTCTTAGGAACATTTTGACTTTCCATGCGCCCCGAGTTATTTTGGTCAATATGAATGTCTCTCCCATGTAGAAGAGCACGCACCATTATAGGAGTCATCATTAGAACATAGATTATTGTGGTAGAAATGCTTTTATTCACCTTTTCACCTCTTGTGTTTCCATGCCTGAAGAACGCTTTTCTCAGTGAGAGAGAGGTGTCTTAGGAACATTTTGACTTTCCATGCGCCCCGAGTTATTTTGGTCAATATGAATGTCTCTCCCATGTAGAAGAGCACGCACCATTATAGGAGTCATCATTAGAACATAGATTATTGTGGTAGAAATGCTTTTATTCACCTTTTCACCTCTTGTGTTTCCATGCCTGAAGAACGCTTTTCTCAGTGAGAGAGAGGTGTCTTAGGAACATTTTGACTTTCCATGCGCCCCGAGTTATTTTGGTCAATATGAATGTCTCTCCCATGTAGAAGAGAACGCACCATTATAGGAGTCATCATTAGAACATAGATTATTGTGGTAGAAATGCTTTTATTCACCTTTTCACCTCTTGTGTTTCCATGCCTGAAGAACGCTTTTCTCAGTGAGAGAGAGGTGTCTTAGGAACATTTTGACTTTCCATGCGCCCCGAGTTATATTGGTCAATATGAATGTCTCTCCCATGTAGAAGAGCACGCACCATTATAGGAGTCATCATTAAAACATAGATTATTGTGGTAGAAATGCTTTTATTCACCTTTTCACCTCTTGTGTTTCCATGCCTGAAGAACGCTTTTCTCAGTGAGAGAGAGGTGTCTTAGGAACATTTTGACTTTCCATGCGCCCCGAGTTATTTTGGTCAATATGAATGTCTCTCCCATGTAGAAGAGCACGCACCATTATAGGAGTCATCATTAGAACATAGATTATTGTGGTAGAAATGCTTTTATTCACCTTTTCACCTCTTGTGTTTCCATGCCTGAAGAACGCTTTTCTCAGTGAGAGAGAGGTGTCTTAGGAACATTTTGACTTTCCATGCGCCCCGAGTTATTTTGGTCAATATGAATGTCTCTCCCATGTAGAAGAGAACGCACCATTATAGGAGTCATCATTAGAACATAGATTATTGTGGTAGAAATGCTTTTATTCACCTTTTCACCTCTTGTGTTTCCATGACTGAAGAACGCTTTTCTCAGTGAGAGAGAGGTGTCTTAGGAACATTTTGACTTTCCATGCGCCCCGAGTTATATTGGTCAATATGAATGTCTCTCCCATGTAGAAGAGCACGCACCATTATAGGAGTCATCATTAGAACATAGATTATTGTGGTAGAATTGCTTTTATTCACCTTTTCACCTCTTGTGTTCCATGCCTGAAGAACGCTTTTCTCAGTGAGAGAGAGGTGTCTTAGGAACATTTTAACTTTCCATGCGCCCCGAGTTATATTGGTCAATATGAATGTCTCTCCCATGTAGAAGAGCACGCACCATTATAGGAGTCATCATTAGAACATAGATTATTGTGGTAGAAATGCTTTTATTCACCTTTTCACCTCTTGTGTTTCCATGCCTGAAGAACGCTTTTCTCAGTGAGAGAGAGGTGTCTTAGGAACATTTTGACTTTCCATGCGCCCCGAGTTATATTGGTCAATATGAATGTCTCTCCCATGTAGAAGAGCACGCACCATTATAGGAGTCATCATTAGAACATAGATTATTGTGGTAGAAATGCTTTTATTCACCTTTTCACCTCTTGTGTTTCCATGCCTGAAGAACGCTTTTCTCAGTGAGAGAGAGGTGTCTTAGGAACATTTTAACTTTCCATGCGCCCCGAGTTATATTGGTCAATATGAATGTCTCTCCCATGTAGAAGAGCACGCACCATTATAGGAGTCATCATTAGAACATAGATTATTGTGGTAGAAATGCTTTTATTCACCTTTTCACCTCTTGTGTTTCCATGCCTGAAGAACGCTTTTCTCAGTGAGAGAGAGGTGTCTTAGGAACATTTTGACTTTCCATGCGCCCCGAGTTATTTTGGTCAATATGAATGTCTCTCCCATGTAGAAGAGCACGCACCATTATAGGAGTCATCATTAGAACATAGATTATTGTGGTAGAAATGCTTTTATTCACCTTTTCACCTCTTGTGTTTCCATGCCTGAAGAACGCTTTTCTCAGTGAGAGAGAGGTGTCTTAGGAACATTTTAACTTTCCATGCGCCCCGAGTTATATTGGTCAATATGAATGTCTCTCCCATGTAGAAGAGCACGCACCATTATAGGAGTCATCATTAGAACATAGATTATTGTGGTAGAAATGCTTTTATTCACCTTTTCACCTCTTGTGTTTCCATGCCTGAAGAACGCTTTTCTCAGTGAGAGAGAGGTGTCTTAGGAACATTTTGACTTTCCATGCGCCCCGAGTTATTTTGGTCAATATGAATGTCTCTCCCATGTAGAAGAGAACGCACCATTATAGGAGTCATCATTAGAACATAGATTATTGTGGTAGAAATGCTTTTATTCACCTTTTCACCTCTTGTGTTTCCATGCCTGAAGAACGCTTTTCTCAGTGAGAGAGAGGTGTCTTAGGAACATTTTGACTTTCCATGCGCCCCGAGTTATATTGGTCAATATGAATGTCTCTCCCATGTAGAAGAGCACGCACCATTATAGGAGTCATCATTAGAACATAGATTATTGTGGTAGAATTGCTTTTATTCACCTTTTCACCTCTTGTGTTCCATGCCTGAAAAACGCTTTTCTCAGTGAGAGAGAGGTGTCTTAGGAACATTTTGACTTTCCATGCGCCCCGAGTTATATTGGTCAATATGAATGTCTCTCCCATGTAGAAGAGCACGCACCATTATAGGAGTCATCATTAGAACATAGATTATTGTGGTAGAAATGCTTTTATTCACCTTTTCACCTCTTGTGTTTCCATGCCTGAAGAACGCTTTTCTCAGTGAGAGAGAGGTGTCTTAGGAACATTTTAACTTTCCATGCGCCCCGAGTTATATTGGTCAATATGAATGTCTCTCCCATGTAGAAGAGCACGCACCATTATATGAGTCATCATTAGAACATAGATTATTGTGGTAGAAATGCTTTTATTCACCTTTTCACCTCTTGTGTTTCCATGCCTGAAGAACGCTTTTCTCAGTGAGAGAGAGGTGTCTTAGGAACATTTTGACTTTCCATGCGCCCCGAGTTATATTGGTCAATATGAATGTCTCTCCCATGTAGAAGAGCACGCACCATTATACGAGTCATCATTAGAACATAGATTATTGTGGTAGAATTTCTTTTATTCACCTTTTCACCTCTTGTGTTCCATGCCTGAAGAACGCTTTTCTCAGTGAGAGAGAGGTGTCTTAGGAACATTTTGACTTTCCATGCGCCCCGAGTTATTTTGGTCAATATGAATGTCTCTCCCATGTAGAAGAGCACGCACCATTATAGGAGTCATCATTAGAACATAGATTATTGTGGTAGAAATGCTTTTATTCACCTTTTCACCTCTTGTGTTTCCATGCCTGAAGAACGCTTTTCTCAGTGAGAGAGAGGTGTCTTAGGAACATTTTGACTTTCCATGCGCCCCGAGTTATTTTGGTCAATATGAATGTCTCTCCCATGTAGAAGAGAACGCACCATTATAGGAGTCATCATTAGAACATAGATTATTGTGGTAGAAATGCTTTTATTCACCTTTTCACCTCTTGTGTTTCCATGCCTGAAGAACGCTTTTCTCAGTGAGAGAGAGGTGTCTTAGGAACATTTTGACTTTCCATGCGCCCCGAGTTATATTGGTCAATATGAATGTCTCTCCCATGTAGAAGAGCACGCACCATTATAGGAGTCATCATTAAAACATAGATTATTGTGGTAGAAATGCTTTTATTCACCTTTTCACCTCTTGTGTTTCCATGCCTGAAGAACGCTTTTCTCAGTGAGAGAGAGGTGTCTTAGGAACATTTTGACTTTCCATGCGCCCCGAGTTATTTTGGTCAATATGAATGTCTCTCCCATGTAGAAGAGCACGCACCATTATAGGAGTCATCATTAGAACATAGATTATTGTGGTAGAAATGCTTTTATTCACCTTTTCACCTCTTGTGTTTCCATGCCTGAAGAACGCTTTTCTCAGTGAGAGAGAGGTGTCTTAGGAACATTTTAACTTTCCATGCGCCCCGAGTTATATTGGTCAATATGAATGTCTCTCCCATGTAGAAGAGCACGCACCATTATATGAGTCATCATTAGAACATAGATTATTGTGGTAGAAATGCTTTTATTCACCTTTTCACCTCTTGTGTTTCCATGCCTGAAGAACGCTTTTCTCAGTGAGAGAGAGGTGTCTTAGGAACATTTTGACTTTCCATGCGCCCCGAGTTATATTGGTCAATATGAATGTCTCTCCCATGTAGAAGAGCACGCACCATTATAGGAGTCATCATTAGAACATAGATTATTGTGGTAGAATTTCTTTTATTCACCTTTTCACCTCTTGTGTTCCATGCCTGAAGAACGCTTTTCTCAGTGAGAGAGAGGTGTCTTAGGAACATTTTGACTTTCCATGCGCCCCGAGTTATTTTGGTCAATATGAATGTCTCTCCCATGTAGAAGAGCACGCACCATTATAGGAGTCATCATTAGAACATAGATTATTGTGGTAGAAATGCTTTTATTCACCTTTTCACCTCTTGTGTTTCCATGCCTGAAGAACGCTTTTCTCAGTGAGAGAGAGGTGTCTTAGGAACATTTTGACTTTCCATGCGCCCCGAGTTATTTTGGTCAATATGAATGTCTCTCCCATGTAGAAGAGAACGCACCATTATAGGAGTCATCATTAGAACATAGATTATTGTGGTAGAAATGCTTTTATTCACCTTTTCACCTCTTGTGTTTCCATGCCTGAAGAACGCTTTTCTCAGTGAGAGAGAGGTGTCTTAGGAACATTTTGACTTTCCATGCGCCCCGAGTTATATTGGTCAATATGAATGTCTCTCCCATGTAGAAGAGCACGCACCATTATAGGAGTCATCATTAAAACATAGATTATTGTGGTAGAAATGCTTTTATTCACCTTTTCACCTCTTGTGTTTCCATGCCTGAAGAACGCTTTTCTCAGTGAGAGAGAGGTGTCTTAGGAACATTTTGACTTTCCATGCGCCCCGAGTTATTTTGGTCAATATGAATGTCTCTCCCATGTAGAAGAGCACGCACCATTATAGGAGTCATCATTAGAACATAGATTATTGTGGTAGAAATGCTTTTATTCACCTTTTCACCTCTTGTGTTTCCATGCCTGAAGAACGCTTTTCTCAGTGAGAGAGAGGTGTCTTAGGAACATTTTAACTTTCCATGCGCCCCGAGTTATATTGGTCAATATGAATGTCTCTCCCATGTAGAAGAGCACGCACCATTATAGGAGTCATCATTAGAACATAGATTATTGTGGTAGAAATGCTTTTATTCACCTTTTCACCTCTTGTGTTTCCATGCCTGAAGAACGCTTTTCTCAGTGAGAGAGAGGTGTCTTAGGAACATTTTGACTTTCCATGCGCCCCGAGTTATTTTGGTCAATATGAATGTCTCTCCCATGTAGAAGAGCACGCACCATTATAGGAGTCATCATTAGAACATAGATTATTGTGGTAGAAATGCTTTTATTCACCTTTTCACCTCTTGTGTTTCCATGCCTGAAGAACGCTTTTCTCAGTGAGAGAGAGGTGTCTTAGGAACATTTTGACTTTCCATGCGCCCCGAGTTATTTTGGTCAATATGAATGTCTCTCCCATGTAGAAGAGAACGCACCATTATAGGAGTCATCATTAGAACATAGATTATTGTGGTAGAAATGCTTTTATTCACCTTTTCACCTCTTGTGTTTCCATGCCTGAAGAACGCTTTTCTCAGTGAGAGAGAGGTGTCTTAGGAACATTTTGACTTTCCATGCGCCCCGAGTTATATTGGTCAATATGAATGTCTCTCCCATGTAGAAGAGCACGCACCATTATAGGAGTCATCATTAGAACATAGATTATTGTGGTAGAATTGCTTTTATTCACCTTTTCACCTCTTGTGTTCCATGCCTGAAGAACGCTTTTCTCAGTGAGAGAGAGGTGTCTTAGGAACATTTTAACTTTCCATGCGCCCCGAGTTATATTGGTCAATATGAATGTCTCTCCCATGTAGAAGAGCACGCACCATTATATGAGTCATCATTAGAACATAGATTATTGTGGTAGAAATGCTTTTATTCACCTTTTCACCTCTTGTGTTTCCATGCCTGAAGAACGCTTTTCTCAGTGAGAGAGAGGTGTCTTAGGAACATTTTGACTTTCCATGCGCCCCGAGTTATATTGGTCAATATGAATGTCTCTCCCATGTAGAAGAGCACGCACCATTATAGGAGTCATCATTAGAACATAGATTATTGTGGTAGAATTTCTTTTATTCACCTTTTCACCTCTTGTGTTCCATGCCTGAAGAACGCTTTTCTCAGTGAGAGAGAGGTGTCTTAGGAACATTTTGACTTTCCATGCGCCCCGAGTTATTTTGGTCAATATGAATGTCTCTCCCATGTAGAAGAGCACGCACCATTATAGGAGTCATCATTAGAACATAGATTATTGTGGTAGAAATGCTTTTATTCACCTTTTCACCTCTTGTGTTTCCATGCCTGAAGAACGCTTTTCTCAGTGAGAGAGAGGTGTCTTAGGAACATTTTGACTTTCCATGCGCCCCGAGTTATTTTGGTCAATATGAATGTCTCTCCCATGTAGAAGAGAACGCACCATTATAGGAGTCATCATTAGAACATAGATTATTGTGGTAGAAATGCTTTTATTCACCTTTTCACCTCTTGTGTTTCCATGCCTGAAGAACGCTTTTCTCAGTGAGAGAGAGGTGTCTTAGGAACATTTTGACTTTCCATGCGCCCCGAGTTATATTGGTCAATATGAATGTCTCTCCCATGTAGAAGAGCACGCACCATTATAGGAGTCATCATTAAAACATAGATTATTGTGGTAGAAATGCTTTTATTCACCTTTTCACCTCTTGTGTTTCCATGCCTGAAGAACGCTTTTCTCAGTGAGAGAGAGGTGTCTTAGGAACATTTTGACTTTCCATGCGCCCCGAGTTATTTTGGTCAATATGAATGTCTCTCCCATGTAGAAGAGCACGCACCATTATAGGAGTCATCATTAGAACATAGATTATTGTGGTAGAAATGCTTTTATTCACCTTTTCACCTCTTGTGTTTCCATGCCTGAAGAACGCTTTTCTCAGTGAGAGAGAGGTGTCTTAGGAACATTTTAACTTTCCATGCGCCCCGAGTTATATTGGTCAATATGAATGTCTCTCCCATGTAGAAGAGCACGCACCATAGGAGTCATCATTAGAACATAGATTATTGTGGTAGAAATGCTTTTATTCACCTTTTCACCTCTTGTGTTTCCATGCCTGAAGAACGCTTTTCTCAGTGAGAGAGAGGTGTCTTAGGAACATTTTGACTTTCCATGCGCCCCGAGTTATTTTGGTCAATATGAATGTCTCTCCCATGTAGAAGAGCACGCACCATTATAGGAGTCATCATTAGAACATAGATTATTGTGGAAGAAATGCTTTTATTCACCTTTTCACCTCTTGTGTTTCCATGCCTGAAGAACGCTTTTCTCAGTGAGAGAGAGGTGTCTTAGGAACATTTTGACTTTCCATGCGCCCCGAGTTATTTTGGTCAATATGAATGTCTCTCCCATGTAGAAGAGAACGCACCATTATAGGAGTCATCATTAGAACATAGATTATTGTGGTAGAAATGCTTTTATTCACCTTTTCACCTCTTGTGTTTCCATGACTGAAGAACGCTTTTCTCAGTGAGAGAGAGGTGTCTTAGGAACATTTTGACTTTCCATGCGCCCCGAGTTATATTGGTCAATATGAATGTCTCTCCCATGTAGAAGAGCACGCACCATTATAGGAGTCATCATTAGAACATAGATTATTGTGGTAGAATTGCTTTTATTCACCTTTTCACCTCTTGTGTTCCATGCCTGAAGAACGCTTTTCTCAGTGAGAGAGAGGTGTCTTAGGAACATTTTGACTTTCCATGCGCCCCGAGTTATTTTGGTCAATATGAATGTCTCTCCCATGTAGAAGAGAACGCACCATTATAGGAGTCATCATTAGAACATAGATTATTGTGGTAGAAATGCTTTTATTCACCTTTTCACCTCTTGTGTTTCCATGCCTGAAGAACGCTTTTCTCAGTGAGAGAGAGGTGTCTTAGGAACATTTTGACTTTCCATGCGCCCCGAGTTATATTGGTCAATATGAATGTCTCTCCCATGTAGAAGAGCACGCACCATTATAGGAGTCATCATTAGAACATAGATTATTGTGGTAGAAATGCTTTTATTCACCTTTTCACCTCTTGTGTTCCATGCCTGAAGAACGCTTTTCTCAGTGAGAGAGAGGTGTCTTAGGAACATTTTAACTTTCCATGCGCCCCGAGTTATATTGGTCAATATGAATGTCTCTCCCATGTAGAAGAGCACGCACCATTATATGAGTCATCATTAGAACATAGATTATTGTGGTAGAAATGCTTTTATTCACCTTTTCACCTCTTGTGTTTCCATGCCTGAAGAACGCTTTTCTCAGTGAGAGAGAGGTGTCTTAGGAACATTTTGACTTTCCATGCGCCCCGAGTTATATTGGTCAATATGAATGTCTCTCCCATGTAGAAGAGCACGCACCATTATAGGAGTCATCATTAGAACATAGATTATTGTGGTAGAATTTCTTTTATTCACCTTTTCACCTCTTGTGTTCCATGCCTGAAGAACGCTTTTCTCAGTGAGAGAGAGGTGTCTTAGGAACATTTTGACTTTCCATGCGCCCCGAGTTATTTTGGTCAATATGAATGTCTCTCCCATGTAGAAGAGCACGCACCATTATAGGAGTCATCATTAGAACATAGATTATTGTGGTAGAAATGCTTTTATTCACCTTTTCACCTCTTGTGTTTCCATGCCTGAAGAACGCTTTTCTCAGTGAGAGAGAGGTGTCTTAGGAACATTTTGACTTTCCATGCGCCCCGAGTTATTTTGGTCAATATGAATGTCTCTCCCATGTAGAAGAGAACGCACCATTATAGGAGTCATCATTAGAACATAGATTATTGTGGTAGAAATGCTTTTATTCACCTTTTCACCTCTTGTGTTTCCATGCCTGAAGAACGCTTTTCTCAGTGAGAGAGAGGTGTCTTAGGAACATTTTGACTTTCCATGCGCCCCGAGTTATATTGGTCAATATGAATGTCTCTCCCATGTAGAAGAGCACGCACCATTATAGGAGTCATCATTAAAACATAGATTATTGTGGTAGAAATGCTTTTATTCACCTTTTCACCTCTTGTGTTTCCATGCCTGAAGAACGCTTTTCTCAGTGAGAGAGAGGTGTCTTAGGAACATTTTGACTTTCCATGCGCCCCGAGTTATTTTGGTCAATATGAATGTCTCTCCCATGTAGAAGAGCACGCACCATTATAGGAGTCATCATTAGAACATAGATTATTGTGGTAGAAATGCTTTTATTCACCTTTTCACCTCTTGTGTTTCCATGCCTGAAGAACGCTTTTCTCAGTGAGAGAGAGGTGTCTTAGGAACATTTTAACTTTCCATGCGCCCCGAGTTATATTGGTCAATATGAATGTCTCTCCCATGTAGAAGAGCACGCACCATTATAGGAGTCATCATTAGAACATAGATTATTGTGGTAGAAATGCTTTTATTCACCTTTTCACCTCTTGTGTTTCCATGCCTGAAGAACGCTTTTCTCAGTGAGAGAGAGGTGTCTTAGGAACATTTTGACTTTCCATGCGCCCCGAGTTATATTGGTCAATATGAATGTCTCTCCCATGTAGAAGAGCACGCACCATTATAGGAGTCATCATTAGAACATAGATTATTGTGGTAGAAATGCTTTTATTCACCTTTTCACCTCTTGTGTTTCCATGCCTGAAGAACGCTTTTCTCAGTGAGAGAGAGGTGTCTTAGGAACATTTTGACTTTCCATGCGCCCCGAGTTATTTTGGTCAATATGAATGTCTCTCCCATGTAGAAGAGAACGCACCATTATAGGAGTCATCATTAGAACATAGATTATTGTGGTAGAAATGCTTTTATTCACCTTTTCACCTCTTGTGTTTCCATGCCTGAAGAACGCTTTTCTCAGTGAGAGAGAGGTGTCTTAGGAACATTTTAACTTTCCATGCGCCCCGAGTTATATTGGTCAATATGAATGTCTCTCCCATGTAGAAGAGCACGCACCATTATAGGAGTCATCATTAGAACATAGATTATTGTGGTAGAAATGCTTTTATTCACCTTTTCACCTCTTGTGTTTCCATGCCTGAAGAACGCTTTTCTCAGTGAGAGAGAGGTGTCTTAGGAACATTTTGACTTTCCATGCGCCCCGAGTTATATTGGTCAATATGAATGTCTCTCCCATGTAGAAGAGCACGCACCATTATAGGAGTCATCATTAGAACATAGATTATTGTGGTAGAAATGCTTTTATTCACCTTTTCACCTCTTGTGTTTCCATGCCTGAAGAACGCTTTTCTCAGTGAGAGAGAGGTGTCTTAGGAACATTTTGACTTTCCATGCGCCCCGAGTTATTTTGGTCAATATGAATGTCTCTCCCATGTAGAAGAGAACGCACCATTATAGGAGTCATCATTAGAACATAGATTATTGTGGTAGAAATGCTTTTATTCACCTTTTCACCTCTTGTGTTTCCATGCCTGAAGAACGCTTTTCTCAGTGAGAGAGAGGTGTCTTAGGAACATTTTGACTTTCCATGCGCCCCGAGTTATATTGGTCAATATGAATGTCTCTCCCATGTAGAAGAGCACGCACCATTATAGGAGTCATCATTAGAACATAGATTATTGTGGTAGAATTGCTTTTATTCACCTTTTCACCTCTTGTGTTCCATGCCTGAAGAACGCTTTTCTCAGTGAGAGAGAGGTGTCTTAGGAACATTTTAACTTTCCATGCGCCCCGAGTTATATTGGTCAATATGAATGTCTCTCCCATGTAGAAGAGCACGCACCATTATATGAGTCATCATTAGAACATAGATTATTGTGGTAGAAATGCTTTTATTCACCTTTTCACCTCTTGTGTTTCCATGCCTGAAGAACGCTTTTCTCAGTGAGAGAGAGGTGTCTTAGGAACATTTTGACTTTCCATGCGCCCCGAGTTATATTGGTCAATATGAATGTCTCTCCCATGTAGAAGAGCACGCACCATTATAGGAGTCATCATTAGAACATAGATTATTGTGGTAGAATTTCTTTTATTCACCTTTTCACCTCTTGTGTTCCATGCCTGAAGAACGCTTTTCTCAGTGAGAGAGAGGTGTCTTAGGAACATTTTGACTTTCCATGCGCCCCGAGTTATTTTGGTCAATATGAATGTCTCTCCCATGTAGAAGAGCACGCACCATTATAGGAGTCATCATTAGAACATAGATTATTGTGGTAGAAATGCTTTTATTCACCTTTTCACCTCTTGTGTTTCCATGCCTGAAGAACGCTTTTCTCAGTGAGAGAGAGGTGTCTTAGGAACATTTTGACTTTCCATGCGCCCCGAGTTATTTTGGTCAATATGAATGTCTCTCCCATGTAGAAGAGAACGCACCATTATAGGAGTCATCATTAGAACATAGATTATTGTGGTAGAAATGCTTTTATTCACCTTTTCACCTCTTGTGTTTCCATGCCTGAAGAACGCTTTTCTCAGTGAGAGAGAGGTGTCTTAGGAACATTTTGACTTTCCATGCGCCCCGAGTTATATTGGTCAATATGAATGTCTCTCCCATGTAGAAGAGCACGCACCATTATAGGAGTCATCATTAAAACATAGATTATTGTGGTAGAAATGCTTTTATTCACCTTTTCACCTCTTGTGTTTCCATGCCTGAAGAACGCTTTTCTCAGTGAGAGAGAGGTGTCTTAGGAACATTTTGACTTTCCATGCGCCCCGAGTTATTTTGGTCAATATGAATGTCTCTCCCATGTAGAAGAGCACGCACCATTATAGGAGTCATCATTAGAACATAGATTATTGTGGTAGAAATGCTTTTATTCACCTTTTCACCTCTTGTGTTTCCATGCCTGAAGAACGCTTTTCTCAGTGAGAGAGAGGTGTCTTAGGAACATTTTAACTTTCCATGCGCCCCGAGTTATATTGGTCAATATGAATGTCTCTCCCATGTAGAAGAGCACGCACCATTATATGAGTCATCATTAGAACATAGATTATTGTGGTAGAAATGCTTTTATTCACCTTTTCACCTCTTGTGTTTCCATGCCTGAAGAACGCTTTTCTCAGTGAGAGAGAGGTGTCTTAGGAACATTTTGACTTTCCATGCGCCCCGAGTTATATTGGTCAATATGAATGTCTCTCCCATGTAGAAGAGCACGCACCATTATAGGAGTCATCATTAGAACATAGATTATTGTGGTAGAATTTCTTTTATTCACCTTTTCACCTCTTGTGTTCCATGCCTGAAGAACGCTTTTCTCAGTGAGAGAGAGGTGTCTTAGGAACATTTTGACTTTCCATGCGCCCCGAGTTATTTTGGTCAATATGAATGTCTCTCCCATGTAGAAGAGCACGCACCATTATAGGAGTCATCATTAGAACATAGATTATTGTGGTAGAAATGCTTTTATTCACCTTTTCACCTCTTGTGTTTCCATGCCTGAAGAACGCTTTTCTCAGTGAGAGAGAGGTGTCTTAGGAACATTTTGACTTTCCATGCGCCCCGAGTTATTTTGGTCAATATGAATGTCTCTCCCATGTAGAAGAGAACGCACCATTATAGGAGTCATCATTAGAACATAGATTATTGTGGTAGAAATGCTTTTATTCACCTTTTCACCTCTTGTGTTTCCATGCCTGAAGAACGCTTTTCTCAGTGAGAGAGAGGTGTCTTAGGAACATTTTGACTTTCCATGCGCCCCGAGTTATATTGGTCAATATGAATGTCTCTCCCATGTAGAAGAGCACGCACCATTATAGGAGTCATCATTAAAACATAGATTATTGTGGTAGAAATGCTTTTATTCACCTTTTCACCTCTTGTGTTTCCATGCCTGAAGAACGCTTTTCTCAGTGAGAGAGAGGTGTCTTAGGAACATTTTGACTTTCCATGCGCCCCGAGTTATTTTGGTCAATATGAATGTCTCTCCCATGTAGAAGAGCACGCACCATTATAGGAGTCATCATTAGAACATAGATTATTGTGGTAGAAATGCTTTTATTCACCTTTTCACCTCTTGTGTTTCCATGCCTGAAGAACGCTTTTCTCAGTGAGAGAGAGGTGTCTTAGGAACATTTTAACTTTCCATGCGCCCCGAGTTATATTGGTCAATATGAATGTCTCTCCCATGTAGAAGAGCACGCACCATTATAGGAGTCATCATTAGAACATAGATTATTGTGGTAGAAATGCTTTTATTCACCTTTTCACCTCTTGTGTTTCCATGCCTGAAGAACGCTTTTCTCAGTGAGAGAGAGGTGTCTTAGGAACATTTTGACTTTCCATGCGCCCCGAGTTATTTTGGTCAATATGAATGTCTCTCCCATGTAGAAGAGCACGCACCATTATAGGAGTCATCATTAGAACATAGATTATTGTGGTAGAAATGCTTTTATTCACCTTTTCACCTCTTGTGTTTCCATGCCTGAAGAACGCTTTTCTCAGTGAGAGAGAGGTGTCTTAGGAACATTTTGACTTTCCATGCGCCCCGAGTTATTTTGGTCAATATGAATGTCTCTCCCATGTAGAAGAGAACGCACCATTATAGGAGTCATCATTAGAACATAGATTATTGTGGTAGAAATGCTTTTATTCACCTTTTCACCTCTTGTGTTTCCATGCCTGAAGAACGCTTTTCTCAGTGAGAGAGAGGTGTCTTAGGAACATTTTGACTTTCCATGCGCCCCGAGTTATATTGGTCAATATGAATGTCTCTCCCATGTAGAAGAGCACGCACCATTATAGGAGTCATCATTAGAACATAGATTATTGTGGTAGAATTGCTTTTATTCACCTTTTCACCTCTTGTGTTCCATGCCTGAAGAACGCTTTTCTCAGTGAGAGAGAGGTGTCTTAGGAACATTTTAACTTTCCATGCGCCCCGAGTTATATTGGTCAATATGAATGTCTCTCCCATGTAGAAGAGCACGCACCATTATATGAGTCATCATTAGAACATAGATTATTGTGGTAGAAATGCTTTTATTCACCTTTTCACCTCTTGTGTTTCCATGCCTGAAGAACGCTTTTCTCAGTGAGAGAGAGGTGTCTTAGGAACATTTTGACTTTCCATGCGCCCCGAGTTATATTGGTCAATATGAATGTCTCTCCCATGTAGAAGAGCACGCACCATTATAGGAGTCATCATTAGAACATAGATTATTGTGGTAGAATTTCTTTTATTCACCTTTTCACCTCTTGTGTTCCATGCCTGAAGAACGCTTTTCTCAGTGAGAGAGAGGTGTCTTAGGAACATTTTGACTTTCCATGCGCCCCGAGTTATTTTGGTCAATATGAATGTCTCTCCCATGTAGAAGAGCACGCACCATTATAGGAGTCATCATTAGAACATAGATTATTGTGGTAGAAATGCTTTTATTCACCTTTTCACCTCTTGTGTTTCCATGCCTGAAGAACGCTTTTCTCAGTGAGAGAGAGGTGTCTTAGGAACATTTTAACTTTCCCTGCGCCCCGAGTTATATTGGTCAATATGAATGTCTCTCCCATGTAGAAGAGCACGCACCATTATAGGAGTCATCATTAGAACATAGATTATTGTGGTAGAAATGCTTTTATTCACCTTTTCACCTCTTGTGTTTCCATGCCTGAAGAACGCTTTTCTCAGTGAGAGAGAGGTGTCTTAGGAACATTTTGACTTTCCATGCGCCCCGAGTTATATTGGTCAATATGAATGTCTCTCCCATGTAGAAGAGCACGCACCATTATAGGAGTCATCATTAGAACATAGATTATTGTGGTAGAATTGCTTTTATTCACCTTTTCACCTCTTGTGTTCCATGCCTGAAGAACGCTTTTCTCAGTGAGAGAGAGGTGTCTTAGGAACATTTTAACTTTCCCTGCGCCCCGAGTTATATTGGTCAATATGAATGTCTCTCCCATGTAGAAGAGCACGCACCATTATAGGAGTCATCATTAGAACATAGATTATTGTGGTAGAAATGCTTTTATTCACCTTTTCACCTCTTGTGTTTCCATGCCTGAAGAACGCTTTTCTCAGTGAGAGAGAGGTGTCTTAGGAACATTTTGACTTTCCATGCGCCCCGAGTTATTTTGGTCAATATGAATGTCTCTCCCATGTAGAAGAGCACGCACCATTATAGGAGTCATCATTAGAACATAGATTATTGTGGTAGAAATGCTTTTATTCACCTTTTCACCTCTTGTGTTTCCATGCCTGAAGAACGCTTTTCTCAGTGAGAGAGAGGTGTCTTAGGAACATTTTAACTTTCCATGCGCCCCGAGTTATATTGGTCAATATGAATGTCTCTCCCATGTAGAAGAGCACGCACCATTATAGGAGTCATCATTAGAACATAGATTATTGTGGTAGAAATGCTTTTATTCACCTTTTCACCTCTTGTGTTTCCATGCCTGAAGAACGCTTTTCTCAGTGAGAGAGAGGTGTCTTAGGAACATTTTAACTTTCCATGCGCCCCGAGTTATATTGGTCAATATGAATGTCTCTCCCATGTAGAAGAGCACGCACCATTATAGGAGTCATCATTAGAACATAGATTATTGTGGTAGAATTGCTTTTATTCACCTTTTCATCTCTTGTGTTCCATGCCTGAAAAACGCTTTTCTCAGTGAGAGAGAGGTGTCTTAGGAACATTTTGACTTTCCATGCGCCCCGAGTTATTTTGGTCAATATGAATGTCTCTCCCATGTAGAAGAGCACGCACCATTATAGGAGTCATCATTAGAACATAGATTATTGTGGTAGAAATGCTTTTATTCACCTTTTCACCTCTTGTGTTTCCATGCCTGAAGAACGCTTTTCTCAGTGAGAGAGAGGTGTCTTAGGAACATTTTAACTTTCCATGCGCCCCGAGTTATTTTGGTCAATATGAATGTCTCTCCCATGTAGAAGAGCACGCACCATTATAGGAGTCATCATTAGAACATAGATTATTGTGGTAGAAATGCTTTTATTCACCTTTTCACCTCTTGTGTTTCCATGCCTGAAGAACGCTTTTCTCAGTGAGAGAGAGGTGTCTTAGGAACATTTTGACTTTCCATGCGCCCCGAGTTATTTTGGTCAATATGAATGTCTCTCCCATGTAGAAGAGCACGCACCATTATAGGAGTCATCATTAGAACATAGATTATTGTGGTAGAATTGCTTTTATTCACCTTTTCACCTCTTGTGTTCCATGCCTGAAGAACGCTTTTCTCAGTGAGAGAGAGGTGTCTTAGGAACATTTTGACTTTCCATGCGCCCCGAGTTATTTTGGTCAATATGAATGTCTCTCCCATGTAGAAGAGCACGCACCATTATAGGAGTCATCATTAGAACATAGATTATTGTGGTAGAATTGCTTTTATTCACCTTTTCACCTCTTGTGTTCCATGCCTGAAGAACGCTTTTCTCAGTGAGAGAGAGGTGTCTTAGGAACATTTTAACTTTCCCTGCGCCCCGAGTTATATTGGTCAATATGAATGTCTCTCCCATGTAGAAGAGCACGCACCATTATAGGAGTCATCATTAGAACATAGATTATTGTGGTAGAAATGCTTTTATTCACCTTTTCTCCTCTTGTGTTTCCATGCCTGAAGAACGCTTTTCTCAGTGAGAGAGAGGTGTCTTAGGAACATTTTGACTTTCCATGCGCCCCGAGTTATTTTGGTCAATATGAATGTCTCTCCCATGTAGAAGAGCACGCACCATTATAGGAGTCATCATTAGAACATAGATTATTGTGGTAGAAATGCTTTTATTCACCTTTTCACCTCTTGTGTTTCCATGCCTGAAGAACGCTTTTCTCAGTGAGAGAGAGGTGTCTTAGGAACATTTTGACTTTCCATGCGCCCCGAGTTATATTGGTCAATATGAATGTCTCTCCCATGTAGAAGAGCACGCACCATTATAGGAGTCATCATTAGAACATAGATTATTGTGGTAGAATTGCTTTTATTCACCTTTTAACCTCTTGTGTTCCATGCCTGAAAAACGCTTTTCTCAGTGAGAGAGAGGTGTCTTAGGAACATTTTGACTTTCCATGCGCCCCGAGTTATTTTGGTCAATATGAATGTCTCTCCCATGTAGAAGAGCACGCACCATTATAGGAGTCATCATTAGAACATAGATTATTGTGGTAGAAATGCTTTTATTCACCTTTTCACCTCTTGTGTTTCCATGCCTGAATAACGCTTTTCTCAGTGAGAGAGAGGTGTCTTAGGAACATTTTGACTTTCCATGCGCCCCGAGTTATTTTGGTCAATATGAATGTCTCTCCCATGTAGAAGAGCACGCACCATTATAGGAGTCATCATTAGAACATAGATTATTGTGGTAGAAATGCTTTTATTCACCTTTTCACCTCTTGTGTTTCCATGCCTGAAGAACGCTTTTCTCAGTGAGAGAGAGGTGTCTTAGGAACATTTTGACTTTCCATGCGCCCCGAGTTATTTTGGTCAATATGAATGTCTCTCCCATGTAGAAGAGCACGCACCATTATAGGAGTCATCATTAGAACATAGATTATTGTGGTAGAAATGCTTTTATTCACCTTTTCACCTCTTGTGTTTCCATGCCTGAAGAACGCTTTTCTCAGTGAGAGAGAGGTGTCTTAGGAACATTTTAACTTTCCATGCGCCCCGAGTTATATTGGTCAATATGAATGTCTCTCCCATGTAGAAGAGCACGCACCATTATAGGAGTCATCATTAGAACATAGATTATTGTGGTAGAAATGCTTTTATTCACCTTTTCACCTCTTGTGTTTCCATGCCTGAAGAACGCTTTTCTCAGTGAGAGAGAGGTGTCTTAGGAACATTTTAACTTTCCATGCGCCCCGAGTTATATTGGTCAATATGAATGTCTCTCCCATGTAGAAGAGCACGCACCATTATAGGAGTCATCATTAGAACATAGATTATTGTGGTAGAATTGCTTTTATTCACCTTTTCATCTCTTGTGTTCCATGCCTGAAAAACGCTTTTCTCAGTGAGAGAGAGGTGTCTTAGGAACATTTTGACTTTCCATGCGCCCCGAGTTATTTTGGTCAATATGAATGTCTCTCCCATGTAGAAGAGCACGCACCATTATAGGAGTCATCATTAGAACATAGATTATTGTGGTAGAAATGCTTTTATTCACCTTTTCACCTCTTGTGTTTCCATGCCTGAAGAACGCTTTTCTCAGTGAGAGAGAGGTGTCTTAGGAACATTTTAACTTTCCATGCGCCCCGAGTTATTTTGGTCAATATGAATGTCTCTCCCATGTAGAAGAGCACGCACCATTATAGGAGTCATCATTAGAACATAGATTATTGTGGTAGAAATGCTTTTATTCACCTTTTCACCTCTTGTGTTTCCATGCCTGAAGAACGCTTTTCTCAGTGAGAGAGAGGTGTCTTAGGAACATTTTGACTTTCCATGCGCCCCGAGTTATTTTGGTCAATATGAATGTCTCTCCCATGTAGAAGAGCACGCACCATTATAGGAGTCATCATTAGAACATAGATTATTGTGGTAGAATTGCTTTTATTCACCTTTTCACCTCTTGTGTTCCATGCCTGAAGAACGCTTTTCTCAGTGAGAGAGAGGTGTCTTAGGAACATTTTAACTTTCCCTGCGCCCCGAGTTATATTGGTCAATATGAATGTCTCTCCCATGTAGAAGAGCACGCACCATTATAGGAGTCATCATTAGAACATAGATTATTGTGGTAGAAATGCTTTTATTCACCTTTTCACCTCTTGTGTTTCCATGCCTGAAGAACGCTTTTCTCAGTGAGAGAGAGGTGTCTTAGGAACATTTTGACTTTCCATGCGCCCCGAGTTATATTGGTCAATATGAATGTCTCTCCCATGTAGAAGAGCACGCACCATTATAGGAGTCATCATTAGAACATAGATTATTGTGGTAGAATTGCTTTTATTCACCTTTTCACCTCTTGTGTTCCATGCCTGAAGAACGCTTTTCTCAGTGAGAGAGAGGTGTCTTAGGAACATTTTAACTTTCCCTGCGCCCCGAGTTATATTGGTCAATATGAATGTCTCTCCCATGTAGAAGAGCACGCACCATTATAGGAGTCATCATTAGAACATAGATTATTGTGGTAGAAATGCTTTTATTCACCTTTTCACCTCTTGTGTTTCCATGCCTGAAGAACGCTTTTCTCAGTGAGAGAGAGGTGTCTTAGGAACATTTTGACTTTCCATGCGCCCCGAGTTATTTTGGTCAATATGAATGTCTCTCCCATGTAGAAGAGCACGCACCATTATAGGAGTCATCATTAGAACATAGATTATTGTGGTAGAAATGCTTTTATTCACCTTTTCACCTCTTGTGTTTCCATGCCTGAAGAATGCTTTTCTCAGTGAGAGAGAGGTGTCTTAGGAACATTTTAACTTTCCATGCGCCCCGAGTTATATTGGTCAATATGAATGTCTCTCCCATGTAGAAGAGCACGCACCATTATAGGAGTCATCATTAGAACATAGATTATTGTGGTAGAAATGCTTTTATTCACCTTTTCACCTCTTGTGTTTCCATGCCTGAAGAACGCTTTTCTCAGTGAGAGAGAGGTGTCTTAGGAACATTTTAACTTTCCATGCGCCCCGAGTTATATTGGTCAATATGAATGTCTCTCCCATGTAGAAGAGCACGCACCATTATAGGAGTCATCATTAGAACATAGATTATTGTGGTAGAATTGCTTTTATTCACCTTTTCATCTCTTGTGTTCCATGCCTGAAAAACGCTTTTCTCAGTGAGAGAGAGGTGTCTTAGGAACATTTTGACTTTCCATGCGCCCCGAGTTATTTTGGTCAATATGAATGTCTCTCCCATGTAGAAGAGCACGCACCATTATAGGAGTCATCATTAGAACATAGATTATTGTGGTAGAAATGCTTTTATTCACCTTTTCACCTCTTGTGTTTCCATGCCTGAAGAACGCTTTTCTCAGTGAGAGAGAGGTGTCTTAGGAACATTTTAACTTTCCATGCGCCCCGAGTTATTTTGGTCAATATGAATGTCTCTCCCATGTAGAAGAGCACGCACCATTATAGGAGTCATCATTAGAACATAGATTATTGTGGTAGAAATGCTTTTATTCACCTTTTCACCTCTTGTGTTTCCATGCCTGAAGAACGCTTTTCTCAGTGAGAGAGAGGTGTCTTAGGAACATTTTGACTTTCCATGCGCCCCGAGTTATTTTGGTCAATATGAATGTCTCTCCCATGTAGAAGAGCACGCACCATTATAGGAGTCATCATTAGAACATAGATTATTGTGGTAGAATTGCTTTTATTCACCTTTTCACCTCTTGTGTTCCATGCCTGAAGAACGCTTTTCTCAGTGAGAGAGAGGTGTCTTAGGAACATTTTGACTTTCCATGCGCCCCGAGTTATTTTGGTCAATATGAATGTCTCTCCCATGTAGAAGAGCACGCACCATTATAGGAGTCATCATTAGAACATAGATTATTGTGGTAGAATTGCTTTTATTCACCTTTTCACCTCTTGTGTTCCATGCCTGAAGAACGCTTTTCTCAGTGAGAGAGAGGTGTCTTAGGAACATTTTAACTTTCCCTGCGCCCCGAGTTATATTGGTCAATATGAATGTCTCTCCCATGTAGAAGAGCACGCACCATTATAGGAGTCATCATTAGAACATAGATTATTGTGGTAGAAATGCTTTTATTCACCTTTTCACCTCTTGTGTTTCCATGCCTGAAGAACGCTTTTCTCAGTGAGAGAGAGGTGTCTTAGGAACATTTTGACTTTCCATGCGCCCCGAGTTATTTTGGTCAATATGAATGTCTCTCCCATGTAGAAGAGCACGCACCATTATAGGAGTCATCATTAGAACATAGATTATTGTGGTAGAAATGCTTTTATTCACCTTTTCACCTCTTGTGTTTCCATGCCTGAAGAACGCTTTTCTCAGTGAGAGAGAGGTGTCTTAGGAACATTTTGACTTTCCATGCGCCCCGAGTTATATTGGTCAATATGAATGTCTCTCCCATGTAGAAGAGCACGCACCATTATAGGAGTCATCATTAGAACATAGATTATTGTGGTAGAATTGCTTTTATTCACCTTTTAACCTCTTGTGTTCCATGCCTGAAAAACGCTTTTCTCAGTGAGAGAGAGGTGTCTTAGGAACATTTTGACTTTCCATGCGCCCCGAGTTATTTTGGTCAATATGAATGTCTCTCCCATGTAGAAGAGCACGCACCATTATAGGAGTCATCATTAGAACATAGATTATTGTGGTAGAAATGCTTTTATTCACCTTTTCACCTCTTGTGTTTCCATGCCTGAAGAACGCTTTTCTCAGTGAGAGAGAGGTGTCTTAGGAACATTTTAACTTTCCATGCGCCCCGAGTTATATTGGTCAATATGAATGTCTCTCCCATGTAGAAGAGCACGCACCATTATAGGAGTCATCATTAGAACATAGATTATTGTGGTAGAAATGCTTTTATTCACCTTTTCACCTCTTGTGTTTCCATGCCTGAATAACGCTTTTCTCAGTGAGAGAGAGGTGTCTTAGGAACATTTTGACTTTCCATGCGCCCCGAGTTATTTTGGTCAATATGAATGTCTCTCCCATGTAGAAGAGCACGCACCATTATAGGAGTCATCATTAGAACATAGATTATTGTGGTAGAAATGCTTTTATTCACCTTTTCACCTCTTGTGTTTCCATGCCTGAAGAACGCTTTTCTCAGTGAGAGAGAGGTGTCTTAGGAACATTTTGACTTTCCATGCGCCCCGAGTTATTTTGGTCAATATGAATGTCTCTCCCATGTAGAAGAGCACGCACCATTATAGGAGTCATCATTAGAACATAGATTATTGTGGTAGAAATGCTTTTATTCACCTTTTCACCTCTTGTGTTTCCATGCCTGAAGAACGCTTTTCTCAGTGAGAGAGAGGTGTCTTAGGAACATTTTAACTTTCCATGCGCCCCGAGTTATATTGGTCAATATGAATGTCTCTCCCATGTAGAAGAGCACGCACCATTATATGAGTCATCATTAGAACATAGATTATTGTGGTAGAAATGCTTTTATTCACCTTTTCACCTCTTGTGTTTCCATGCCTGAAGAACGCTTTTCTCAGTGAGAGAGAGGTGTCTTAGGAACATTTTGACTTTCCATGCGCCCCGAGTTATTTTGGTCAATATGAATGTCTCTCCCATGTAGAAGAGCACGCACCATTATAGGAGTCATCATTAGAACATAGATTATTGTGGTAGAATTTCTTTTATTCACCTTTTCACCTCTTGTGTTCCATGCCTGAAGAACGCTTTTCTCAGTGAGAGAGAGGTGTCTTAGGAACATTTTGACTTTCCATGCGCCCCGAGTTATTTTGGTCAATATGAATGTCTCTCCCATGTAGAAGAGCACGCACCATTATAGGAGTCATCATTAGAACATAGATTATTGTGGTAGAATTGCTTTTATTCACCTTTTCACCTCTTGTGTTCCATGCCTGAAGAACGCTTTTCTCAGTGAGAGAGAGGTGTCTTAGGAACATTTTAACTTTCCCTGCGCCCCGAGTTATATTGGTCAATATGAATGTCTCTCCCATGTAGAAGAGCACGCACCATTATAGGAGTCATCATTAGAACATAGATTATTGTGGTAGAAATGCTTTTATTCACCTTTTCACCTCTTGTGTTTCCATGCCTGAAGAACGCTTTTCTCAGTGAGAGAGAGGTGTCTTAGGAACATTTTGACTTTCCATGCGCCCCGAGTTATTTTGGTCAATATGAATGTCTCTCCCATGTAGAAGAGCACGCACCATTATAGGAGTCATCATTAGAACATAGATTATTGTGGTAGAAATGCTTTTATTCACCTTTTCACCTCTTGTGTTTCCATGCCTGAAGAACGCTTTTCTCAGTGAGAGAGAGGTGTCTTAGGAACATTTTGACTTTCCATGCGCCCCGAGTTATATTGGTCAATATGAATGTCTCTCCCATGTAGAAGAGCACGCACCATTATAGGAGTCATCATTAGAACATAGATTATTGTGGTAGAATTGCTTTTATTCACCTTTTCACCTCTTGTGTTCCATGCCTGAAAAACGCTTTTCTCAGTGAGAGAGAGGTGTCTTAGGAACATTTTGACTTTCCATGCGCCCCGAGTTATTTTGGTCAATATGAATGTCTCTCCCATGTAGAAGAGCACGCACCATTATAGGAGTCATCATTAGAACATAGATTATTGTGGTAGAAATGCTTTTATTCACCTTTTCACCTCTTGTGTTTCCATGCCTGAAGAACGCTTTTCTCAGTGAGAGAGGTGTCTTAGGAACATTTTGACTTTCCATGCGCCCCGAGTTATATTGGTCAATATGAATGTCTCTCCCATGTAGAAGAGCACGCACCATTATAGGAGTCATCATTAGAACATAGATTATTGTGGTAGAATTGCTTTTATTCACCTTTTCACCTCTTGTGTTCCATGCCTGAAGAACGCTTTTCTCAGTGAGAGAGAGGTGTCTTAGGAACATTTTGACTTTCCATGCGCCCCGAGTTATATTGGTCAATATGAATGTCTCTCCCATGTAGAAGAGCACGCACCATTATAGGAGTCATCATTAGAACATAGATTATTGTGGTAGAATTGCTTTTATTCACCTTTTCACCTCTTGTGTTCCATGCCTGAAGAACGCTTTTCTCAGTGAGAGAGAGGTGTCTTAGGAACATTTTAACTTTCCCTGCGCCCCGAGTTATATTGGTCAATATGAATGTCTCTCCCATGTAGAAGAGCACGCACCATTATAGGAGTCATCATTAGAACATAGATTATTGTGGTAGAAATGCTTTTATTCACCTTTTCACCTCTTGTGTTTCCATGCCTGAAGAACGCTTTTCTCAGTGAGAGAGAGGTGTCTTAGGAACATTTTGACTTTCCATGCGCCCCGAGTTATTTTGGTCAATATGAATGTCTCTCCCATGTAGAAGAGCACGCACCATTATAGGAGTCATCATTAGAACATAGATTATTGTGGTAGAAATGCTTTTATTCACCTTTTCACCTCTTGTGTTTCCATGCCTGAAGAACGCTTTTCTCAGTGAGAGAGAGGTGTCTTAGGAACATTTTGACTTTCCATGCGCCCCGAGTTATTTTGGTCAATATGAATGTCTCTCCCATGTAGAAGAGCACGCACCATTATAGGAGTCATCATTAGAACATAGATTATTGTGGTAGAATTGCTTTTATTCACCTTTTCACCTCTTGTGTTCCATGCCTGAAAAACGCTTTTCTCAGTGAGAGAGAGGTGTCTTAGGAACATTTTGACTTTCCATGCGCCCCGAGTTATTTTGGTCAATATGAATGTCTCTCCCATGTAGAAGAGCACGCACCATTATAGGAGTCATCATTAGAACATAGATTATTGTGGTAGAAATGCTTTTATTCACCTTTTCACCTCTTGTGTTTCCATGCCTGAAGAACGCTTTTCTCAGTGAGAGAGAGGTGTCTTAGGAACATTTTAACTTTCCATGCGCCCCGAGTTATATTGGTCAATATGAATGTCTCTCCCATGTAGAAGAGCACGCACCATTATAGGAGTCATCATTAGAACATAGATTATTGTGGTAGAAATGCTTTTATTCACCTTTTCACCTCTTGTGTTTCCATGCCTGAATAACGCTTTTCTCAGTGAGAGAGAGGTGTCTTAGGAACATTTTGACTTTCCATGCGCCCCGAGTTATTTTGGTCAATATGAATGTCTCTCCCATGTAGAAGAGCATGCACCATTATAGGAGTCATCATTAGAACATAGATTATTGTGGTAGAAATGCTTTTATTCACCTTTTCACCTCTTGTGTTTCCATGCCTGAAGAACGCTTTTCTCAGTGAGAGAGAGGTGTCTTAGGAACATTTTGACTTTCCATGCGCCCCGAGTTATTTTGGTCAATATGAATGTCTCTCCCATGTAGAAGAGCACGCACCATTATAGGAGTCATCATTAGAACATAGATTATTGTGGTAGAAATGCTTTTATTCACCTTTTCACCTCTTGTGTTTCCATGCCTGAAGAACGCTTTTCTCAGTGAGAGAGAGGTGTCTTAGGAACATTTTAACTTTCCATGCGCCCCGAGTTATATTGGTCAATATGAATGTCTCTCCCATGTAGAAGAGCACGCACCATTATATGAGTCATCATTAGAACATAGATTATTGTGGTAGAAATGCTTTTATTCACCTTTTCACCTCTTGTGTTTCCATGCCTGAAGAACGCTTTTCTCAGTGAGAGAGAGGTGTCTTAGGAACATTTTGACTTTCCATGCGCCCCGAGTTATTTTGGTCAATATGAATGTCTCTCCCATGTAGAAGAGCACGCACCATTATAGGAGTCATCATTAGAACATAGATTATTGTGGTAGAATTTCTTTTATTCACCTTTTCACCTCTTGTGTTCCATGCCTGAAGAACGCTTTTCTCAGTGAGAAAGAGGTGTCTTAGGAACATTTTGACTTTCCATGCGCCCCGAGTTATTTTGGTCAATATGAATGTCTCTCCCATGTAGAAGAGCACGCACCATTATAGGAGTCATCATTAGAACATAGATTATTGTGGTAGAATTGCTTTTATTCACCTTTTCACCTCTTGTGTTCCATGCCTGAAGAACGCTTTTCTCAGTGAGAGAGAGGTGTCTTAGGAACATTTTAACTTTCCATGCGCCCCGAGTTATTTTGGTCAATATGAATGTCTCTCCCATGTAGAAGAGCACGCACCATTATAGGAGTCATCATTAGAACATAGATTATTGTGGTAGAATTGCTTTTATTCACCTTTTCACCTCTTGTGTTCCATGCCTGAAGAACGCTTTTCTCAGTGAGAGAGAGGTGTCTTAGGAACATTTTAACTTTCCATGCGCCCCGAGTTATTTTGGTCAATATGAATGTCTCTCCCATGTAGAAGAGCACGCACCATTATAGGAGTCATCATTAGAACATAGATTATTGTGGTAGAAATGCTTTTATTCACCTTTTCACCTCTTGTGTTTCCATGCCTGAAGAACGCTTTTCTCAGTGAGAGAGAGGTGTCTTAGGAACATTTTGACTTTCCATGCGCCCCGAGTTATTTTGGTCAATATGAATGTCTCTCCCATGTAGAAGAGCACGCACCATTATAGGAGTCATCATTAGAACATAGATTATTGTGGTAGAATTGCTTTTATTCACCTTTTCACCTCTTGTGTTCCATGCCTGAAGAACGCTTTTCTCAGTGAGAGAGAGGTGTCTTAGGAACATTTTGACTTTCCATGCGCCCCGAGTTATTTTGGTCAATATGAATGTCTCTCCCATGTAGAAGAGCACGCACCATTATAGGAGTCATCATTAGAACATAGATTATTGTGGTAGAATTGCTTTTATTCACCTTTTCACCTCTTGTGTTCCATGCCTGAAGAACGCTTTTCTCAGTGAGAGAGAGGTGTCTTAGGAACATTTTAACTTTCCCTGCGCCCCGAGTTATATTGGTCAATATGAATGTCTCTCCCATGTAGAAGAGCACGCACCATTATAGGAGTCATCATTAGAACATAGATTATTGTGGTAGAAATGCTTTTATTCACCTTTTCACCTCTTGTGTTTCCATGCCTGAAGAACGCTTTTCTCAGTGAGAGAGAGGTGTCTTAGGAACATTTTGACTTTCCATGCGCCCCGAGTTATTTTGGTCAATATGAATGTCTCTCCCATGTAGAAGAGCACGCACCATTATAGGAGTCATCATTAGAACATAGATTATTGTGGTAGAAATGCTTTTATTCACCTTTTCACCTCTTGTGTTTCCATGCCTGAAGAACGCTTTTCTCAGTGAGAGAGAGGTGTCTTAGGAACATTTTGACTTTCCATGCGCCCCGAGTTATATTGGTCAATATGAATGTCTCTCCCATGTAGAAGAGCACGCACCATTATAGGAGTCATCATTAGAACATAGATTATTGTGGTAGAATTGCTTTTATTCACCTTTTAACCTCTTGTGTTCCATGCCTGAAAAACGCTTTTCTCAGTGAGAGAGAGGTGTCTTAGGAACATTTTGACTTTCCATGCGCCCCGAGTTATTTTGGTCAATATGAATGTCTCTCCCATGTAGAAGAGCACGCACCATTATAGGAGTCATCATTAGAACATAGATTATTGTGGTAGAAATGCTTTTATTCACCTTTTCACCTCTTGTGTTTCCATGCCTGAAGAACGCTTTTCTCAGTGAGAGAGAGGTGTCTTAGGAACATTTTAACTTTCCATGCGCCCCGAGTTATATTGGTCAATATGAATGTCTCTCCCATGTAGAAGAGCACGCACCATTATAGGAGTCATCATTAGAACATAGATTATTGTGGTAGAAATGCTTTTATTCACCTTTTCACCTCTTGTGTTTCCATGCCTGAATAACGCTTTTCTCAGTGAGAGAGAGGTGTCTTAGGAACATTTTGACTTTCCATGCGCCCCGAGTTATTTTGGTCAATATGAATGTCTCTCCCATGTAGAAGAGCACGCACCATTATAGGAGTCATCATTAGAACATAGATTATTGTGGTAGAAATGCTTTTATTCACCTTTTCACCTCTTGTGTTTCCATGCCTGAAGAACGCTTTTCTCAGTGAGAGAGAGGTGTCTTAGGAACATTTTGACTTTCCATGCGCCCCGAGTTATTTTGGTCAATATGAATGTCTCTCCCATGTAGAAGAGCACGCACCATTATAGGAGTCATCATTAGAACATAGATTATTGTGGTAGAAATGCTTTTATTCACCTTTTCACCTCTTGTGTTTCCATGCCTGAAGAACGCTTTTCTCAGTGAGAGAGAGGTGTCTTAGGAACATTTTAACTTTCCATGCGCCCCGAGTTATATTGGTCAATATGAATGTCTCTCCCATGTAGAAGAGCACGCACCATTATATGAGTCATCATTAGAACATAGATTATTGTGGTAGAAATGCTTTTATTCACCTTTTCACCTCTTGTGTTTCCATGCCTGAAGAACGCTTTTCTCAGTGAGAGAGAGGTGTCTTAGGAACATTTTGACTTTCCATGCGCCCCGAGTTATTTTGGTCAATATGAATGTCTCTCCCATGTAGAAGAGCACGCACCATTATAGGAGTCATCATTAGAACATAGATTATTGTGGTAGAATTTCTTTTATTCACCTTTTCACCTCTTGTGTTCCATGCCTGAAGAACGCTTTTCTCAGTGAGAGAGAGGTGTCTTAGGAACATTTTGACTTTCCATGCGCCCCGAGTTATTTTGGTCAATATGAATGTCTCTCCCATGTAGAAGAGCACGCACCATTATAGGAGTCATCATTAGAACATAGATTATTGTGGTAGAATTGCTTTTATTCACCTTTTCACCTCTTGTGTTCCATGCCTGAAGAACGCTTTTCTCAGTGAGAGAGAGGTGTCTTAGGAACATTTTAACTTTCCCTGCGCCCCGAGTTATATTGGTCAATATGAATGTCTCTCCCATGTAGAAGAGCACGCACCATTATAGGAGTCATCATTAGAACATAGATTATTGTGGTAGAAATGCTTTTATTCACCTTTTCACCTCTTGTGTTTCCATGCCTGAAGAACGCTTTTCTCAGTGAGAGAGAGGTGTCTTAGGAACATTTTGACTTTCCATGCGCCCCGAGTTATTTTGGTCAATATGAATGTCTCTCCCATGTAGAAGAGCACGCACCATTATAGGAGTCATCATTAGAACATAGATTATTGTGGTAGAAATGCTTTTATTCACCTTTTCACCTCTTGTGTTTCCATGCCTGAAGAACGCTTTTCTCAGTGAGAGAGAGGTGTCTTAGGAACATTTTGACTTTCCATGCGCCCCGAGTTATATTGGTCAATATGAATGTCTCTCCCATGTAGAAGAGCACGCACCATTATAGGAGTCATCATTAGAACATAGATTATTGTGGTAGAATTGCTTTTATTCACCTTTTCACCTCTTGTGTTCCATGCCTGAAAAACGCTTTTCTCAGTGAGAGAGAGGTGTCTTAGGAACATTTTGACTTTCCATGCGCCCCGAGTTATTTTGGTCAATATGAATGTCTCTCCCATGTAGAAGAGCACGCACCATTATAGGAGTCATCATTAGAACATAGATTATTGTGGTAGAAATGCTTTTATTCACCTTTTCACCTCTTGTGTTTCCATGCCTGAAGAACGCTTTTCTCAGTGAGAGAGAGGTGTCTTAGGAACATTTTAACTTTCCATGCGCCCCGAGTTATATTGGTCAATATGAATGTCTCTCCCATGTAGAAGAGAACGCACCATTATAGGAGTCATCATTAGAACATAGATTATTGTGGTAGAAATGCTTTTATTCACCTTTTCACCTCTTGTGTTTCCATGCCTGAATAACGCTTTTCTCAGTGAGAGAGAGGTGTCTTAGGAACATTTTGACTTTCCATGCGCCCCGAGTTATATTGGTCAATATGAATGTCTCTCCCATGTAGAAGAGCACGCACCATTATAGGAGTCATCATTAGAACATAGATTATTGTGGTAGAATTGCTTTTATTCACCTTTTCACCTCTTGTGTTCCATGCCTGAAGAACGCTTTTCTCAGTGAGAGAGAGGTGTCTTAGGAACATTTTAACTTTCCATGCGCCCCGAGTTATATTGGTCAATATGAATGTCTCTCCCATGTAGAAGAGCACGCACCATTATAGGAGTCATCATTAGAACATAGATTATTGTGGTAGAAATGCTTTTATTCACCTTTTCACCTCTTGTGTTTCCATGCCTGAAGAACGCTTTTCTCAGTGAGAGAGAGGTGTCTTAGGAACATTTTGACTTTCCATGCGCCCCGAGTTATTTTGGTCAATATGAATGTCTCTCCCATGTAGAAGAGAACGCACCATTATAGGAGTCATCATTAGAACATAGATTATTGTGGTAGAAATGCTTTTATTCACCTTTTCACCTCTTGTGTTTCCATGCCTGAAGAACGCTTTTCTCAGTGAGAGAGAGGTGTCTTAGGAACATTTTGACTTTCCATGCGCCCCGAGTTATATTGGTCAATATGAATGTCTCTCCCATGTAGAAGAGCACGCACCATTATAGGAGTCATCATTAGAACATAGATTATTGTGGTAGAAATGCTTTTATTCACCTTTTCACCTCTTGTGTTTCCATGCCTGAAGAACGCTTTTCTCAGTGAGAGAGAGGTGTCTTAGGAACATTTTAACTTTCCATGCGCCCCGAGTTATATTGGTCAATATGAATGTCTCTCCCATGTAGAAGAGCACGCACCATTATAGGAGTCATCATTAGAACATAGATTATTGTGGTAGAAATGCTTTTATTCACCTTTTCACCTCTTGTGTTTCCATGCCTGAAGAACGCTTTTCTCAGTGAGAGAGAGGTGTCTTAGGAACATTTTGACTTTCCATGCGCCCCGAGTTATTTTGGTCAATATGAATGTCTCTCCCATGTAGAAGAGCACGCACCATTATAGGAGTCATCATTAGAACATAGATTATTGTGGTAGAAATGCTTTTATTCACCTTTTCACCTCTTGTGTTTCCATGCCTGAAGAACGCTTTTCTCAGTGAGAGAGAGGTGTCTTAGGAACATTTTGACTTTCCATGCGCCCCGAGTTATTTTGGTCAATATGAATGTCTCTCCCATGTAGAAGAGAACGCACCATTATAGGAGTCATCATTAGAACATAGATTATTGTGGTAGAAATGCTTTTATTCACCTTTTCACCTCTTGTGTTTCCATGCCTGAAGAACGCTTTTCTCAGTGAGAGAGAGGTGTCTTAGGAACATTTTGACTTTCCATGCGCCCCGAGTTATATTGGTCAATATGAATGTCTCTCCCATGTAGAAGAGCACGCACCATTATAGGAGTCATCATTAGAACATAGATTATTGTGGTAGAATTGCTTTTATTCACCTTTTCACCTCTTGTGTTCCATGCCTGAAGAACGCTTTTCTCAGTGAGAGAGAGGTGTCTTAGGAACATTTTAACTTTCCATGCGCCCCGAGTTATATTGGTCAATATGAATGTCTCTCCCATGTAGAAGAGCACGCACCATTATAGGAGTCATCATTAGAACATAGATTATTGTGGTAGAAATGCTTTTATTCACCTTTTCACCTCTTGTGTTTCCATGCCTGAAGAACGCTTTTCTCAGTGAGAGAGAGGTGTCTTAGGAACATTTTGACTTTCCATGCGCCCCGAGTTATTTTGGTCAATATGAATGTCTCTCCCATGTAGAAGAGCACGCACCATTATAGGAGTCATCATTAGAACATAGATTATTGTGGTAGAAATGCTTTTATTCACCTTTTCACCTCTTGTGTTTCCATGCCTGAAGAACGCTTTTCTCAGTGAGAGAGAGGTGTCTTAGGAACATTTTGACTTTCCATGCGCCCCGAGTTATTTTGGTCAATATGAATGTCTCTCCCATGTAGAAGAGCACGCACCATTATAGGAGTCATCATTAGAACATAGATTATTGTGGTAGAAATGCTTTTATTCACCTTTTCACCTCTTGTGTTTCCATGCCTGAAGAACGCTTTTCTCAGTGAGAGAGAGGTGTCTTAGGAACATTTTGACTTTCCATGCGCCCCGAGTTATTTTGGTCAATATGAATGTCTCTCCCATGTAGAAGAGAACGCACCATTATAGGAGTCATCATTAGAACATAGATTATTGTGGTAGAAATGCTTTTATTCACCTTTTCACCTCTTGTGTTTCCATGCCTGAAGAACGCTTTTCTCAGTGAGAGAGAGGTGTCTTAGGAACATTTTGACTTTCCATGCGCCCCGAGTTATATTGGTCAATATGAATGTCTCTCCCATGTAGAAGAGCACGCACCATTATAGGAGTCATCATTAGAACATAGATTATTGTGGTAGAATTGCTTTTATTCACCTTTTCACCTCTTGTGTTTCCATGCCTGAAGAACGCTTTTCTCAGTGAGAGAGAGGTGTCTTAGGAACATTTTAACTTTCCATGCGCCCCGAGTTATATTGGTCAATATGAATGTCTCTCCCATGTAGAAGAGCACGCACCATTATAGGAGTCATCATTAGAACATAGATTATTGTGGTAGAAATGCTTTTATTCACCTTTTCACCTCTTGTGTTTCCATGCCTGAAGAACGCTTTTCTCAGTGAGAGAGAGGTGTCTTAGGAACATTTTGACTTTCCATGCGCCCCGAGTTATTTTGGTCAATATGAATGTCTCTCCCATGTAGAAGAGCACGCACCATTATAGGAGTCATCATTAGAACATAGATTATTGTGGTAGAAATGCTTTTATTCACCTTTTCACCTCTTGTGTTTCCATGCCTGAAGAACGCTTTTCTCAGTGAGAGAGAGGTGTCTTAGGAACATTTTGACTTTCCATGCGCCCCGAGTTATTTTGGTCAATATGAATGTCTCTCCCATGTAGAAGAGAACGCACCATTATAGGAGTCATCATTAGAACATAGATTATTGTGGTAGAAATGCTTTTATTCACCTTTTCACCTCTTGTGTTTCCATGCCTGAAGAACGCTTTTCTCAGTAAGAGAGAGGTGTCTTAGGAACATTTTGACTTTCCATGCGCCCCGAGTTATATTGGTCAATATGAATGTCTCTCCCATGTAGAAGAGCACGCACCATTATAGGAGTCATCATTAGAACATAGATTATTGTGGTAGAATTGCTTTTATTCACCTTTTCACCTCTTGTGTTCCATGCCTGAAGAACGCTTTTCTCAGTGAGAGAGAGGTGTCTTAGGAACATTTTAACTTTCCATGCGCCCCGAGTTATATTGGTCAATATGAATGTCTCTCCCATGTAGAAGAGCACGCACCATTATAGGAGTCATCATTAGAACATAGATTATTGTGGTAGAAATGCTTTTATTCACCTTTTCACCTCTTGTGTTTCCATGCCTGAAGAACGCTTTTCTCAGTGAGAGAGAGGTGTCTTAGGAACATTTTGACTTTCCATGCGCCCCGAGTTATTTTGGTCAATATGAATGTCTCTCCCATGTAGAAGAGCACGCACCATTATAGGAGTCATCATTAGAACATAGATTATTGTGGTAGAAATGCTTTTATTCACCTTTTCACCTCTTGTGTTTCCATGCCTGAAGAACGCTTTTCTCAGTGAGAGAGAGGTGTCTTAGGAACATTTTGACTTTCCATGCGCCCCGAGTTATTTTGGTCAATATGAATGTCTCTCCCATGTAGAAGAGCACGCACCATTATAGGAGTCATCATTAGAACATAGATTATTGTGGTAGAAATGCTTTTATTCACCTTTTCACCTCTTGTGTTTCCATGCCTGAAGAACGCTTTTCTCAGTGAGAGAGAGGTGTCTTAGGAACATTTTGACTTTCCATGCGCCCCGAGTTATTTTGGTCAATATGAATGTCTCTCCCATGTAGAAGAGAACGCACCATTATAGGAGTCATCATTAGAACATAGATTATTGTGGTAGAAATGCTTTTATTCACCTTTTCACCTCTTGTGTTTCCATGCCTGAAGAACGCTTTTCTCAGTGAGAGAGAGGTGTCTTAGGAACATTTTGACTTTCCATGCGCCCCGAGTTATATTGGTCAATATGAATGTCTCTCCCATGTAGAAGAGCACGCACCATTATAGGAGTCATCATTAGAACATAGATTATTGTGGTAGAATTGCTTTTATTCACCTTTTCACCTCTTGTGTTTCCATGCCTGAAGAACGCTTTTCTCAGTGAGAGAGAGGTGTCTTAGGAACATTTTAACTTTCCATGCGCCCCGAGTTATATTGGTCAATATGAATGTCTCTCCCATGTAGAAGAGCACGCACCATTATAGGAGTCATCATTAGAACATAGATTATTGTGGTAGAAATGCTTTTATTCACCTTTTCACCTCTTGTGTTTCCATGCCTGAAGAACGCTTTTCTCAGTGAGAGAGAGGTGTCTTAGGAACATTTTGACTTTCCATGCGCCCCGAGTTATATTGGTCAATATGAATGTCTCTCCCATGTAGAAGAGCACGCACCATTATAGGAGTCATCATTAGAACATAGATTATTGTGGTAGAATTGCTTTTATTCACCTTTTCACCTCTTGTGTTCCATGCCTGAAGAACGCTTTTCTCAGTGAGAGAGAGGTGTCTTAGGAACATTTTAACTTTCCATGCGCCCCGAGTTATATTGGTCAATATGAATGTCTCTCCCATGTAGAAGAGCACGCACCATTATAGGAGTCATCATTAGAACATAGATTATTGTGGTAGAAATGCTTTTATTCACCTTTTCACCTCTTGTGTTTCCATGCCTGAAGAACGCTTTTCTCAGTGAGAGAGAGGTGTCTTAGGAACATTTTGACTTTCCATGCGCCCCGAGTTATTTTGGTCAATATGAATGTCTCTCCCATGTAGAAGAGCACGCACCATTATAGGAGTCATCATTAGAACATAGATTATTGTGGTAGAAATGCTTTTATTCACCTTTTCACCTCTTGTGTTTCCATGCCTGAAGAACGCTTTTCTCAGTGAGAGAGAGGTGTCTTAGGAACATTTTGACTTTCCATGCGCCCCGAGTTATTTTGGTCAATATGAATGTCTCTCCCATGTAGAAGAGAACGCACCATTATAGGAGTCATCATTAGAACATAGATTATTGTGGTAGAAATGCTTTTATTCACCTTTTCACCTCTTGTGTTTCCATGCCTGAAGAACGCTTTTCTCAGTGAGAGAGAGGTGTCTTAGGAACATTTTGACTTTCCATGCGCCCCGAGTTATATTGGTCAATATGAATGTCTCTCCCATGTAGAAGAGCACGCACCATTATAGGAGTCATCATTAGAACATAGATTATTGTGGTAGAAATGCTTTTATTCACCTTTTCACCTCTTGTGTTTCCATGCCTGAAGAACGCTTTTCTCAGTGAGAGAGAGGTGTCTTAGGAACATTTTAACTTTCCATGCGCCCCGAGTTATATTGGTCAATATGAATGTCTCTCCCATGTAGAAGAGCACGCACCATTATAGGAGTCATCATTAGAACATAGATTATTGTGGTAGAAATGCTTTTATTCACCTTTTCACCTCTTGTGTTTCCATGCCTGAAGAACGCTTTTCTCAGTGAGAGAGAGGTGTCATAGGAACATTTTGACTTTCCATGCGCCCCGAGTTATTTTGGTCAATATGAATGTCTCTCCCATGTAGAAGAGCACGCACCATTATAGGAGTCATCATTAGAACATAGATTATTGTGGTAGAAATGCTTTTATTCACCTTTTCACCTCTTGTGTTTCCATGCCTGAAGAACGCTTTTCTCAGTGAGAGAGAGGTGTCTTAGGAACATTTTGACTTTCCATGCGCCCCGAGTTATTTTGGTCAATATGAATGTCTCTCCCATGTAGAAGAGAACGCATCATTATAGGAGTCATCATTAGAACATAGATTATTGTGGTAGAAATGCTTTTATTCACCTTTTCACCTCTTGTGTTTCCATGCCTGAAGAACGCTTTTCTCAGTGAGAGAGAGGTGTCTTAGGAACATTTTGACTTTCCATGCGCCCCGAGTTATATTGGTCAATATGAATGTCTCTCCCATGTAGAAGAGCACGCACCATTATAGGAGTCATCATTAGAACATAGATTATTGTGGTAGAATTGCTTTTATTCACCTTTTCACCTCTTGTGTTCCATGCCTGAAGAACGCTTTTCTCAGTGAGAGAGAGGTGTCTTAGGAACATTTTAACTTTCCATGCGCCCCGAGTTATATTGGTCAATATGAATGTCTCTCCCATGTAGAAGAGCACGCACCATTATAGGAGTCATCATTAGAACATAGATTATTGTGGTAGAAATGCTTTTATTCACCTTTTCACCTCTTGTGTTTCCATGCCTGAAGAACGCTTTTCTCAGTGAGAGAGAGGTGTCTTAGGAACATTTTGACTTTCCATGCGCCCCGAGTTATTTTGGTCAATATGAATGTCTCTCCCATGTAGAAGAGCACGCACCATTATAGGAGTCATCATTAGAACATAGATTATTGTGGTAGAAATGCTTTTATTCACCTTTTCACCTCTTGTGTTTCCATGCCTGAAGAACGCTTTTCTCAGTGAGAGAGAGGTGTCTTAGGAACATTTTGACTTTCCATGCGCCCCGAGTTATTTTGGTCAATATGAATGTCTCTCCCATGTAGAAGAGCACGCACCATTATAGGAGTCATCATTAGAACATAGATTATTGTGGTAGAAATGCTTTTATTCACCTTTTCACCTCTTGTGTTTCCATGCCTGAAGAACGCTTTTCTCAGTGAGAGAGAGGTGTCTTAGGAACATTTTGACTTTCCATGCGCCCCGAGTTATTTTGGTCAATATGAATGTCTCTCCCATGTAGAAGAGAACGCACCATTATAGAAGTCATCATTAGAACATAGATTATTGTGGTAGAAATGCTTTTATTCACCTTTTCACCTCTTGTGTTTCCATGCCTGAAGAACGCTTTTCTCAGTGAGAGAGAGGTGTCTTAGGAACATTTTGACTTTCCATGCGCCCCGAGTTATATTGGTCAATATGAATGTCTCTCCCATGTAGAAGAGCACGCACCATTATAGGAGTCATCATTAGAACATAGATTATTGTGGTAGAATTGCTTTTATTCACCTTTTCACCTCTTGTGTTTCCATGCCTGAAGAACGCTTTTCTCAGTGAGAGAGAGGTGTCTTAGGAACATTTTAACTTTCCATGCGCCCCGAGTTATATTGGTCAATATGAATGTCTCTCCCATGTAGAAGAGCACGCACCATTATAGGAGTCATCATTAGAACATAGATTATTGTGGTAGAAATGCTTTTATTCACCTTTTCACCTCTTGTGTTTCCATGCCTGAAGAACGCTTTTCTCAGTGAGAGAGAGGTGTCTTAGGAACATTTTGACTTTCCATGCGCCCCGAGTTATATTGGTCAATATGAATGTCTCTCCCATGTAGAAGAGCACGCACCATTATAGGAGTCATCATTAGAACATAGATTATTGTGGTAGAATTGCTTTTATTCACCTTTTCACCTCTTGTGTTCCATGCCTGAAGAACGCTTTTCTCAGTGAGAGAGAGGTGTCTTAGGAACATTTTAACTTTCCATGCGCCCCGAGTTATATTGGTCAATATGAATGTCTCTCCCATGTAGAAGAGCACGCACCATTATAGGAGTCATCATTAGAACATAGATTATTGTGGTAGAAATGCTTTTATTCACCTTTTCACCTCTTGTGTTTCCATGCCTGAAGAACGCTTTTCTCAGTGAGAGAGAGGTGTCTTAGGAACATTTTAACTTTCCATGCGCCCCGAGTTATATTGGTCAATATGAATGTCTCTCCCATGTAGAAGAGCACGCACCATTATAGGAGTCATCATTAGAACATAGATTATTGTGGTAGAAATGCTTTTATTCACCTTTTCACCTCTTGTGTTTCCATGCCTGAAGAACGCTTTTCTCAGTGAGAGAGAGGTGTCTTAGGAACATTTTGACTTTCCATGCGCCCCGAGTTATTTTGGTCAATATGAATGTCTCTCCCATGTAGAAGAGCACGCACCATTATAGGAGTCATCATTAGAACATAGATTATTGTGGTAGAAATGCTTTTATTCACCTTTTCACCTCTTGTGTTTCCATGCCTGAAGAACGCTTTTCTCAGTGAGAGAGAGGTGTCTTAGGAACATTTTGACTTTCCATGCGCCCCGAGTTATTTTGGTCAATATGAATGTCTCTCCCATGTAGAAGAGAACGCACCATTATAGGAGTCATCATTAGAACATAGATTATTGTGGTAGAAATGCTTTTATTCACCTTTTCACCTCTTGTGTTTCCATGCCTGAAGAACGCTTTTCTCAGTGAGAGAGAGGTGTCTTAGGAACATTTTAACTTTCCATGCGCCCCGAGTTATATTGGTCAATATGAATGTCTCTCCCATGTAGAAGAGCACGCACCATTATAGGAGTCATCATTAGAACATAGATTATTGTGGTAGAAATGCTTTTATTCACCTTTTCACCTCTTGTGTTTCCATGCCTGAAGAACGCTTTTCTCAGTGAGAGAGAGGTGTCTTAGGAACATTTTGACTTTCCATGCGCCCCGAGTTATTTTGGTCAATATGAATGTCTCTCCCATGTAGAAGAGCACGCACCATTATAGGAGTCATCATTAGAACATAGATTATTGTGGTAGAAATGCTTTTATTCACCTTTTCACCTCTTGTGTTTCCATGCCTGAAGAACGCTTTTCTCAGTGAGAGAGAGGTGTCTTAGGAACATTTTGACTTTCCATGCGCCCCGAGTTATTTTGGTCAATATGAATGTCTCTCCCATGTAGAAGAGAACGCACCATTATAGGAGTCATCATTAGAACATAGATTATTGTGGTAGAAATGCTTTTATTCACCTTTTCACCTCTTGTGTTTCCATGCCTGAAGAACGCTTTTCTCAGTGAGAGAGAGGTGTCTTAGGAACATTTTGACTTTCCATGCGCCCCGAGTTATATTGGTCAATATGAATGTCTCTCCCATGTAGAAGAGCACGCACCATTATAGGAGTCATCATTAGAACATAGATTATTGTGGTAGAAATGCTTTTATTCACCTTTTCACCTCTTGTGTTTCCATGCCTGAAGAACGCTTTTCTCAGTGAGAGAGAGGTGTCTTAGGAACATTTTGACTTTCCATGCGCCCCGAGTTATTTTGGTCAATATGAATGTCTCTCCCATGTAGAAGAGAACGCACCATTATAGGAGTCATCATTAGAACATAGATTATTGTGGTAGAAATGCTTTTATTCACCTTTTCACCTCTTGTGTTTCCATGCCTGAAGAACGCTTTTCTCAGTGAGAGAGAGGTGTCTTAAGAACATTTTGACTTTCCATGCGCCCCGAGTTATATTGGTCAATATGAATGTCTCTCCCATGTAGAAGAGCACGCACCATTATAGGAGTCATCATTAGAACATAGATTATTGTGGTAGAAATGCTTTTATTCACCTTTTCACCTCTTGTGTTTCCATGCCTGAAGAACGCTTTTCTCAGTGAGAGAGAGGTGTCTTAGGAACATTTTGACTTTCCATGCGCCCCGAGTTATATTGGTCAATATGAATGTCTCTCCCATGTAGAAGAGCACGCACCATTATAGGAGTCATCATTAGAACATAGATTATTGTGGTAGAATTGCTTTTATTCACCTTTTCACCTCTTGTGTTCCATGCCTGAAGAACGCTTTTCTCAGTGAGAGAGAGGTGTCTTAGGAACATTTTGACTTTCCATGCGCCCCGAGTTATATTGGTCAATATGAATGTCTCTCCCATGTAGAAGAGCACGCACCATTATAGGAGTCATCATTAGAACATAGATTATTGTGGTAGAAATGCTTTTATTCACCTTTTCACCTCTTGTGTTTCCATGCCTGAAGAACGCTTTTCTCAGTGAGAGAGAGGTGTCTTAGGAACATTTTAACTTTCCATGCGCCCCGAGTTATATTGGTCAATATGAATGTCTCTCCCATGTAGAAGAGCACGCACCATTATAGGAGTCATCATTAGAACATAGATTATTGTGGTAGAAATGCTTTTATTCACCTTTTCACCTCTTGTGTTTCCATGCCTGAAGAACGCTTTTCTCAGTGAGAGAGAGGTGTCTTAGGAACATTTTGACTTTCCATGCGCCCCGAGTTATATTGGTCAATATGAATGTCTCTCCCATGTAGAAGAGCACGCACCATTATAGGAGTCATCATTAGAACATAGATTATTGTGGTAGAATTGCTTTTATTCACCTTTTCACCTCTTGTGTTCCATGCCTGAAGAACGCTTTTCTCAGTGAGAGAGAGGTGTCTTAGGAACATTTTAACTTTCCATGCGCCCCGAGTTATATTGGTCAATATGAATGTCTCTCCCATGTAGAAGAGCACGCACCATTATAGGAGTCATCATTAGAACATAGATTATTGTGGTAGAAATGCTTTTATTCACCTTTTCACCTCTTGTGTTTCCATGCCTGAAGAACGCTTTTCTCAGTGAGAGAGAGGTGTCTTAGGAACATTTTGACTTTCCATGCGCCCCGAGTTATATTGGTCAATATGAATGTCTCTCCCATGTAGAAGAGCACGCACCATTATAGGAGTCATCATTAGAACATAGATTATTGTGGTAGAATTGCTTTTATTCACCTTTTAACCTCTTGTGTTCCATGCCTGAAAAACGCTTTTCTCAGTGAGAGAGAGGTGTCTTAGGAACATTTTGACTTTCCATGCGCCCCGAGTTATTTTGGTCAATATGAATGTCTCTCCCATGTAGAAGAGCACGCACCATTATAGGAGTCATCATTAGAACATAGATTATTGTGGTAGAAATGCTTTTATTCACCTTTTCACCTCTTGTGTTTCCATGCCTGAAGAACGCTTTTCTCAGTGAGAGAGAGGTGTCTTAGGAACATTTTAACTTTCCATGCGCCCCGAGTTATATTGGTCAATATGAATGTCTCTCCCATGTAGAAGAGCACGCACCATTATAGGAGTCATCATTAGAACATAGATTATTGTGGTAGAAATGCTTTTATTCACCTTTTCACCTCTTGTGTTTCCATGCCTGAATAACGCTTTTCTCAGTGAGAGAGAGGTGTCTTAGGAACATTTTGACTTTCCATGCGCCCCGAGTTATTTTGGTCAATATGAATGTCTCTCCCATGTAGAAGAGCACGCACCATTATAGGAGTCATCATTAGAACATAGATTATTGTGGTAGAAATGCTTTTATTCACCTTTTCACCTCTTGTGTTTCCATGCCTGAAGAACGCTTTTCTCAGTGAGAGAGAGGTGTCTTAGGAACATTTTGACTTTCCATGCGCCCCGAGTTATTTTGGTCAATATGAATGTCTCTCCCATGTAGAAGAGCACGCACCATTATAGGAGTCATCATTAGAACATAGATTATTGTGGTAGAAATGCTTTTATTCACCTTTTCACCTCTTGTGTTTCCATGCCTGAAGAACGCTTTTCTCAGTGAGAGAGAGGTGTCTTAGGAACATTTTAACTTTCCATGCGCCCCGAGTTATATTGGTCAATATGAATGTCTCTCCCATGTAGAAGAGCACGCACCATTATATGAGTCATCATTAGAACATAGATTATTGTGGTAGAAATGCTTTTATTCACCTTTTCACCTCTTGTGTTTCCATGCCTGAAGAACGCTTTTCTCAGTGAGAGAGAGGTGTCTTAGGAACATTTTGACTTTCCATGCGCCCCGAGTTATTTTGGTCAATATGAATGTCTCTCCCATGTAGAAGAGCACGCACCATTATAGGAGTCATCATTAGAACATAGATTATTGTGGTAGAATTTCTTTTATTCACCTTTTCACCTCTTGTGTTCCATGCCTGAAGAACGCTTTTCTCAGTGAGAGAGAGGTGTCTTAGGAACATTTTGACTTTCCATGCGCCCCGAGTTATTTTGGTCAATATGAATGTCTCTCCCATGTAGAAGAGCACGCACCATTATAGGAGTCATCATTAGAACATAGATTATTGTGGTAGAATTGCTTTTATTCACCTTTTCACCTCTTGTGTTCCATGCCTGAAGAACGCTTTTCTCAGTGAGAGAGAGGTGTCTTAGGAACATTTTAACTTTCCCTGCGCCCCGAGTTATATTGGTCAATATGAATGTCTCTCCCATGTAGAAGAGCACGCACCATTATAGGAGTCATCATTAGAACATAGATTATTGTGGTAGAAATGCTTTTATTCACCTTTTCACCTCTTGTGTTTCCATGCCTGAAGAACGCTTTTCTCAGTGAGAGAGAGGTGTCTTAGGAACATTTTGACTTTCCATGCGCCCCGAGTTATTTTGGTCAATATGAATGTCTCTCCCATGTAGAAGAGCACGCACCATTATAGGAGTCATCATTAGAACATAGATTATTGTGGTAGAAATGCTTTTATTCACCTTTTCACCTCTTGTGTTTCCATGCCTGAAGAACGCTTTTCTCAGTGAGAGAGAGGTGTCTTAGGAACATTTTGACTTTCCATGCGCCCCGAGTTATATTGGTCAATATGAATGTCTCTCCCATGTAGAAGAGCACGCACCATTATAGGAGTCATCATTAGAACATAGATTATTGTGGTAGAATTGCTTTTATTCACCTTTTCACCTCTTGTGTTCCATGCCTGAAAAACGCTTTTCTCAGTGAGAGAGAGGTGTCTTAGGAACATTTTGACTTTCCATGCGCCCCGAGTTATTTTGGTCAATATGAATGTCTCTCCCATGTAGAAGAGCACGCACCATTATAGGAGTCATCATTAGAACATAGATTATTGTGGTAGAAATGCTTTTATTCACCTTTTCACCTCTTGTGTTTCCATGCCTGAAGAACGCTTTTCTCAGTGAGAGAGGTGTCTTAGGAACATTTTGACTTTCCATGCGCCCCGAGTTATATTGGTCAATATGAATGTCTCTCCCATGTAGAAGAGCACGCACCATTATAGGAGTCATCATTAGAACATAGATTATTGTGGTAGAATTGCTTTTATTCACCTTTTCACCTCTTGTGTTCCATGCCTGAAGAACGCTTTTCTCAGTGAGAGAGAGGTGTCTTAGGAACATTTTGACTTTCCATGCGCCCCGAGTTATATTGGTCAATATGAATGTCTCTCCCATGTAGAAGAGCACGCACCATTATAGGAGTCATCATTAGAACATAGATTATTGTGGTAGAATTGCTTTTATTCACCTTTTCACCTCTTGTGTTCCATGCCTGAAGAACGCTTTTCTCAGTGAGAGAGAGGTGTCTTAGGAACATTTTAACTTTCCCTGCGCCCCGAGTTATATTGGTCAATATGAATGTCTCTCCCATGTAGAAGAGCACGCACCATTATAGGAGTCATCATTAGAACATAGATTATTGTGGTAGAAATGCTTTTATTCACCTTTTCACCTCTTGTGTTTCCATGCCTGAAGAACGCTTTTCTCAGTGAGAGAGAGGTGTCTTAGGAACATTTTGACTTTCCATGCGCCCCGAGTTATTTTGGTCAATATGAATGTCTCTCCCATGTAGAAGAGCACGCACCATTATAGGAGTCATCATTAGAACATAGATTATTGTGGTAGAAATGCTTTTATTCACCTTTTCACCTCTTGTGTTTCCATGCCTGAAGAACGCTTTTCTCAGTGAGAGAGAGGTGTCTTAGGAACATTTTGACTTTCCATGCGCCCCGAGTTATATTGGTCAATATGAATGTCTCTCCCATGTAGAAGAGCACGCACCATTATAGGAGTCATCATTAGAACATAGATTATTGTGGTAGAATTGCTTTTATTCACCTTTTCACCTCTTGTGTTCCATGCCTGAAAAACGCTTTTCTCAGTGAGAGAGAGGTGTCTTAGGAACATTTTGACTTTCCATGCGCCCCGAGTTATTTTGGTCAATATGAATGTCTCTCCCATGTAGAAGAGCACGCACCATTATAGGAGTCATCATTAGAACATAGATTATTGTGGTAGAAATGCTTTTATTCACCTTTTCACCTCTTGTGTTTCCATGCCTGAAGAACGCTTTTCTCAGTGAGAGAGGTGTCTTAGGAACATTTTGACTTTCCATGCGCCCCGAGTTATATTGGTCAATATGAATGTCTCTCCCATGTAGAAGAGCACGCACCATTATAGGAGTCATCATTAGAACATAGATTATTGTGGTAGAATTGCTTTTATTCACCTTTTCACCTCTTGTGTTCCATGCCTGAAGAACGCTTTTCTCAGTGAGAGAGAGGTGTCTTAGGAACATTTTGACTTTCCATGCGCCCCGAGTTATATTGGTCAATATGAATGTCTCTCCCATGTAGAAGAGCACGCACCATTATAGGAGTCATCATTAGAACATAGATTATTGTGGTAGAATTGCTTTTATTCACCTTTTCACCTCTTGTGTTCCATGCCTGAAAAACGCTTTTCTCAGTGAGAGAGAGGTGTCTTAGGAACATTTTGACTTTCCATGCGCCCCGAGTTATTTTGGTCAATATGAATGTCTCTCCCATGTAGAAGAGCACGCACCATTATAGGAGTCATCATTAGAACATAGATTATTGTGGTAGAAATGCTTTTATTCACCTTTTCACCTCTTGTGTTTCCATGCCTGAAGAACGCTTTTCTCAGTGAGAGAGAGGTGTCTTAGGAACATTTTAACTTTCCATGCGCCCCGAGTTATATTGGTCAATATGAATGTCTCTCCCATGTAGAAGAGCACGCACCATTATAGGAGTCATCATTAGAACATAGATTATTGTGGTAGAAATGCTTTTATTCACCTTTTCACCTCTTGTGTTTCCATGCCTGAATAACGCTTTTCTCAGTGAGAGAGAGGTGTCTTAGGAACATTTTGACTTTCCATGCGCCCCGAGTTATTTTGGTCAATATGAATGTCTCTCCCATGTAGAAGAGCATGCACCATTATAGGAGTCATCATTAGAACATAGATTATTGTGGTAGAAATGCTTTTATTCACCTTTTCACCTCTTGTGTTTCCATGCCTGAAGAACGCTTTTCTCAGTGAGAGAGAGGTGTCTTAGGAACATTTTGACTTTCCATGCGCCCCGAGTTATTTTGGTCAATATGAATGTCTCTCCCATGTAGAAGAGCACGCACCATTATAGGAGTCATCATTAGAACATAGATTATTGTGGTAGAAATGCTTTTATTCACCTTTTCACCTCTTGTGTTTCCATGCCTGAAGAACGCTTTTCTCAGTGAGAGAGAGGTGTCTTAGGAACATTTTAACTTTCCATGCGCCCCGAGTTATATTGGTCAATATGAATGTCTCTCCCATGTAGAAGAGCACGCACCATTATATGAGTCATCATTAGAACATAGATTATTGTGGTAGAAATGCTTTTATTCACCTTTTCACCTCTTGTGTTTCCATGCCTGAAGAACGCTTTTCTCAGTGAGAGAGAGGTGTCTTAGGAACATTTTGACTTTCCATGCGCCCCGAGTTATTTTGGTCAATATGAATGTCTCTCCCATGTAGAAGAGCACGCACCATTATAGGAGTCATCATTAGAACATAGATTATTGTGGTAGAATTTCTTTTATTCACCTTTTCACCTCTTGTGTTCCATGCCTGAAGAACGCTTTTCTCAGTGAGAGAGAGGTGTCTTAGGAACATTTTGACTTTCCATGCGCCCCGAGTTATTTTGGTCAATATGAATGTCTCTCCCATGTAGAAGAGCACGCACCATTATAGGAGTCATCATTAGAACATAGATTATTGTGGTAGAATTGCTTTTATTCACCTTTTCACCTCTTGTGTTCCATGCCTGAAGAACGCTTTTCTCAGTGAGAGAGAGGTGTCTTAGGAACATTTTAACTTTCCATGCGCCCCGAGTTATTTTGGTCAATATGAATGTCTCTCCCATGTAGAAGAGCACGCACCATTATAGGAGTCATCATTAGAACATAGATTATTGTGGTAGAATTGCTTTTATTCACCTTTTCACCTCTTGTGTTCCATGCCTGAAGAACGCTTTTCTCAGTGAGAGAGAGGTGTCTTAGGAACATTTTAACTTTCCATGCGCCCCGAGTTATTTTGGTCAATATGAATGTCTCTCCCATGTAGAAGAGCACGCACCATTATAGGAGTCATCATTAGAACATAGATTATTGTGGTAGAAATGCTTTTATTCACCTTTTCACCTCTTGTGTTTCCATGCCTGAAGAACGCTTTTCTCAGTGAGAGAGAGGTGTCTTAGGAACATTTTGACTTTCCATGCGCCCCGAGTTATTTTGGTCAATATGAATGTCTCTCCCATGTAGAAGAGCACGCACCATTATAGGAGTCATCATTAGAACATAGATTATTGTGGTAGAATTGCTTTTATTCACCTTTTCACCTCTTGTGTTCCATGCCTGAAGAACGCTTTTCTCAGTGAGAGAGAGGTGTCTTAGGAACATTTTGACTTTCCATGCGCCCCGAGTTATTTTGGTCAATATGAATGTCTCTCCCATGTAGAAGAGCACGCACCATTATAGGAGTCATCATTAGAACATAGATTATTGTGGTAGAATTGCTTTTATTCACCTTTTCACCTCTTGTGTTCCATGCCTGAAGAACGCTTTTCTCAGTGAGAGAGAGGTGTCTTAGGAACATTTTAACTTTCCCTGCGCCCCGAGTTATATTGGTCAATATGAATGTCTCTCCCATGTAGAAGAGCACGCACCATTATAGGAGTCATCATTAGAACATAGATTATTGTGGTAGAAATGCTTTTATTCACCTTTTCACCTCTTGTGTTTCCATGCCTGAAGAACGCTTTTCTCAGTGAGAGAGAGGTGTCTTAGGAACATTTTGACTTTCCATGCGCCCCGAGTTATTTTGGTCAATATGAATGTCTCTCCCATGTAGAAGAGCACGCACCATTATAGGAGTCATCATTAGAACATAGATTATTGTGGTAGAAATGCTTTTATTCACCTTTTCACCTCTTGTGTTTCCATGCCTGAAGAACGCTTTTCTCAGTGAGAGAGAGGTGTCTTAGGAACATTTTGACTTTCCATGCGCCCCGAGTTATATTGGTCAATATGAATGTCTCTCCCATGTAGAAGAGCACGCACCATTATAGGAGTCATCATTAGAACATAGATTATTGTGGTAGAATTGCTTTTATTCACCTTTTAACCTCTTGTGTTCCATGCCTGAAAAACGCTTTTCTCAGTGAGAGAGAGGTGTCTTAGGAACATTTTGACTTTCCATGCGCCCCGAGTTATTTTGGTCAATATGAATGTCTCTCCCATGTAGAAGAGCACGCACCATTATAGGAGTCATCATTAGAACATAGATTATTGTGGTAGAAATGCTTTTATTCACCTTTTCACCTCTTGTGTTTCCATGCCTGAAGAACGCTTTTCTCAGTGAGAGAGAGGTGTCTTAGGAACATTTTAACTTTCCATGCGCCCCGAGTTATATTGGTCAATATGAATGTCTCTCCCATGTAGAAGAGCACGCACCATTATAGGAGTCATCATTAGAACATAGATTATTGTGGTAGAAATGCTTTTATTCACCTTTTCACCTCTTGTGTTTCCATGCCTGAATAACGCTTTTCTCAGTGAGAGAGAGGTGTCTTAGGAACATTTTGACTTTCCATGCGCCCCGAGTTATTTTGGTCAATATGAATGTCTCTCCCATGTAGAAGAGCACGCACCATTATAGGAGTCATCATTAGAACATAGATTATTGTGGTAGAAATGCTTTTATTCACCTTTTCACCTCTTGTGTTTCCATGCCTGAAGAACGCTTTTCTCAGTGAGAGAGAGGTGTCTTAGGAACATTTTGACTTTCCATGCGCCCCGAGTTATTTTGGTCAATATGAATGTCTCTCCCATGTAGAAGAGCACGCACCATTATAGGAGTCATCATTAGAACATAGATTATTGTGGTAGAAATGCTTTTATTCACCTTTTCACCTCTTGTGTTTCCATGCCTGAAGAACGCTTTTCTCAGTGAGAGAGAGGTGTCTTAGGAACATTTTAACTTTCCATGCGCCCCGAGTTATATTGGTCAATATGAATGTCTCTCCCATGTAGAAGAGCACGCACCATTATATGAGTCATCATTAGAACATAGATTATTGTGGTAGAAATGCTTTTATTCACCTTTTCACCTCTTGTGTTTCCATGCCTGAAGAACGCTTTTCTCAGTGAGAGAGAGGTGTCTTAGGAACATTTTGACTTTCCATGCGCCCCGAGTTATTTTGGTCAATATGAATGTCTCTCCCATGTAGAAGAGCACGCACCATTATAGGAGTCATCATTAGAACATAGATTATTGTGGTAGAATTTCTTTTATTCACCTTTTCACCTCTTGTGTTCCATGCCTGAAGAACGCTTTTCTCAGTGAGAGAGAGGTGTCTTAGGAACATTTTGACTTTCCATGCGCCCCGAGTTATTTTGGTCAATATGAATGTCTCTCCCATGTAGAAGAGCACGCACCATTATAGGAGTCATCATTAGAACATAGATTATTGTGGTAGAATTGCTTTTATTCACCTTTTCACCTCTTGTGTTCCATGCCTGAAGAACGCTTTTCTCAGTGAGAGAGAGGTGTCTTAGGAACATTTTAACTTTCCCTGCGCCCCGAGTTATATTGGTCAATATGAATGTCTCTCCCATGTAGAAGAGCACGCACCATTATAGGAGTCATCATTAGAACATAGATTATTGTGGTAGAAATGCTTTTATTCACCTTTTCACCTCTTGTGTTTCCATGCCTGAAGAACGCTTTTCTCAGTGAGAGAGAGGTGTCTTAGGAACATTTTGACTTTCCATGCGCCCCGAGTTATTTTGGTCAATATGAATGTCTCTCCCATGTAGAAGAGCACGCACCATTATAGGAGTCATCATTAGAACATAGATTATTGTGGTAGAAATGCTTTTATTCACCTTTTCACCTCTTGTGTTTCCATGCCTGAAGAACGCTTTTCTCAGTGAGAGAGAGGTGTCTTAGGAACATTTTGACTTTCCATGCGCCCCGAGTTATATTGGTCAATATGAATGTCTCTCCCATGTAGAAGAGCACGCACCATTATAGGAGTCATCATTAGAACATAGATTATTGTGGTAGAATTGCTTTTATTCACCTTTTCACCTCTTGTGTTCCATGCCTGAAAAACGCTTTTCTCAGTGAGAGAGAGGTGTCTTAGGAACATTTTGACTTTCCATGCGCCCCGAGTTATTTTGGTCAATATGAATGTCTCTCCCATGTAGAAGAGCACGCACCATTATAGGAGTCATCATTAGAACATAGATTATTGTGGTAGAAATGCTTTTATTCACCTTTTCACCTCTTGTGTTTCCATGCCTGAAGAACGCTTTTCTCAGTGAGAGAGAGGTGTCTTAGGAACATTTTAACTTTCCATGCGCCCCGAGTTATATTGGTCAATATGAATGTCTCTCCCATGTAGAAGAGAACGCACCATTATAGGAGTCATCATTAGAACATAGATTATTGTGGTAGAAATGCTTTTATTCACCTTTTCACCTCTTGTGTTTCCATGCCTGAATAACGCTTTTCTCAGTGAGAGAGAGGTGTCTTAGGAACATTTTGACTTTCCATGCGCCCCGAGTTATATTGGTCAATATGAATGTCTCTCCCATGTAGAAGAGCACGCACCATTATAGGAGTCATCATTAGAACATAGATTATTGTGGTAGAATTGCTTTTATTCACCTTTTCACCTCTTGTGTTCCATGCCTGAAGAACGCTTTTCTCAGTGAGAGAGAGGTGTCTTAGGAACATTTTAACTTTCCATGCGCCCCGAGTTATATTGGTCAATATGAATGTCTCTCCCATGTAGAAGAGCACGCACCATTATAGGAGTCATCATTAGAACATAGATTATTGTGGTAGAAATGCTTTTATTCACCTTTTCACCTCTTGTGTTTCCATGCCTGAAGAACGCTTTTCTCAGTGAGAGAGAGGTGTCTTAGGAACATTTTGACTTTCCATGCGCCCCGAGTTATTTTGGTCAATATGAATGTCTCTCCCATGTAGAAGAGAACGCACCATTATAGGAGTCATCATTAGAACATAGATTATTGTGGTAGAAATGCTTTTATTCACCTTTTCACCTCTTGTGTTTCCATGCCTGAAGAACGCTTTTCTCAGTGAGAGAGAGGTGTCTTAGGAACATTTTGACTTTCCATGCGCCCCGAGTTATATTGGTCAATATGAATGTCTCTCCCATGTAGAAGAGCACGCACCATTATAGGAGTCATCATTAGAACATAGATTATTGTGGTAGAAATGCTTTTATTCACCTTTTCACCTCTTGTGTTTCCATGCCTGAAGAACGCTTTTCTCAGTGAGAGAGAGGTGTCTTAGGAACATTTTAACTTTCCATGCGCCCCGAGTTATATTGGTCAATATGAATGTCTCTCCCATGTAGAAGAGCACGCACCATTATAGGAGTCATCATTAGAACATAGATTATTGTGGTAGAAATGCTTTTATTCACCTTTTCACCTCTTGTGTTTCCATGCCTGAAGAACGCTTTTCTCAGTGAGAGAGAGGTGTCTTAGGAACATTTTGACTTTCCATGCGCCCCGAGTTATTTTGGTCAATATGAATGTCTCTCCCATGTAGAAGAGCACGCACCATTATAGGAGTCATCATTAGAACATAGATTATTGTGGTAGAAATGCTTTTATTCACCTTTTCACCTCTTGTGTTTCCATGCCTGAAGAACGCTTTTCTCAGTGAGAGAGAGGTGTCTTAGGAACATTTTGACTTTCCATGCGCCCCGAGTTATTTTGGTCAATATGAATGTCTCTCCCATGTAGAAGAGAACGCACCATTATAGGAGTCATCATTAGAACATAGATTATTGTGGTAGAAATGCTTTTATTCACCTTTTCACCTCTTGTGTTTCCATGCCTGAAGAACGCTTTTCTCAGTGAGAGAGAGGTGTCTTAGGAACATTTTGACTTTCCATGCGCCCCGAGTTATATTGGTCAATATGAATGTCTCTCCCATGTAGAAGAGCACGCACCATTATAGGAGTCATCATTAGAACATAGATTATTGTGGTAGAATTGCTTTTATTCACCTTTTCACCTCTTGTGTTCCATGCCTGAAGAACGCTTTTCTCAGTGAGAGAGAGGTGTCTTAGGAACATTTTAACTTTCCATGCGCCCCGAGTTATATTGGTCAATATGAATGTCTCTCCCATGTAGAAGAGCACGCACCATTATAGGAGTCATCATTAGAACATAGATTATTGTGGTAGAAATGCTTTTATTCACCTTTTCACCTCTTGTGTTTCCATGCCTGAAGAACGCTTTTCTCAGTGAGAGAGAGGTGTCTTAGGAACATTTTGACTTTCCATGCGCCCCGAGTTATTTTGGTCAATATGAATGTCTCTCCCATGTAGAAGAGCACGCACCATTATAGGAGTCATCATTAGAACATAGATTATTGTGGTAGAAATGCTTTTATTCACCTTTTCACCTCTTGTGTTTCCATGCCTGAAGAACGCTTTTCTCAGTGAGAGAGAGGTGTCTTAGGAACATTTTGACTTTCCATGCGCCCCGAGTTATTTTGGTCAATATGAATGTCTCTCCCATGTAGAAGAGCACGCACCATTATAGGAGTCATCATTAGAACATAGATTATTGTGGTAGAAATGCTTTTATTCACCTTTTCACCTCTTGTGTTTCCATGCCTGAAGAACGCTTTTCTCAGTGAGAGAGAGGTGTCTTAGGAACATTTTGACTTTCCATGCGCCCCGAGTTATTTTGGTCAATATGAATGTCTCTCCCATGTAGAAGAGAACGCACCATTATAGGAGTCATCATTAGAACATAGATTATTGTGGTAGAAATGCTTTTATTCACCTTTTCACCTCTTGTGTTTCCATGCCTGAAGAACGCTTTTCTCAGTGAGAGAGAGGTGTCTTAGGAACATTTTGACTTTCCATGCGCCCCGAGTTATATTGGTCAATATGAATGTCTCTCCCATGTAGAAGAGCACGCACCATTATAGGAGTCATCATTAGAACATAGATTATTGTGGTAGAATTGCTTTTATTCACCTTTTCACCTCTTGTGTTTCCATGCCTGAAGAACGCTTTTCTCAGTGAGAGAGAGGTGTCTTAGGAACATTTTAACTTTCCATGCGCCCCGAGTTATATTGGTCAATATGAATGTCTCTCCCATGTAGAAGAGCACGCACCATTATAGGAGTCATCATTAGAACATAGATTATTGTGGTAGAAATGCTTTTATTCACCTTTTCACCTCTTGTGTTTCCATGCCTGAAGAACGCTTTTCTCAGTGAGAGAGAGGTGTCTTAGGAACATTTTGACTTTCCATGCGCCCCGAGTTATTTTGGTCAATATGAATGTCTCTCCCATGTAGAAGAGCACGCACCATTATAGGAGTCATCATTAGAACATAGATTATTGTGGTAGAAATGCTTTTATTCACCTTTTCACCTCTTGTGTTTCCATGCCTGAAGAACGCTTTTCTCAGTGAGAGAGAGGTGTCTTAGGAACATTTTGACTTTCCATGCGCCCCGAGTTATTTTGGTCAATATGAATGTCTCTCCCATGTAGAAGAGAACGCACCATTATAGGAGTCATCATTAGAACATAGATTATTGTGGTAGAAATGCTTTTATTCACCTTTTCACCTCTTGTGTTTCCATGCCTGAAGAACGCTTTTCTCAGTAAGAGAGAGGTGTCTTAGGAACATTTTGACTTTCCATGCGCCCCGAGTTATATTGGTCAATATGAATGTCTCTCCCATGTAGAAGAGCACGCACCATTATAGGAGTCATCATTAGAACATAGATTATTGTGGTAGAATTGCTTTTATTCACCTTTTCACCTCTTGTGTTCCATGCCTGAAGAACGCTTTTCTCAGTGAGAGAGAGGTGTCTTAGGAACATTTTAACTTTCCATGCGCCCCGAGTTATATTGGTCAATATGAATGTCTCTCCCATGTAGAAGAGCACGCACCATTATAGGAGTCATCATTAGAACATAGATTATTGTGGTAGAAATGCTTTTATTCACCTTTTCACCTCTTGTGTTTCCATGCCTGAAGAACGCTTTTCTCAGTGAGAGAGAGGTGTCTTAGGAACATTTTGACTTTCCATGCGCCCCGAGTTATTTTGGTCAATATGAATGTCTCTCCCATGTAGAAGAGCACGCACCATTATAGGAGTCATCATTAGAACATAGATTATTGTGGTAGAAATGCTTTTATTCACCTTTTCACCTCTTGTGTTTCCATGCCTGAAGAACGCTTTTCTCAGTGAGAGAGAGGTGTCTTAGGAACATTTTGACTTTCCATGCGCCCCGAGTTATTTTGGTCAATATGAATGTCTCTCCCATGTAGAAGAGCACGCACCATTATAGGAGTCATCATTAGAACATAGATTATTGTGGTAGAAATGCTTTTATTCACCTTTTCACCTCTTGTGTTTCCATGCCTGAAGAACGCTTTTCTCAGTGAGAGAGAGGTGTCTTAGGAACATTTTGACTTTCCATGCGCCCCGAGTTATTTTGGTCAATATGAATGTCTCTCCCATGTAGAAGAGAACGCACCATTATAGGAGTCATCATTAGAACATAGATTATTGTGGTAGAAATGCTTTTATTCACCTTTTCACCTCTTGTGTTTCCATGCCTGAAGAACGCTTTTCTCAGTGAGAGAGAGGTGTCTTAGGAACATTTTGACTTTCCATGCGCCCCGAGTTATATTGGTCAATATGAATGTCTCTCCCATGTAGAAGAGCACGCACCATTATAGGAGTCATCATTAGAACATAGATTATTGTGGTAGAATTGCTTTTATTCACCTTTTCACCTCTTGTGTTTCCATGCCTGAAGAACGCTTTTCTCAGTGAGAGAGAGGTGTCTTAGGAACATTTTAACTTTCCATGCGCCCCGAGTTATATTGGTCAATATGAATGTCTCTCCCATGTAGAAGAGCACGCACCATTATAGGAGTCATCATTAGAACATAGATTATTGTGGTAGAAATGCTTTTATTCACCTTTTCACCTCTTGTGTTTCCATGCCTGAAGAACGCTTTTCTCAGTGAGAGAGAGGTGTCTTAGGAACATTTTGACTTTCCATGCGCCCCGAGTTATATTGGTCAATATGAATGTCTCTCCCATGTAGAAGAGCACGCACCATTATAGGAGTCATCATTAGAACATAGATTATTGTGGTAGAATTGCTTTTATTCACCTTTTCACCTCTTGTGTTCCATGCCTGAAGAACGCTTTTCTCAGTGAGAGAGAGGTGTCTTAGGAACATTTTAACTTTCCATGCGCCCCGAGTTATATTGGTCAATATGAATGTCTCTCCCATGTAGAAGAGCACGCACCATTATAGGAGTCATCATTAGAACATAGATTATTGTGGTAGAAATGCTTTTATTCACCTTTTCACCTCTTGTGTTTCCATGCCTGAAGAACGCTTTTCTCAGTGAGAGAGAGGTGTCTTAGGAACATTTTGACTTTCCATGCGCCCCGAGTTATTTTGGTCAATATGAATGTCTCTCCCATGTAGAAGAGCACGCACCATTATAGGAGTCATCATTAGAACATAGATTATTGTGGTAGAAATGCTTTTATTCACCTTTTCACCTCTTGTGTTTCCATGCCTGAAGAACGCTTTTCTCAGTGAGAGAGAGGTGTCTTAGGAACATTTTGACTTTCCATGCGCCCCGAGTTATTTTGGTCAATATGAATGTCTCTCCCATGTAGAAGAGAACGCACCATTATAGGAGTCATCATTAGAACATAGATTATTGTGGTAGAAATGCTTTTATTCACCTTTTCACCTCTTGTGTTTCCATGCCTGAAGAACGCTTTTCTCAGTGAGAGAGAGGTGTCTTAGGAACATTTTGACTTTCCATGCGCCCCGAGTTATATTGGTCAATATGAATGTCTCTCCCATGTAGAAGAGCACGCACCATTATAGGAGTCATCATTAGAACATAGATTATTGTGGTAGAAATGCTTTTATTCACCTTTTCACCTCTTGTGTTTCCATGCCTGAAGAACGCTTTTCTCAGTGAGAGAGAGGTGTCTTAGGAACATTTTAACTTTCCATGCGCCCCGAGTTATATTGGTCAATATGAATGTCTCTCCCATGTAGAAGAGCACGCACCATTATAGGAGTCATCATTAGAACATAGATTATTGTGGTAGAAATGCTTTTATTCACCTTTTCACCTCTTGTGTTTCCATGCCTGAAGAACGCTTTTCTCAGTGAGAGAGAGGTGTCATAGGAACATTTTGACTTTCCATGCGCCCCGAGTTATTTTGGTCAATATGAATGTCTCTCCCATGTAGAAGAGCACGCACCATTATAGGAGTCATCATTAGAACATAGATTATTGTGGTAGAAATGCTTTTATTCACCTTTTCACCTCTTGTGTTTCCATGCCTGAAGAACGCTTTTCTCAGTGAGAGAGAGGTGTCTTAGGAACATTTTGACTTTCCATGCGCCCCGAGTTATTTTGGTCAATATGAATGTCTCTCCCATGTAGAAGAGAACGCACCATTATAGGAGTCATCATTAGAACATAGATTATTGTGGTAGAAATGCTTTTATTCACCTTTTCACCTCTTGTGTTTCCATGCCTGAAGAACGCTTTTCTCAGTGAGAGAGAGGTGTCTTAGGAACATTTTGACTTTCCATGCGCCCCGAGTTATATTGGTCAATATGAATGTCTCTCCCATGTAGAAGAGCACGCACCATTATAGGAGTCATCATTAGAACATAGATTATTGTGGTAGAATTGCTTTTATTCACCTTTTCACCTCTTGTGTTCCATGCCTGAAGAACGCTTTTCTCAGTGAGAGAGAGGTGTCTTAGGAACATTTTAACTTTCCATGCGCCCCGAGTTATATTGGTCAATATGAATGTCTCTCCCATGTAGAAGAGCACGCACCATTATAGGAGTCATCATTAGAACATAGATTATTGTGGTAGAAATGCTTTTATTCACCTTTTCACCTCTTGTGTTTCCATGCCTGAAGAACGCTTTTCTCAGTGAGAGAGAGGTGTCTTAGGAACATTTTGACTTTCCATGCGCCCCGAGTTATTTTGGTCAATATGAATGTCTCTCCCATGTAGAAGAGCACGCACCATTATAGGAGTCATCATTAGAACATAGATTATTGTGGTAGAAATGCTTTTATTCACCTTTTCACCTCTTGTGTTTCCATGCCTGAAGAACGCTTTTCTCAGTGAGAGAGAGGTGTCTTAGGAACATTTTGACTTTCCATGCGCCCCGAGTTATTTTGGTCAATATGAATGTCTCTCCCATGTAGAAGAGCACGCACCATTATAGGAGTCATCATTAGAACATAGATTATTGTGGTAGAAATGCTTTTATTCACCTTTTCACCTCTTGTGTTTCCATGCCTGAAGAACGCTTTTCTCAGTGAGAGAGAGGTGTCTTAGGAACATTTTGACTTTCCATGCGCCCCGAGTTATTTTGGTCAATATGAATGTCTCTCCCATGTAGAAGAGAACGCACCATTATAGAAGTCATCATTAGAACATAGATTATTGTGGTAGAAATGCTTTTATTCACCTTTTCACCTCTTGTGTTTCCATGCCTGAAGAACGCTTTTCTCAGTGAGAGAGAGGTGTCTTAGGAACATTTTGACTTTCCATGCGCCCCGAGTTATATTGGTCAATATGAATGTCTCTCCCATGTAGAAGAGCACGCACCATTATAGGAGTCATCATTAGAACATAGATTATTGTGGTAGAATTGCTTTTATTCACCTTTTCACCTCTTGTGTTTCCATGCCTGAAGAACGCTTTTCTCAGTGAGAGAGAGGTGTCTTAGGAACATTTTAACTTTCCATGCGCCCCGAGTTATATTGGTCAATATGAATGTCTCTCCCATGTAGAAGAGCACGCACCATTATAGGAGTCATCATTAGAACATAGATTATTGTGGTAGAAATGCTTTTATTCACCTTTTCACCTCTTGTGTTTCCATGCCTGAAGAACGCTTTTCTCAGTGAGAGAGAGGTGTCTTAGGAACATTTTGACTTTCCATGCGCCCCGAGTTATATTGGTCAATATGAATGTCTCTCCCATGTAGAAGAGCACGCACCATTATAGGAGTCATCATTAGAACATAGATTATTGTGGTAGAATTGCTTTTATTCACCTTTTCACCTCTTGTGTTCCATGCCTGAAGAACGCTTTTCTCAGTGAGAGAGAGGTGTCTTAGGAACATTTTAACTTTCCATGCGCCCCGAGTTATATTGGTCAATATGAATGTCTCTCCCATGTAGAAGAGCACGCACCATTATAGGAGTCATCATTAGAACATAGATTATTGTGGTAGAAATGCTTTTATTCACCTTTTCACCTCTTGTGTTTCCATGCCTGAAGAACGCTTTTCTCAGTGAGAGAGAGGTGTCTTAGGAACATTTTAACTTTCCATGCGCCCCGAGTTATATTGGTCAATATGAATGTCTCTCCCATGTAGAAGAGCACGCACCATTATAGGAGTCATCATTAGAACATAGATTATTGTGGTAGAAATGCTTTTATTCACCTTTTCACCTCTTGTGTTTCCATGCCTGAAGAACGCTTTTCTCAGTGAGAGAGAGGTGTCTTAGGAACATTTTGACTTTCCATGCGCCCCGAGTTATTTTGGTCAATATGAATGTCTCTCCCATGTAGAAGAGCACGCACCATTATAGGAGTCATCATTAGAACATAGATTATTGTGGTAGAAATGCTTTTATTCACCTTTTCACCTCTTGTGTTTCCATGCCTGAAGAACGCTTTTCTCAGTGAGAGAGAGGTGTCTTAGGAACATTTTGACTTTCCATGCGCCCCGAGTTATTTTGGTCAATATGAATGTCTCTCCCATGTAGAAGAGAACGCACCATTATAGGAGTCATCATTAGAACATAGATTATTGTGGTAGAAATGCTTTTATTCACCTTTTCACCTCTTGTGTTTCCATGCCTGAAGAACGCTTTTCTCAGTGAGAGAGAGGTGTCTTAGGAACATTTTGACTTTCCATGCGCCCCGAGTTATATTGGTCAATATGAATGTCTCTCCCATGTAGAAGAGCACGCACCATTATAGGAGTCATCATTAGAACATAGATTATTGTGGTAGAATTGCTTTTATTCACCTTTTCACCTCTTGTGTTCCATGCCTGAAGAACGCTTTTCTCAGTGAGAGAGAGGTGTCTTAGGAACATTTTAACTTTCCATGCGCCCCGAGTTATATTGGTCAATATGAATGTCTCTCCCATGTAGAAGAGCACGCACCATTATAGGAGTCATCATTAGAACATAGATTATTGTGGTAGAAATGCTTTTATTCACCTTTTCACCTCTTGTGTTTCCATGCCTGAAGAACGCTTTTCTCAGTGAGAGAGAGGTGTCTTAGGAACATTTTGACTTTCCATGCGCCCCGAGTTATTTTGGTCAATATGAATGTCTCTCCCATGTAGAAGAGCACGCACCATTATAGGAGTCATCATTAGAACATAGATTATTGTGGTAGAAATGCTTTTATTCACCTTTTCACCTCTTGTGTTTCCATGCCTGAAGAACGCTTTTCTCAGTGAGAGAGAGGTGTCTTAGGAACATTTTGACTTTCCATGCGCCCCGAGTTATTTTGGTCAATATGAATGTCTCTCCCATGTAGAAGAGCACGCACCATTATAGGAGTCATCATTAGAACATAGATTATTGTGGTAGAAATGCTTTTATTCACCTTTTCACCTCTTGTGTTTCCATGCCTGAAGAACGCTTTTCTCAGTGAGAGAGAGGTGTCTTAGGAACATTTTGACTTTCCATGCGCCCCGAGTTATTTTGGTCAATATGAATGTCTCTCCCATGTAGAAGAGAACGCACCATTATAGGAGTCATCATTAGAACATAGATTATTGTGGTAGAAATGCTTTTATTCACCTTTTCACCTCTTGTGTTTCCATGCCTGAAGAACGCTTTTCTCAGTGAGAGAGAGGTGTCTTAGGAACATTTTGACTTTCCATGCGCCCCGAGTTATATTGGTCAATATGAATGTCTCTCCCATGTAGAAGAGCACGCACCATTATAGGAGTCATCATTAGAACATAGATTATTGTGGTAGAATTGCTTTTATTCACCTTTTCACCTCTTGTGTTTCCATGCCTGAAGAACGCTTTTCTCAGTTAGACAACTCTCGAAAAATGTATGGCGGGTGTACATTTTTTTGAATGGAACCTATGCCGGCTGTACTTAAAGTTGAGCCGTTGTACATGCGCTCCAAAATCTGTGTACACCCCCAATGTCTTTATAATGTGGGGTGTACGCTCCAAATGTACACCTGGACCCCGGCTGTACACAAAGTGCACAGTGGCCATTTCGACCATAGGGGGCGCCACCTCCATACCTCTGAGGCAATATATGCAAAATATGGCGGGTGTACGCCGTGTACAGCACACATACTTTTCAATGGGAAAACAGCGTTTTTGACCATGTGACCTTTCAGAACGCCGTTTTGGGGCGTGGCCTTTCCGGCTGTACACCATGTACAGCACACATACTTTTCAATGTAATAACAGCGTTTTTGACCATGTGACCTTTCAGAACGCCGTTTTGGGGCGTGGCCTTTCCGGCTGTACACCATGTACAGCACACATACTTTTCAATGTAATAACAGCGTTTTTGACCATGTGACCTTCCAGAACACCATTTTTGGGCATGGCCTCGCTGGCTGTACACTGTGTACAGCGCGCATACTTTTCAATGGGAAAATGGCGTTTTTGACCACGTGACCTTTCTGAGCGCCGTTTTTGGGCGTGGCCTCGCCAAATCCGAACCGTGCGCCCTCCGGAGGGCGCCGATGAGCCCCCTGGTGGCCAAAAGTGTCTCGGGCCGGTTTTGAGTTTGACCCCCACCGATCGGGCTGACGTCCGGTCAGGGTGGAGGCCCGACCGTGGCCTAACGGCGTGCGGAGTTTCGGACCAATCAGAGAGCTCCATTTTCAAAGTTTTCCGATCGGCACGCCCTTCGGTGAGCGTGATCAGGCCCTCGGGGCCTATGGGCCCTCTGTACGGCGGACCAATCGGAGCGTCCCATATGGGCCAATCGGAGAACGGGGTATTCAGAGCGGTCCGTTCGGCACGAAATCCGGCGTGCGTGATCGGCACCTCGAGGACAAAGGGCCGTACGGGTTTCGGACCGATCGGACCGCTCGATTTCTTTTAATACGCTACAGTACACAGGCGTGTACAGGCGCCACAGAGTTCGTCTACAACAGCAATAGGTTTACATGTTAAAATTAAAATTGCTCCGATTTGCTCGAAACCTATGCACAGTAACAGTACACCATGGAGACATAAACATACTGCCATATCAGCCTCCTAGCCCCTGTCAATTTGGAGATGATGTGTACAGCCGCCATAGGAATGTATGGCGGCTGTACACGCCAAATTTCTCCAAAGCGGTGGGGGCTAGGAGGCTATAAAGCGGGGGTCCTCAAGTACCAAAGGGTGGGATGAACATACTCTGAGATCAGCCTCCTACTGCTTTGACAACACCTTTAAAAATTAAAAAGATGATGTGTACAACCGCCATAGGAATGTCCTCACCATTGAAACTGTTGCCGTTGTACACATGACCTTTTGAAACAAAGGTCACAGCCCCTGGAGGACCTTTACATGCACAGTACAGACACAGTACTCGGGTCAGTTACTCAGCATGCCCTGCCATTGCAGAATGTGCAGAGCTTTCGTCTCTGCTACCTTCGGTCGGGTTACGGGAAGCGACTTAGGGAGAATGTGTACAGCCGCCGAATTCCTATGGCGCCTGTACACGCACATTGTTTTTCTGTACAGAGGGGGTTCCGAAAGCACTAGAGGCCTCAAAATCGGGTCAGTGGGTCATGAGTGAGTGTCCATCGAGACTGTGCAGAGAAATTTCAGCTAACCCCTCTAGAAAAAAAAAATCCTCACATATCTCCAAATTTGAACCAGGACACTGTCAGGCTCTTAGAGTACAACACCCTTCTGTGCAAGAATTGATCATTTTGATCAATTAAGAAAACCGCTTAATCTTGGGGGCTGACGCTGAAATATGTTGATCCTTGGACACTCTAGAGCAATCTAAGTTTTGATTCATATCTGTGGGATGTTTGTAGGCCGTACGGGAAAGGCGTACAGTGCCAATAGGTTTATATGGCGGCTGTACATTCCTTTATTTCCACACTTAACGGAGAGCTAGGAGGCTGATATTCCAGTATGTTAGTGTCAACACTTGGTACTTTAACACCACCGAGCGATAGCCTCCTATCATGCACCAGTTTGGAGAAACAGGCGTGTACAGCCGCCATAGGTCGGTGTACAACCGCCATAGGTTTACATGTTAAAATTAAAATTGCTCGGATTGGCTCGAAACCTATGCACAGTAACAGTACACCATGGAGACATGAACATACTGCCATATCAGCCTCCTAGACCAAGAATCTTTGGAGATATTGACCCGTGTACACTGACATGTGGGGGCTGTACGCGGCCGTTTCTCACGATCGGTTGGGAGTAGGAGGCTGATCTCAGAGTATGTTCATCCCAGCCTTTAGTACTTGAGGACCCCCGCTTTATAGCCTCCTAGCCCCCACCACTTTTGAGAAATGTGGCGTGTACCGCCGCCATAGGTTTGTGTACAAAAGCAATGGCGGCTGTACACGCCACATTTCTCCAAAACGGTGGGGGCTAGGAGGCTATAAAGCGGGGGTCCTCAAGTACCAAAGAGTGGCATGAACATACTCTGAGATCAGCCTCCTCCCTTTAGCCACTTTGGAGATATTGACCTGAGACAGGCGTGTACAGCCGCCATAGGGCGGTGTACAGCCGCAATAGGTTTGCATGGTGAGTGTACGGGTCAATATCTCCAAAGTGACAGGGCCTAGGAGGCTGATATGGCAGTATGTTCATACCTCCATGGTACTCTTTAAGTGTGCTGTGTTTCGAGGCAATCCGAGCAATTTGAATTTTTGACCAAAATCTCAAAATCTCAAAATTGACTTCCAGCAGCCAAGAGGGTAAAATTCAACTTTCTCCAATCCTTACGGTATTCGGAGGCCTTGTCCCTTATGGTAAGAGGATGCTGAGGTTACATTATGAGCCTCCTACCCCCAGCCACTTTGGAGATATTGGCCTGGACACTCACCATGCAAACCTATTGCGGCTGTACACCGACCTATTGCGGCTGTACACGCCTGTCTCAGGTCAATATCTCCAAAGTGGCTAAAGGTAGGAGGCTGATCTCAGAGTATGTTCATCCCACCTTTTGGTACTTGAGGACCCTCGCTTCATAGCCTCCTAGCCCCCACCACTTTGGAGAAATGTGGCGTGTACCGCCGCCATAGGTTTGTGTACAAAAGCAATGGCGGCTGTACACGCCACATTTCTCCAAAACGGTGGGGGCTAGGAGGCTGTACAGCGGGGGTCTTCAAGTACCAAGGAGTGGCATGAACATACTCTGAGATCAGCCTCCTACCCCCAGCCACTTTGGAGATATTGACCTGAGACAGGCGTGTACAGCTGCCATAGGGCGGTGTACAGCCGCAATAGGTTTGCATGGTGAGTGTACGGGTCAATATCTCCAAAGTGACAGGGGCTAGGAGGCTGATATGGCAGTATGTTCATACCTCCATGGTACTCTTTAAGTGTGCTGTGTTTCGAGGCAATCCGAGCAATTTGAATTTTTGACCAAAATCTCAAAATCTCAAAATTGACTTCCAGCAGCCAAGAGGGTAAAATTCAACTTTCTCCAATCCTTACGGTATTCGGAGGGCTTGTCCCTTATGGTAAGAGGATGCTGAGGTTACATTATGAGCCTCCTACCCCCAGCCACTTTGGAGATATTGGCCTGGACACTCACCATGCAAACCTATTGCGGCTGTACAACCTATTGCGGCTGTACACGCCAGTCTCAGGTCAATATCTCCAAAGTGGCTAGGGGTAGGAGGCTGATCTCAGAGTATGTTCATCCCACCCTTTGGTACTTGAGGACCCCCGCTTTACAGCCTCCTAGCCCCCACCACTTTGGAGAAACAGCAGTGTACACCCGGCATATGTTGGTGTACACCGCGCATGTTAAACTATGCGCGCTGTACACCAACATATGTGGGGTGTACACTGCTTTTTCTCCTCAAGGATTTGAGATAGGAGGGTGTCATTTTAGTACTTACAGGGTACTATAGTCTTCTCTTAGTCCCCCAAAGGGCAACCTTCTATCTCTTTCCACTTTGGAGAAACAGCAGTGTACACCCGGCATATGTTGGTGTACACCGCACATGTTAAACTATGCGCGCTGTACACCAATATGTGCGGGGTGTACACCACTGTTTCTCCTCAAGGATTTGAGATAGAAGGCTGTCCTTGTGGTATTTACATGGTACCAGAAGTTTCTCTTAGTCCCCCAAAGGCCAACCTTCTATCTCTTTCCACTTTGGAGAAACAGCAGTGTATCCCTTGGTATATGTGGGAGTAGGCCTCAAATTAAGCCTTTCTAGAGTTGTAACACAGGTCACAGGCCCTCGGGGACCTATGAAAGCAGAGCACAAACACAATTATCTGTCTGGATACTCATGCTGTAACCCCATTGCAGAATGTGCAGAGTTTTTGTCTCTGCTCTTTATAGTTTAATATGCGCGGTGTACACCAACATATGCCGGGTGTACACTGCGGTCTCTCCCAAGTGGAAAGAGATAGAAGGTTGCTCTTTTGGGGACAAATAGTACAGTATAGTACCGTGTAAATATTAAAAGGACAGCCTCCTATCCCAAATCGTTGGCGAGAAACAGCAGTGTACACCCGCAGGTTAACCTTTTGTGGGATGTACACTGGAATGTGAGGTGTACACGGCTGGTCAGTCTAAAGCGGTGGAAGCTAGAAGGCTGAAACTCGGTGGTTTTAGAGGGACATAAGGTGACTTCAATATACTAATATATCAGGCTCGTAGCTCTTCAAATAATTTCAATAGAAGGGAGTATAGTGCTGTGATATAAACATATGCACGCTGTACACCTTTACTGTAGGGCCTACTGTACAGCCTACAAACATCACACAGATATGAATCAAAGCTTAGATTGCTCTTGGTGGGCCAAGGAACAACATATTTCAGCCTCAGCTTCCAATATACAGTATTTATTTATTTTTGATCAAAACAATCAACTCATTGGACAGGATGCTCTCGTAGTCTATGAGTCTAACAATGTCCTGTTTGACAGAAGGATGTGAGAATGTTTTTTTTCCTAGGGGAGATAACTGACTTTTTTTTCACAGCCTGGAATGGCATCGACTCATGAGTGAGTGATCCGATTTTGACGCGTCCAGTACTTTGGGAACACCCTTAAAACGTTACAAATATGTGTGTACACCTCACATATGTTCATGTACACGCGGCATACGTTAACATGGGAGGTTGACTGTTCCAAAGTGGAGGCAGCTAGAATGCTGGCGTTCGAGACACGAACAGTATCCTACGTTGACATAAACATACTGAAAGGACAGCCTCCTAGCTTATATTGTTGAGGACACACTGCTGTGCACACCCCGCATAGGTTCTGTGTATACCCAGCATAGGTTAACATAGGGACATTAACAGGTCATTTTGGCCACAGTGGAGGGACCTAGAAGGCTCATATGAAAAAGTTTGAGACTCTCCTATGTTGAATTGAACATACTTAAAGTATGGCATCCTAGCCCAAAGCGATTAGGAGAAAGAGCACTGTACACCACCTTAATTACTCTAGCTAGGCTCCAAGTGAGGCCTGTCTGTGCATGGGGGGTTTGCAGGTGGGTTTGGTGAAATAGCTCTTTACAGCCTCGAACGGCACTGACTGACAAGTTAGGCACCCGATTTTCAGGCCACTTGACCTTTCGGAACACCCTCAACCAAGCCCAAATACATGTGTACACCGGCCATGTACAGGTGTGTCCGGTTGTACGTTTTTTCCCTAACTCCCTGACCATTGACCCACTGAAAGTGGCAGAGACGAAAACTCTGCACATTCTGTAATGGGGGAGCAGTACGTGTAACTTACCAAACTATTGTTTCTGTACTGCACTTTCAAAGGTCCGCGAAGCCCCGTGACCTTTGTTTAAAAATGTCAAGTGTACACCCCGCATATGTTTGAATAGGGACCTTGCTCCCATTCACACGGTCATTTATCTGGATTAGCAGGGGCAAAAAGGCTGATATACCAGTATGCACATCTCACCAGGGCTACTCTTAGCGTGTTAATTTTCAGGCAGGTCGGAACTCCTTTTTTTTTCTTTTACACTTTTACACTCACACATGCGAGGTGTACACGATTGGACACTGCTGTTTCTCCAAAGTGGAAGGAGACAGAAGGTTGCCCTTTGGTGGACTAAGAGTACCCTATGATACCATGTAAATACACCAAAAACAGCCTCCTGTCTCAAATCATTGAGGAGAAACAGCAGTGTACACCCGGCATATGTTGGTGTACACCGTGCATAGTTTAACATGTGCGGTGTACATCTATATATGCCGGGTGTACACGGCTGTGTCTCCAAAGTGGAAAGAGATAAAAGGTTGCCCTTTGGGGGACTAAGAGAACCTTCTGGTACCATGTAAATACCAAAAGGACAGCCTTCTATCTCAAATCCTTGAGGAGAAACAGTGGTGTACACCCCGCACATATTGGTGTACAGCGCGCATAGTTTAACATGTGCAGTGTACACCAACATATGCCGGGTGTACACGGCTGTGTCTCCAAAGTGGAAAGAGATAGAATGTTGCCCTTTGGGGGACTAAGAGAAGACTATAGTACCCTGTAAGTACTAAAATGACACCCTCCTATCTCAAATCCTTGAGGAGAAAAAGCAGTGTACACCCCACAAATGTTGGTGTACAGCGCGCATAGTTTAACATGCGCGGTGTACACCAACATATGCCGGGTGTACACTGCTGTTTCTCCAAAGTGGAAAGAGATAGAAGGTTGGCCTTTGGGGGACTAAGAGAACCTTCTGGTACCATGTAAATACCACAAGGACAGCCTTCTATCTCAAATCCTTGAGGAGAAACAGTGGTGTACACCCCGCACATATTGGTGTACAGCGCGCATAGTTTAACATGTGCAGTGTACACCAACATATGCCGGGTGTACACTGCTGTTTCTCCAAAGTGGAAAGAGATAAAAGGTTGCCCTTTGGGGGACTAAGAGAACCTTCTGGTACCATGTAAATACCAAAAGGACAGCCTTCTATCTCAAATCCTTGAGGAGAAACAGTGGTGTACACCCCGCACATATTGGTGTACAGCGCGCATAGTTTAACATGCGCGGTGTACACCAACATATGCCGGGTGTACACGGCTGTTTCTCCAAAGTGGAAAGAGATAGAAGGTTGCCCTTTGGGGGACTAAGAGAACCTTCTGGTACCATGTAAATACCAAAAGGACAGCCTTCTATCTCAAATACTTGAGGAGAAACAGTGATGTACACCCCGCATATTTTGGTGTACAGCGCGCATAGTTTAACATGTGCAGTGTACACCAACATATGCCGGGTGTACACGGCTGTGTCTCCAAAGTGGAAAGAGATAGAATGTTGCCCTTTGGGGGACTAAGAGAAGACTATAGTACCCTGTAAGTACTAAAATGACACCCTCCTATCTCAAATCCTTGAGGAGAAAAAGCAGTGTACACCCCACATATGTTGGTGTACAGCGCGCATAGTTTAACATGCGCGGTGTACACCAACATATGCCGGGTGTACACTGCTGTTTCTCCAAAGTGGAAAGAGATAGAAGGTTGCCCTTTGGGGGACTAAGAGAACCTTCTGGTACCATGTAAATACCACAAGGACAGCCTTCTATCTCAAATCCTTGAGGAGAAACAGTGGTGTACACCCCGCACATATTGGTGTACAGCGCGCATAGTTTAACATGTGCGGTGTACACTAACATATGCCGGGTGTACACTGCTGTTTCTCCAAAGTGGAAAGAGATAGAAGGTTGCCCTTTGGGGGACTAAGAGAACCTTCTGGTACCATGTTAATACCAAAAGGACAGCCTTCTATCTCAAATCCTTGAGGAGAAACAGTGGTGTACACCCCGCACATATTGGTGTACAGCGCGCATAGTTTAACATGCGCGGTGTACACCAACATATGCCGGGTGTACACTGCTGTTTCTCCAAAGTGGAAAGAGATAGAAGGTTGCTCTTTGGGGGACTAAGAGAACCTTCTGGTACCATGTAAATACCACGAGGACAGCCTTCACCGACCACATGGCTGTGTTCGAGGTAGTCCCCTCTACATCCCCACTGAGTTTCGAGCCGATCGGAGCATATTCAAAATGAAGCGTTCTGATTGGTCCGAAACCCCCGCACGCCATTCAGCCACAGGCAAACCACCACCGTGTCCCGATATGAGCCCGATCGGAGACGTACAATTTTTAATGCACTTGGTGCTCTGGATGACCAGCGGGAGGCATCGGGCACCTGCGGGGGGCGCCATTTGCGGATTATGAGAGCCCACGCCCAAAAACGGCGTTCTCAAGGGTCACATGGTCATCAAAAACGCATTTTTCCCATTAAAAATTATGCGCGCTGTACACTGTGTACAGCTGGCGAGGCCACGCCCCAAAACAGCGTTCTAAAAGGTCATGTGGTCAAAAACGCTCTTTTCCCATTGAAAAGTATGCGCGCTGTATTCCGTGTACAGCTGGCGAGGCCACGCCCCAAAACGGCGCTCAGAAAGGTCACGTGGTCAAAAACGCCATTTTCCCATTGAAAAGTATGCGTGCTGTACACAGTGTACAGCCAGCGAGGCCATGCCCAAAAATGGTGTTCTGGAAGGTCACATGGTCAAAAACGCTGTTATTACATTGAAAAGTATGTGTGCTGTACATGGTGTACAGCCGGAAAGGCCACGCCCCAAAACGGCGTTCTGAAAGGTCACATGGTCAAAAACGCTGTTTTCCCATTGAAAAGTATGTGTGCTGTACATGGTGTACACCCGGCAAGGCCACGCCACAAAACGGCGTTCTGGAAGGTCACATGGTCAAAAACGCAATTTTCCCATTGAAAAGAATGTGCGCTGTATACGGCGTACAGCCGACGAGGCCACACCCCAAAGCGGCGTTCTGGGAGGACACATGGTCAAAAATGCTGTTTTCCCAATGAAAAGTATGCATGGTGTACATGGTGTACAGCCGAGAACGATTCCCATTGAAAGGCATGCCCAGGCATGTTTGAGTTTGCGTTGGGTGGAGTGTGTTGGATGTACACTTGTACGCCTCACAGTCGGGTGTACTTTGTGTACATCCGCAAATGGCGTCCATTCATTGTGCCATCCCGTGGAAGAAAAAGGTACTGCACGAAACCCTAGTTTCAAGAAACCATAGTATTCTAACTCCCATGTTAAGCGAGAGAGCGCGTTCAGAATTTTCATGCCCCGCCCCTTGGCCTGACCGGCGGGCGGAAGACGCCCTCGCGTCCAGGAGGCCGGGCCGGACGTTTTGAGCCCACCCGCTTATTTTTAGAACCCTCCTGCGGAAATTGGCGGAGGAACGTACACCGTACACCCAGCACATCCCTCGTCCCCAATGCAAAGCTTTGCCGGGTGTACGCCAGGGCCCTACTCTCAGTGAGAGAGAGGTGTCTTAGGAACATTTTAACTTTCCATGCGCCCCGAGTTATATTGGTCAATATGAATGTCTCTCCCATGTAGAAGAGCACGCACCATTATAGGAGTCATCATTAGAACATAGATTATTGTGGTAGAAATGCTTTTATTCACCTTTTCACCTCTTGTGTTTCCATGCCTGAAGAACGCTTTTCTCAGTGAGAGAGAGGTGTCTTAGGAACATTTTGACTTTCCATGCGCCCCGAGTTATTTTGGTCAATATGAATGTCTCTCCCATGTAGAAGAGCACGCACCATTATAGGAGTCATCATTAGAACATAGATTATTGTGGTAGAAATGCTTTTATTCACCTTTTCACCTCTTGTGTTTCCATGCCTGAAGAACGCTTTTCTCAGTGAGAGAGAGGTGTCTTAGGAACATTTTGACTTTCCATGCGCCCCGAGTTATTTTGGTCAATATGAATGTCTCTCCCATGTAGAAGAGAACGCACCATTATAGGAGTCATCATTAGAACATAGATTATTGTGGTAGAAATGCTTTTATTCACCTTTTCACCTCTTGTGTTTCCATGCCTGAAGAACGCTTTTCTCAGTAAGAGAGAGGTGTCTTAGGAACATTTTGACTTTCCATGCGCCCCGAGTTATATTGGTCAATATGAATGTCTCTCCCATGTAGAAGAGCACGCACCATTATAGGAGTCATCATTAGAACATAGATTATTGTGGTAGAATTGCTTTTATTCACCTTTTCACCTCTTGTGTTCCATGCCTGAAGAACGCTTTTCTCAGTGAGAGAGAGGTGTCTTAGGAACATTTTAACTTTCCATGCGCCCCGAGTTATATTGGTCAATATGAATGTCTCTCCCATGTAGAAGAGCACGCACCATTATAGGAGTCATCATTAGAACATAGATTATTGTGGTAGAAATGCTTTTATTCACCTTTTCACCTCTTGTGTTTCCATGCCTGAAGAACGCTTTTCTCAGTGAGAGAGAGGTGTCTTAGGAACATTTTGACTTTCCATGCGCCCCGAGTTATTTTGGTCAATATGAATGTCTCTCCCATGTAGAAGAGCACGCACCATTATAGGAGTCATCATTAGAACATAGATTATTGTGGTAGAAATGCTTTTATTCACCTTTTCACCTCTTGTGTTTCCATGCCTGAAGAACGCTTTTCTCAGTGAGAGAGAGGTGTCTTAGGAACATTTTGACTTTCCATGCGCCCCGAGTTATTTTGGTCAATATGAATGTCTCTCCCATGTAGAAGAGCACGCACCATTATAGGAGTCATCATTAGAACATAGATTATTGTGGTAGAAATGCTTTTATTCACCTTTTCACCTCTTGTGTTTCCATGCCTGAAGAACGCTTTTCTCAGTGAGAGAGAGGTGTCTTAGGAACATTTTGACTTTCCATGCGCCCCGAGTTATTTTGGTCAATATGAATGTCTCTCCCATGTAGAAGAGAACGCACCATTATAGGAGTCATCATTAGAACATAGATTATTGTGGTAGAAATGCTTTTATTCACCTTTTCACCTCTTGTGTTTCCATGCCTGAAGAACGCTTTTCTCAGTGAGAGAGAGGTGTCTTAGGAACATTTTGACTTTCCATGCGCCCCGAGTTATATTGGTCAATATGAATGTCTCTCCCATGTAGAAGAGCACGCACCATTATAGGAGTCATCATTAGAACATAGATTATTGTGGTAGAATTGCTTTTATTCACCTTTTCACCTCTTGTGTTTCCATGCCTGAAGAACGCTTTTCTCAGTGAGAGAGAGGTGTCTTAGGAACATTTTAACTTTCCATGCGCCCCGAGTTATATTGGTCAATATGAATGTCTCTCCCATGTAGAAGAGCACGCACCATTATAGGAGTCATCATTAGAACATAGATTATTGTGGTAGAAATGCTTTTATTCACCTTTTCACCTCTTGTGTTTCCATGCCTGAAGAACGCTTTTCTCAGTGAGAGAGAGGTGTCTTAGGAACATTTTGACTTTCCATGCGCCCCGAGTTATATTGGTCAATATGAATGTCTCTCCCATGTAGAAGAGCACGCACCATTATAGGAGTCATCATTAGAACATAGATTATTGTGGTAGAATTGCTTTTATTCACCTTTTCACCTCTTGTGTTCCATGCCTGAAGAACGCTTTTCTCAGTGAGAGAGAGGTGTCTTAGGAACATTTTAACTTTCCATGCGCCCCGAGTTATATTGGTCAATATGAATGTCTCTCCCATGTAGAAGAGCACGCACCATTATAGGAGTCATCATTAGAACATAGATTATTGTGGTAGAAATGCTTTTATTCACCTTTTCACCTCTTGTGTTTCCATGCCTGAAGAACGCTTTTCTCAGTGAGAGAGAGGTGTCTTAGGAACATTTTGACTTTCCATGCGCCCCGAGTTATTTTGGTCAATATGAATGTCTCTCCCATGTAGAAGAGCACGCACCATTATAGGAGTCATCATTAGAACATAGATTATTGTGGTAGAAATGCTTTTATTCACCTTTTCACCTCTTGTGTTTCCATGCCTGAAGAACGCTTTTCTCAGTGAGAGAGAGGTGTCTTAGGAACATTTTGACTTTCCATGCGCCCCGAGTTATTTTGGTCAATATGAATGTCTCTCCCATGTAGAAGAGAACGCACCATTATAGGAGTCATCATTAGAACATAGATTATTGTGGTAGAAATGCTTTTATTCACCTTTTCACCTCTTGTGTTTCCATGCCTGAAGAACGCTTTTCTCAGTGAGAGAGAGGTGTCTTAGGAACATTTTGACTTTCCATGCGCCCCGAGTTATATTGGTCAATATGAATGTCTCTCCCATGTAGAAGAGCACGCACCATTATAGGAGTCATCATTAGAACATAGATTATTGTGGTAGAAATGCTTTTATTCACCTTTTCACCTCTTGTGTTTCCATGCCTGAAGAACGCTTTTCTCAGTGAGAGAGAGGTGTCTTAGGAACATTTTAACTTTCCATGCGCCCCGAGTTATATTGGTCAATATGAATGTCTCTCCCATGTAGAAGAGCACGCACCATTATAGGAGTCATCATTAGAACATAGATTATTGTGGTAGAAATGCTTTTATTCACCTTTTCACCTCTTGTGTTTCCATGCCTGAAGAACGCTTTTCTCAGTGAGAGAGAGGTGTCATAGGAACATTTTGACTTTCCATGCGCCCCGAGTTATTTTGGTCAATATGAATGTCTCTCCCATGTAGAAGAGCACGCACCATTATAGGAGTCATCATTAGAACATAGATTATTGTGGTAGAAATGCTTTTATTCACCTTTTCACCTCTTGTGTTTCCATGCCTGAAGAACGCTTTTCTCAGTGAGAGAGAGGTGTCTTAGGAACATTTTGACTTTCCATGCGCCCCGAGTTATTTTGGTCAATATGAATGTCTCTCCCATGTAGAAGAGAACGCACCATTATAGGAGTCATCATTAGAACATAGATTATTGTGGTAGAAATGCTTTTATTCACCTTTTCACCTCTTGTGTTTCCATGCCTGAAGAACGCTTTTCTCAGTGAGAGAGAGGTGTCTTAGGAACATTTTGACTTTCCATGCGCCCCGAGTTATATTGGTCAATATGAATGTCTCTCCCATGTAGAAGAGCACGCACCATTATAGGAGTCATCATTAGAACATAGATTATTGTGGTAGAATTGCTTTTATTCACCTTTTCACCTCTTGTGTTCCATGCCTGAAGAACGCTTTTCTCAGTGAGAGAGAGGTGTCTTAGGAACATTTTAACTTTCCATGCGCCCCGAGTTATATTGGTCAATATGAATGTCTCTCCCATGTAGAAGAGCACGCACCATTATAGGAGTCATCATTAGAACATAGATTATTGTGGTAGAAATGCTTTTATTCACCTTTTCACCTCTTGTGTTTCCATGCCTGAAGAACGCTTTTCTCAGTGAGAGAGAGGTGTCTTAGGAACATTTTGACTTTCCATGCGCCCCGAGTTATTTTGGTCAATATGAATGTCTCTCCCATGTAGAAGAGCACGCACCATTATAGGAGTCATCATTAGAACATAGATTATTGTGGTAGAAATGCTTTTATTCACCTTTTCACCTCTTGTGTTTCCATGCCTGAAGAACGCTTTTCTCAGTGAGAGAGAGGTGTCTTAGGAACATTTTGACTTTCCATGCGCCCCGAGTTATTTTGGTCAATATGAATGTCTCTCCCATGTAGAAGAGCACGCACCATTATAGGAGTCATCATTAGAACATAGATTATTGTGGTAGAAATGCTTTTATTCACCTTTTCACCTCTTGTGTTTCCATGCCTGAAGAACGCTTTTCTCAGTGAGAGAGAGGTGTCTTAGGAACATTTTGACTTTCCATGCGCCCCGAGTTATTTTGGTCAATATGAATGTCTCTCCCATGTAGAAGAGAACGCACCATTATAGAAGTCATCATTAGAACATAGATTATTGTGGTAGAAATGCTTTTATTCACCTTTTCACCTCTTGTGTTTCCATGCCTGAAGAACGCTTTTCTCAGTGAGAGAGAGGTGTCTTAGGAACATTTTGACTTTCCATGCGCCCCGAGTTATATTGGTCAATATGAATGTCTCTCCCATGTAGAAGAGCACGCACCATTATAGGAGTCATCATTAGAACATAGATTATTGTGGTAGAATTGCTTTTATTCACCTTTTCACCTCTTGTGTTTCCATGCCTGAAGAACGCTTTTCTCAGTGAGAGAGAGGTGTCTTAGGAACATTTTAACTTTCCATGCGCCCCGAGTTATATTGGTCAATATGAATGTCTCTCCCATGTAGAAGAGCACGCACCATTATAGGAGTCATCATTAGAACATAGATTATTGTGGTAGAAATGCTTTTATTCACCTTTTCACCTCTTGTGTTTCCATGCCTGAAGAACGCTTTTCTCAGTGAGAGAGAGGTGTCTTAGGAACATTTTGACTTTCCATGCGCCCCGAGTTATATTGGTCAATATGAATGTCTCTCCCATGTAGAAGAGCACGCACCATTATAGGAGTCATCATTAGAACATAGATTATTGTGGTAGAATTGCTTTTATTCACCTTTTCACCTCTTGTGTTCCATGCCTGAAGAACGCTTTTCTCAGTGAGAGAGAGGTGTCTTAGGAACATTTTAACTTTCCATGCGCCCCGAGTTATATTGGTCAATATGAATGTCTCTCCCATGTAGAAGAGCACGCACCATTATAGGAGTCATCATTAGAACATAGATTATTGTGGTAGAAATGCTTTTATTCACCTTTTCACCTCTTGTGTTTCCATGCCTGAAGAACGCTTTTCTCAGTGAGAGAGAGGTGTCTTAGGAACATTTTAACTTTCCATGCGCCCCGAGTTATATTGGTCAATATGAATGTCTCTCCCATGTAGAAGAGCACGCACCATTATAGGAGTCATCATTAGAACATAGATTATTGTGGTAGAAATGCTTTTATTCACCTTTTCACCTCTTGTGTTTCCATGCCTGAAGAACGCTTTTCTCAGTGAGAGAGAGGTGTCTTAGGAACATTTTGACTTTCCATGCGCCCCGAGTTATTTTGGTCAATATGAATGTCTCTCCCATGTAGAAGAGCACGCACCATTATAGGAGTCATCATTAGAACATAGATTATTGTGGTAGAAATGCTTTTATTCACCTTTTCACCTCTTGTGTTTCCATGCCTGAAGAACGCTTTTCTCAGTGAGAGAGAGGTGTCTTAGGAACATTTTGACTTTCCATGCGCCCCGAGTTATTTTGGTCAATATGAATGTCTCTCCCATGTAGAAGAGAACGCACCATTATAGGAGTCATCATTAGAACATAGATTATTGTGGTAGAAATGCTTTTATTCACCTTTTCACCTCTTGTGTTTCCATGCCTGAAGAACGCTTTTCTCAGTGAGAGAGAGGTGTCTTAGGAACATTTTAACTTTCCATGCGCCCCGAGTTATATTGGTCAATATGAATGTCTCTCCCATGTAGAAGAGCACGCACCATTATAGGAGTCATCATTAGAACATAGATTATTGTGGTAGAAATGCTTTTATTCACCTTTTCACCTCTTGTGTTTCCATGCCTGAAGAACGCTTTTCTCAGTGAGAGAGAGGTGTCTTAGGAACATTTTGACTTTCCATGCGCCCCGAGTTATTTTGGTCAATATGAATGTCTCTCCCATGTAGAAGAGCACGCACCATTATAGGAGTCATCATTAGAACATAGATTATTGTGGTAGAAATGCTTTTATTCACCTTTTCACCTCTTGTGTTTCCATGCCTGAAGAACGCTTTTCTCAGTGAGAGAGAGGTGTCTTAGGAACATTTTGACTTTCCATGCGCCCCGAGTTATTTTGGTCAATATGAATGTCTCTCCCATGTAGAAGAGAACGCACCATTATAGGAGTCATCATTAGAACATAGATTATTGTGGTAGAAATGCTTTTATTCACCTTTTCACCTCTTGTGTTTCCATGCCTGAAGAACGCTTTTCTCAGTGAGAGAGAGGTGTCTTAGGAACATTTTGACTTTCCATGCGCCCCGAGTTATATTGGTCAATATGAATGTCTCTCCCATGTAGAAGAGCACGCACCATTATAGGAGTCATCATTAGAACATAGATTATTGTGGTAGAAATGCTTTTATTCACCTTTTCACCTCTTGTGTTTCCATGCCTGAAGAACGCTTTTCTCAGTGAGAGAGAGGTGTCTTAGGAACATTTTGACTTTCCATGCGCCCCGAGTTATTTTGGTCAATATGAATGTCTCTCCCATGTAGAAGAGAACGCACCATTATAGGAGTCATCATTAGAACATAGATTATTGTGGTAGAAATGCTTTTATTCACCTTTTCACCTCTTGTGTTTCCATGCCTGAAGAACGCTTTTCTCAGTGAGAGAGAGGTGTCTTAAGAACATTTTGACTTTCCATGCGCCCCGAGTTATATTGGTCAATATGAATGTCTCTCCCATGTAGAAGAGCACGCACCATTATAGGAGTCATCATTAGAACATAGATTATTGTGGTAGAAATGCTTTTATTCACCTTTTCACCTCTTGTGTTTCCATGCCTGAAGAACGCTTTTCTCAGTGAGAGAGAGGTGTCTTAGGAACATTTTGACTTTCCATGCGCCCCGAGTTATATTGGTCAATATGAATGTCTCTCCCATGTAGAAGAGCACGCACCATTATAGGAGTCATCATTAGAACATAGATTATTGTGGTAGAATTGCTTTTATTCACCTTTTCACCTCTTGTGTTCCATGCCTGAAGAACGCTTTTCTCAGTGAGAGAGAGGTGTCTTAGGAACATTTTGACTTTCCATGCGCCCCGAGTTATATTGGTCAATATGAATGTCTCTCCCATGTAGAAGAGCACGCACCATTATAGGAGTCATCATTAGAACATAGATTATTGTGGTAGAAATGCTTTTATTCACCTTTTCACCTCTTGTGTTTCCATGCCTGAAGAACGCTTTTCTCAGTGAGAGAGAGGTGTCTTAGGAACATTTTAACTTTCCATGCGCCCCGAGTTATATTGGTCAATATGAATGTCTCTCCCATGTAGAAGAGCACGCACCATTATAGGAGTCATCATTAGAACATAGATTATTGTGGTAGAAATGCTTTTATTCACCTTTTCACCTCTTGTGTTTCCATGCCTGAAGAACGCTTTTCTCAGTGAGAGAGAGGTGTCTTAGGAACATTTTGACTTTCCATGCGCCCCGAGTTATATTGGTCAATATGAATGTCTCTCCCATGTAGAAGAGCACGCACCATTATAGGAGTCATCATTAGAACATAGATTATTGTGGTAGAATTGCTTTTATTCACCTTTTCACCTCTTGTGTTCCATGCCTGAAGAACGCTTTTCTCAGTGAGAGAGAGGTGTCTTAGGAACATTTTAACTTTCCATGCGCCCCGAGTTATATTGGTCAATATGAATGTCTCTCCCATGTAGAAGAGCACGCACCATTATAGGAGTCATCATTAGAACATAGATTATTGTGGTAGAAATGCTTTTATTCACCTTTTCACCTCTTGTGTTTCCATGCCTGAAGAACGCTTTTCTCAGTGAGAGAGAGGTGTCTTAGGAACATTTTGACTTTCCATGCGCCCCGAGTTATATTGGTCAATATGAATGTCTCTCCCATGTAGAAGAGCACGCACCATTATAGGAGTCATCATTAGAACATAGATTATTGTGGTAGAAATGCTTTTATTCACCTTTTCACCTCTTGTGTTTCCATGCCTGAAGAACGCTTTTCTCAGTGAGAGAGAGGTGTCTTAGGAACATTTTGACTTTCCATGCGCCCCGAGTTATATTGGTCAATATGAATGTCTCTCCCATGTAGAAGAGCACGCACCATTATAGGAGTCATCATTAGAACATAGATTATTGTGGTAGAAATGCTTTTATTCACCTTTTCACCTCTTGTGTTTCCATGCCTGAAGAACGCTTTTCTCAGTGAGAGAGAGGTGTCTTAGGAACATTTTGACTTTCCATGCGCCCCGAGTTATATTGGTCAATATGAATGTCTCTCCCATGTAGAAGAGCACGCACCATTATAGGAGTCATCATTAGAACATAGATTATTGTGGTAGAAATGCTTTTATTCACCTTTTCACCTCTTGTGTTTCCATGCCTGAAGAACGCTTTTCTCAGTGAGAGAGAGGTGTCTTAGGAACATTTTAACTTTCCATGCGCCCCGAGTTATATTGGTCAATATGAATGTCTCTCCCATGTAGAAGAGCACGCACCATTATAGGAGTCATCATTAGAACATAGATTATTGTGGTAGAAATGCTTTTATTCACCTTTTCACCTCTTGTGTTTCCATGCCTGAAGAACGCTTTTCTCAGTGAGAGAGAGGTGTCTTAGGAACATTTTGACTTTCCATGCGCCCCGAGTTATTTTGGTCAATATGAATGTCTCTCCCATGTAGAAGAGCACGCACCATTATAGGAGTCATCATTAGAACATAGATTATTGTGGTAGAAATGCTTTTATTCACCTTTTCACCTCTTGTGTTTCCATGCCTGAAGAACGCTTTTCTCAGTGAGAGAGAGGTGTTTTAGGAACATTTTGACTTTCCATGCGCCCCGAGTTATTTTGGTCAATATGAATGTCTCTCCCATGTAGAAGAGAACGCACCATTATAGGAGTCATCATTAGAACATAGATTATTGTGGTAGAAATGCTTTTATTCACCTTTTCACCTCTTGTGTTTCCATGCCTGAAGAACGCTTTTCTCAGTGAGAGAGAGGTGTCTTAGGAACATTTTAACTTTCCATGCGCCCCGAGTTATATTGGTCAATATGAATGTCTCTCCCATGTAGAAGAGCACGCACCATTATAGGAGTCATCATTAGAACATAGATTATTGTGGTAGAAATGCTTTTATTCACCTTTTCACCTCTTGTGTTTCCATGCCTGAAGAACGCTTTTCTCAGTGAGAGAGAGGTGTCTTAGGAACATTTTGACTTTCCATGCGCCCCGAGTTATTTTGGTCAATATGAATGTCTCTCGCATGTAGAAGAGCACGCACCATTATAGGAGTCATCATTAGAACATAGATTATTGTGGTAGAAATGCTTTTATTCACCTTTTCACCTCTTGTGTTTCCATGCCTGAAGAACGCTTTTCTCAGTGAGAGAGAGGTGTCTTAGGAACATTTTGACTTTCCATGCGCCCCGAGTTATTTTGGTCAATATGAATGTCTCTCCCATGTAGAAGAGAACGCACCATTATAGGAGTCATCATTAGAACATAGATTATTGTGGTAGAAATGCTTTTATTCACCTTTTCACCTCTTGTGTTTCCATGCCTGAAGAACGCTTTTCTCAGTGAGAGAGAGGTGTCTTAGGAACATTTTGACTTTCCATGCGCCCCGAGTTATATTGGTCAATATGAATGTCTCTCCCATGTAGAAGAGCACGCACCATTATAGGAGTCATCATTAGAACATAGATTATTGTGGTAGAATTGCTTTTATTCACCTTTTCACCTCTTGTGTTCCATGCCTGAAGAACGCTTTTCTCAGTGAGAGAGAGGTGTCTTAGGAACATTTTAACTTTCCATGCGCCCCGAGTTATATTGGTCAATATGAATGTCTCTCCCATGTAGAAGAGCACGCACCATTATAGGAGTCATCATTAGAACATAGATTATTGTGGTAGAAATGCTTTTATTCACCTTTTCACCTCTTGTGTTTCCATGCCTGAAGAACGCTTTTCTCAGTGAGAGAGATGTGTCTTAGGAACATTTTGACTTTCCATGCGCCCCGAGTTATATTGGTCAATATGAATGTCTCTCCCATGTAGAAGAGCACGCACCATTATAGGAGTCATCATTAGAACATAGATTATTGTGGTAGAAATGCTTTTATTCACCTTTTCACCTCTTGTGTTTCCATGCCTGAAGAACGCTTTTCTCAGTGAGAGAGAGGTGTCTTAGGAACATTTTGACTTTCCATGCGCCCCGAGTTATTTTGGTCAATATGAATGTCTCTCCCATGTAGAAGAGAACGCACCATTATAGGAGTCATCATTAGAACATAGATTATTGTGGTAGAAATGCTTTTATTCACCTTTTCACCTCTTGTGTTTCCATGCCTGAAGAACGCTTTTCTCAGTGAGAGAGAGGTGTCTTAAGAACATTTTGACTTTCCATGCGCCCCGAGTTATATTGGTCAATATGAATGTCTCTCCCATGTAGAAGAGCACGCACCATTATAGGAGTCATCATTAGAACATAGATTATTGTGGTAGAAATGCTTTTATTCACCTTTTCACCTCTTGTGTTTCCATGCCTGAAGAACGCTTTTCTCAGTGAGAGAGAGGTGTCTTAGGAACATTTTGACTTTCCATGCGCCCCGAGTTATATTGGTCAATATGAATGTCTCTCCCATGTAGAAGAGCACGCACCATTATAGGAGTCATCATTAGAACATAGATTATTGTGGTAGAATTGCTTTTATTCACCTTTTCACCTCTTGTGTTCCATGCCTGAAGAACGCTTTTCTCAGTGAGAGAGAGGTGTCTTAGGAACATTTTGACTTTCCATGCGCCCCGAGTTATATTGGTCAATATGAATGTCTCTCCCATGTAGAAGAGCACGCACCATTATAGGAGTCATCATTAGAACATAGATTATTGTGGTAGAAATGCTTTTATTCACCTTTTCACCTCTTGTGTTTCCATGCCTGAAGAACGCTTTTCTCAGTGAGAGAGAGGTGTCTTAGGAACATTTTAACTTTCCATGCGCCCCGAGTTATATTGGTCAATATGAATGTCTCTCCCATGTAGAAGAGCACGCACCATTATAGGAGTCATCATTAGAACATAGATTATTGTGGTAGAAATGCTTTTATTCACCTTTTCACCTCTTGTGTTTCCATGCCTGAAGAACGCTTTTCTCAGTGAGAGAGAGGTGTCTTAGGAACATTTTGACTTTCCATGCGCCCCGAGTTATATTGGTCAATATGAATGTCTCTCCCATGTAGAAGAGCACGCACCATTATAGGAGTCATCATTAGAACATAGATTATTGTGGTAGAATTGCTTTTATTCACCTTTTCACCTCTTGTGTTCCATGCCTGAAGAACGCTTTTCTCAGTGAGAGAGAGGTGTCTTAGGAACATTTTAACTTTCCATGCGCCCCGAGTTATATTGGTCAATATGAATGTCTCTCCCATGTAGAAGAGCACGCACCATTATAGGAGTCATCATTAGAACATAGATTATTGTGGTAGAAATGCTTTTATTCACCTTTTCACCTCTTGTGTTTCCATGCCTGAAGAACGCTTTTCTCAGTGAGAGAGAGGTGTCTTAGGAACATTTTGACTTTCCATGCGCCCCGAGTTATTTTGGTCAATATGAATGTCTCTCCCATGTAGAAGAGAACGCACCATTATAGGAGTCATCATTAGAACATAGATTATTGTGGTAGAAATGCTTTTATTCACCTTTTCACCTCTTGTGTTTCCATGCCTGAAGAACGCTTTTCTCAGTGAGAGAGAGGTGTCTTAGGAACATTTTGACTTTCCATGCGCCCCGAGTTATATTGGTCAATATGAATGTCTCTCCCATGTAGAAGAGCACGCACCATTATAGGAGTCATCATTAGAACATAGATTATTGTGGTAGAAATGCTTTTATTCACCTTTTCACCTCTTGTGTTTCCATGCCTGAAGAACGCTTTTCTCAGTGAGAGAGAGGTGTCTTAGGAACATTTTAACTTTCCATGCGCCCCGAGTTATATTGGTCAATATGAATGTCTCTCCCATGTAGAAGAGCACGCACCATTATAGGAGTCATCATTAGAACATAGATTATTGTGGTAGAAATGCTTTTATTCACCTTTTCACCTCTTGTGTTTCCATGCCTGAAGAACGCTTTTCTCAGTGAGAGAGAGGTGTCTTAGGAACATTTTGACTTTCCATGCGCCCCGAGTTATTTTGGTCAATATGAATGTCTCTCCCATGTAGAAGAGCACGCACCATTATAGGAGTCATCATTAGAACATAGATTATTGTGGTAGAAATGCTTTTATTCACCTTTTCACCTCTTGTGTTTCCATGCCTGAAGAACGCTTTTCTCAGTGAGAGAGAGGTGTCTTAGGAACATTTTGACTTTCCATGCGCCCCGAGTTATTTTGGTCAATATGAATGTCTCTCCCATGTAGAAGAGCACGCACCATTATAGGAGTCATCATTAGAACATAGATTATTGTGGTAGAAATGCTTTTATTCACCTTTTCACCTCTTGTGTTTCCATGCCTGAAGAACGCTTTTCTCAGTGAGAGAGAGGTGTCTTAGGAACATTTTGACTTTCCATGCGCCCCGAGTTATATTGGTCAATATGAATGTCTCTCCCATGTAGAAGAGCACGCACCATTATAGGAGTCATCATTAGAACATAGATTATTGTGGTAGAATTGCTTTTATTCACCTTTTCACCTCTTGTGTTCCATGCCTGAAGAACGCTTTTCTCAGTGAGAGAGAGGTGTCTTAGGAACATTTTAACTTTCCATGCGCCCCGAGTTATATTGGTCAATATGAATGTCTCTCCCATGTAGAAGAGCACGCACCATTATAGGAGTCATCATTAGAACATAGATTATTGTGGTAGAAATGCTTTTATTCACCTTTTCACCTCTTGTGTTTCCATGCCTGAAGAACGCTTTTCTCAGTGAGAGAGAGGTGTCTTAGGAACATTTTGACTTTCCATGCGCCCCGAGTTATTTTGGTCAATATGAATGTCTCTCCCATGTAGAAGAGAACGCACCATTATAGGAGTCATCATTAGAACATAGATTATTGTGGTAGAAATGCTTTTATTCACCTTTTCACCTCTTGTGTTTCCATGCCTGAAGAACGCTTTTCTCAGTGAGAGAGAGGTGTCTTAGGAACATTTTGACTTTCCATGCGCCCCGAGTTATATTGGTCAATATGCATGTCTCTCCCATGTAGAAGAGCACGCACCATTATAGGAGTCATCATTAGAACATAGATTATTGTGGTAGAAATGCTTTTATTCACCTTTTCACCTCTTGTGTTTCCATGCCTGAAGAACGCTTTTCTCAGTGAGAGAGAGGTGTCTTAGGAACATTTTAACTTTCCATGCGCCCCGAGTTATATTGGTCAATATGAATGTCTCTCCCATGTAGAAGAGCACGCACCATTATAGGAGTCATCATTAGAACATAGATTATTGTGGTAGAAATGCTTTTATTCACCTTTTCACCTCTTGTGTTTCCATGCCTGAAGAACGCTTTTCTCAGTGAGAGAGAGGTGTCTTAGGAACATTTTGACTTTCCATGCGCCCCGAGTTATTTTGGTCAATATGAATGTCTCTCCCATGTAGAAGAGCACGCACCATTATAGGAGTCATCATTAGAACATAGATTATTGTGGTAGAAATGCTTTTATTCACCTTTTCACCTCTTGTGTTTCCATGCCTGAAGAACGCTTTTCTCAGTGAGAGAGAGGTGTCTTAGGAACATTTTGACTTTCCATGCGCCCCGAGTTATTTTGGTCAATATGAATGTCTCGCCCATGTAGAAGAGAACGCACCATTATAGGAGTCATCATTAGAACATAGATTATTGTGGTAGAAATGCTTTTATTCACCTTTTCACCTCTTGTGTTTCCATGCCTGAAGAACGCTTTTCTCAGTGAGAGAGAGGTGTCTTAGGAACATTTTGACTTTCCATGCGCCCCGAGTTATATTGGTCAATATGAATGTCTCTCCCATGTAGAAGAGCACGCACCATTATAGGAGTCATCATTAGAACATAGATTATTGTGGTAGAATTGCTTTTATTCACCTTTTCACCTCTTGTGTTCCATGCCTGAAGAACGCTTTTCTCAGTGAGAGAGAGGTGTCTTAGGAACATTTTAACTTTCCATGCGCCCCGAGTTATATTGGTCAATATGAATGTCTCTCCCATGTAGAAGAGCACGCACCATTATAGGAGTCATCATTAGAACATAGATTATTGTGGTAGAAATGCTTTTATTCACCTTTTCACCTCTTGTGTTTCCATGCCTGAAGAACGCTTTTCTCAGTGAGAGAGAGGTGTCTTAGGAACATTTTGACTTTCCATGCGCCCCGAGTTATTTTGGTCAATATGAATGTCTCTCCCATGTAGAAGAGCACGCACCATTATAGGAGTCATCATTAGAACATAGATTATTGTGGTAGAAATGCTTTTATTCACCTTTTCACCTCTTGTGTTTCCATGCCTGAAGAACGCTTTTCTCAGTGAGAGAGAGGTGTCTTAGGAACATTTTGACTTTCCATGCGCCCCGAGTTATTTTGGTCAATATGAATGTCTCTCCCATGTAGAAGAGCACGCACCATTATAGGAGTCATCATTAGAACATAGATTATTGTGGTAGAAATGCTTTTATTCACCTTTTCACCTCTTGTGTTTCCATGCCTGAAGAACGCTTTTCTCAGTGAGAGAGAGGTGTCTTAGGAACATTTTGACTTTCCATGCGCCCCGAGTTATTTTGGTCAATATGAATGTCTCTCCCATGTAGAAGAGCACGCACCCTTATAGGAGTCATCATTAGAACATAGATTATTGTGGTAGAAATGCTTTTATTCACCTTTTCACCTCTTGTGTTTCCATGCCTGAAGAACGCTTTTCTCAGTGAGAGAGAGGTGTCTTAGGAACATTTTGACTTTCCATGCGCCCCGAGTTATATTGGTCAATATGAATGTCTCTCCCATGTAGAAGAGCACGCACCATTATAGGAGTCATCATTAGAACATAGATTATTGTGGTAGAAATGCTTTTATTCACCTTTTCACCTCTTGTGTTTCCATGCCTGAAGAACGCTTTTCTCAGTGAGAGAGAGGTGTCTTAGGAACATTTTGACTTTCCATGCGCCCCGAGTTATATTGGTCAATATGAATGTCTCTCCCATGTAGAAGAGCACGCACCATTATAGGAGTCATCATTAGAACATAGATTATTGTGGTAGAAATGCTTTTATTCACCTTTTCACCTCTTGTGTTTCCATGCCTGAAGAACGCTTTTCTCAGTGAGAGAGAGGTGTCTTAGGAACATTTTGACTTTCCATGCGCCCCGAGTTATATTGGTCAATATGAATGTCTCTCCCATGTAGAAGAGCACGCACCATTATAGGAGTCATCATTAGAACATAGATTATTGTGGTAGAAATGCTTTTATTCACCTTTTCACCTCTTGTGTTTCCATGCCTGAAGAACGCTTTTCTCAGCGAGAGAAAAGTGTCTTAGGAACATTCTGACTGTACATGCGTCCTGAGCGTTTTGGAACAAGATTAAATGACCCTATCATGTAGAAGATCACGCACCGTTATAGGACCCATCATTAGAACATGTATTCTTGTGTTAGAAATGCTTTCATTCACCTTTTCACATTCTGTGTTTCCATGCCTGGAAAATGCTTTTCTCAGAGAGAGAGAAGTGTCTTAGGAACATTTTGACTTTCCATGCGCCCCGAGGTATTTCGGTCAAAATGAATGTCTTTCCAATGTAGAATAGCATGCGCTATTATAGGAGTCCTCAACATGTATTCTCGTGGTAGAGATGCTTTCATTCACCTTTTCACATCTTGTGTTTCCATGCCTGGAAAACGCTTTTCTCAGCGAGAGAGAAGTGTCTTAGGAACATTCTGACTGTACATGCATCCTGAGCGTTTTGGAACAAGATTAAATGACCCTATCATGTAGAAGATCACGCACCGTTATAGGACCCATCATTAGAACATGTATTCTTGTGTTAGAAATGCTTTCATTCACCTTTTCACATTCTGTGTTTCCATGCCTGGAAAATGCTTTTCTCAGAGAGAGAGAAGTGTCTTAGGAACATTTTGACTTTCCATGCGCCCCGAGGTATTTTGGTCAAAATGAATGTCTTTCCAATGTAGAATAGCACGCGCTATTATAGGAGTCCTCATAAGAACATGTATTCTCGTGGTAGAGATGCTTTCATTCACCTTTTCACATCTTGTGTTTCCATGCCTGGAAAACGCTTTTCTAAGCGAGAGAGGTGTCTTAGGAACATTCTGAATGTACATGCGTCCTAAACGTTTTGGAACAAAACATTAATGACCCTATCATGTAGAAGGGCACGCACCATTATAAACATCATCATTAGAACATGTATTCATTAGAACATGTATTCTCGTGGCGTCCTAAGCATTTTGGAACAAGATTAATGACCCTATCATGTAGAAGAGCACGCACTATTATAGGAATCATCATTAGAACATGTATTCATTAGAACATGTATTCTTGTGGCGTCCTAAGCGTTTTGGAACAAAATTAATGACCCTATCATGTAGAAGAGCACGCACCATTATTAGAACATGTATTCTTGTGTTAGAAATGCTTTTATTCGCCTTTTCACATCTTGTGTTTCGATGCCGGGAGAACGCTTTTCTCAGCGAGCGAGAAGTGTCTTAGGAACATTTTGACTTTCCATGCGCCCCGAGGTATTTTGGTCAAAATGAATGTCTTTCCAATGTAGAATAGCATGTGCTATTATATGAGTCCTCAACATGTATTCTCGTGGTAGAGATGCTTTCATTCACCTTTTCACATCTTGTGTTTCCATGCCTGGAAAACGCTTTTCTAAGCGAGAGAGGTGTCTTAGGAACATTCTGACTGTACATGCGTCCTGAGCGTTTTGGAACAAAACATTAATGACCCTATCATGTAGAAGAGCACGCACCATTATATACATCATCATTAGAACATGTATTCATTAGAACATGTATTCTCGTGGCGTCCTAAGCGTTTTGGAACAAAATTAATGACCCTATCATGTAGAAGAACACGCACTATTATAGGACCCATCATTAGAACATGTATTCTTGTGTTAGAAATGCTTTTTTCGCCTTTTCACAACTTGTGTTTCGATGCCGGGAAAACGCTTTTCTCAGCGAGCGAGAAGTGAACATTCTGACTGTACATGCGTCCTGAGCATTTTGGAACAAGATTAAATGACCCTATCATGTAGAAGAACACGAACCATTATAGGACCCATCATTAGAACAAGTATTCTTGTGTTAGAAATGCTTTCGTTCACCTTTTTTTCACAATCTGTGTTTCCGTGCCTGGAAAATGCTTTTCTCAGACAGAGAGGTGTCTTAGGAACATTTTGACTTTCCATGCGCCCCGAGGTATTTTGGTCAAAATGAATGTCTTTCCGATGTAGAATAGCACGCGCTATTATAGGAGTCCTCATTAGAACATGTATTCTCGTGGTAGAGATGCTTTCATTCACCTTTTCACATCTTGTGTTTCCATGCCTGGAAAACGCTTTTCTAAGCGAGAGAGGTGTCTTAGGAACATTCTGAATGTACATGCGTCCTAAACGTTTTGGAACAAAACATTAATGACCCTATCATGTAGAAGGGCACGCACCATTATAAACATCATCATTAGAACATGTATTCATTAGAACATGTATTCTTGTGGCGTCCTAAGCGTTTTGGAACAAAATTAATGACCCTATCATGTAGAAGAGCACGCACCATTATTAGAACATGTATTCTTGTGTTAGAAATGCTTTTATTCGCCTTTTCACATCTTGTGTTTCGATGCCGGGAGAACGCTTTTCTCAGCGAGCGAGAAGTGTCTTAGGAACATTTTGACTTTCCATGCGCCCCGAGGTATTTTGGTCAAAATGAATGTCTTTCCAATGTAGAATAGCATGTGCTATTATATGAGTCCTCAACATGTATTCTCGTGGTAGAGATGCTTTCATTCACCTTTTCACATCTTGTGTTTCCATGCCTGGAAAACGCTTTTCTCAGCGAGAGAGAAGTGTCTTAGGAACATTCTGACTAATGAGGAGTCCTCATTAGAACATGTATTCTCGTGGTAGAGATGCTTTCATTCACCTTTTCACATTCTGTGTTTCCATGCCCGGAAAATGCTTTTCTCAGAGAGAGAGAAGTGTCTTAGGAACATTTTGACTTTCCATGCGCCCCGAGGTATTTTGGTCAAAATGAATGTCTTTCCAATGTAGAATAGCATGCGCTATTATAGGAGTCCTCAACATGTATTCTCGTGGTAGAGATGCTTTCATTCACCTTTTCACATCTTGTGTTTCCATGCCTGGAAAACGCTTTTCTCAGCGAGAGAGAAGTGTCTTAGGAACATTCTGACTGTACATGCATCCTGAGCGTTTTGGAACAAGATTAAATGACCCTATCATGTAGAAGATCACGCACCGTTATAGGACCCATCATTAGAACATGTATTCTTGTGTTAGAAATGCTTTCATTCACCTTTTCACATTCTGTGTTTCCATGCCTGGAAAATGCTTTTCTCAGAGAGAGAGAAGTGTCTTAGGAACATTTTGACTTTCCATGCGCCCTGAGGTATTTTGGTCAAAATGAATGTCTTTCCAATGTAGAATAGCATGCGCTATTATAGGAGTCCTCATTATAACATGTATTCTCGTGGTAGAGATGCTTTCATTCAACTTTTCACATCTTGTGTTTCCATGCCTGGAAAACGCTTTTCTCAGCGAGAGAGAAGTGTCTTAGGAACATTCTGACTGTACATGCGTCCTGAGCGTTTTGGAACAAAACATTAATGACCCTATCATGTAGAAGAGCACGCACCATTATATACATCATCATTAGAACATGTATTCATTAGAACATGTATTCTTGTGGTAGGAATGCTTTTATTCACCTTTTTACATCTTGTGTTTCCATACCTGGAAAATGCTTTTCTCAGCGAGAGAGAAGTGTCTTAGAGAACATCTTGACTTTCTATGCGTCCTGAGCGTTTTGGAACAAGATTAATGACCCTATCATGTAGAAGAGCACGCACCATTATAGGAATCATCATTAGAACATGTATTCATTAGAACATGTATTCTCGTGGCGTCCTAAGTGTTTTGGAACAAAATTAATGACCCTATCATGTAGAAGAACACGCACCATTATAGGACCCATCATTAGAACATGTATTCTTGTGTTAGAAATGCTTTCATTCACCTTTTCATATTCTGTTTCCATGCCTGGAAAATGCTTTTCTCAGAGAAAGAGAAGTGTCTTAGGAACATTCTGACTGTACATGCGTCCTGAGCGTTTTGGAACAAGATTAAATGACCCTATCATGTAGAAGAACACGCACCATTATAGGACCCATCATTAGAACATGTATTCATTAGAACATGTATTCTTGAGGCGTCCTTAGCGTTTTGGAACAAAATTAATGACCCTATCATGTAGAAGAGCACGCACCATTATAGGAATCATCATTAGAACATGTATTCTTGTGGTAGAAATGCTTTTATTCACTTTTTGACATTTTGCGTTTCCATGTCTGGAAAAAACTTTTGGAAGCGAGAGAAGAGTGTCTTATGAACATTCTGACTACATGCGTCCTGAGCTGTTTGGAACAAAATTACTGAACAATTAAAGATTTATTGATGTGTCATATAAAATAAAAATGTGAACATGATAAAAAAAAACAAATAATTAAAGGATTGAACGATATACAAGAAAATAAACCACTAATCACACTTCCTCCGCCTCCTCTAAAAGGTAACAAATAATTGAACAATTGAACTATTTTCATGAACAAAAAAAGCACAAATCACACTTCCTCCTGCGCCTCTGATGATCTATGTGCGATCAATAAGAGAGGCTGACTTCCTACTCTACATAGAGGCCCTGACCAAGATTGTGCCCTGGTTCTTTCCCTTGGGACACACCCACTATGCCAGATGGATACCAGTCCACTTGCGTGACATGATTACGCTGAAAGATACTGATGTCTATGGGCACAACAAAGAAAATTTGTTGTGAAGACAACACGCAGCTTCTCTGCTATTTCCATTGACCAGGCCCACGAGCAGAACAATGCCTCTGTGAAAATCGACGGTGGTGCTGTGGGCCTGACAGAGAACCCTGCAGCCCTGCGTGTGGTGCGTGGTGTCTGGTCCTGAGATGGCACGTGTGGTTGGAGAGTTTGAGGCTCCACTCAGAAGAGAAAGGAGACTGACAACCGGCACCATGAGCAGACCAAACATGCACAGATGGCATTTGCACAAGATGTGAAAGCATTAACTGGTGCTATGAAGACATGGGCAATCCATTTTGTGAGCAGAGCAGTGTAGATCTTCTCGTACTGGATACCAGAGACCTTGCAGATGCAGCAGTCATCGACACCCTGAACAAGATTGAAGAACTTGGACAGGACCAGTATGACACTATATCAGCGAGCGCCTGGTCAACCAGACGAAGCCCCTCAAAGATCCCATCAAGAAGAACAACGCCCCTCTATTCAGCAGGCCTCCAGTCCGAGAGAAGTCCAGGTCCCAACAACAGCTCTCATCCCTGAAAAATGACTGTTCCCTGTTCTCTAGGCTGTACATTGCATCGCAGATACGTGATGGAAATCTGGAGTTCTTTGAGCATGAAAACCAGGCGTGTCCACCAGCATTGTCGCAAATGGGCAAGCTGAGAACTGGTACCAATTCAGACTTTGTGGATCTTGTTCCTTCACGAGAGAATGCATCAACCCCACAACCCCTGTAGGTCATAATCCTTGATGGGGCTGCTCTCGTGAACATGCTACAACCTGGTGCTGCCAAGACATTTTCCGATTACGCAGAGCATGAGTTCTTACCATACATCCCATCTCAGCTTGAGAATGTCAGCAGAGTGGATGTCGTGTTGGATGAATATCGTAGACGTGTTGAGCCATCCAGTGCCATTCCTGGAAACTGGTCTTTGGAGTTTGGAGTTTCTGCGGATAGATAATAACAAGGCTGAGCTGTACTCCTTCCTGGCAACTAGTGTGACACATAAATACATAATCAGTACCCATCATGCTGAAGTCTTCTGTAACCAGCCCCAAGATCAGCTCTGGCACCATGCACATATGAGGAGGCTGATACTCGCATCCTACTGCACCTAGGAGATGCCGTAAAGGAAGGGTACACCAAGGTGTCAGTACGCACAGTTGACACGGATGTGCCATTACTGGCAGTGACAGCAGCCCAATGCCTCAACATCACTGAGCTGTGGGTTGCCTTTGGAGATGGGAAGAGTTTTCGGCATTTAGCCGCTCGTGAGATGGCGAGGGTACTAAGGTCCAGATAAATGCATAGCCTTACCAATGTTCCATGCCTTTACTGGATGTGACACGGTGTCATCTTTTGGTGGAAGGGGCAAGACGACTGCATGGGATACATGGATGACCTTTGATGACGTCACTATAGCCTTCTGTGCCTTGGCTGCCACCCCAGACAATATAGCCATGTGGATGGAGCCTCTGGAGCGATTTGTAATATTACTGTATGACCGCACAGGGATCAGTCAATCAGGCACGCAAGGAGCTCTTCACCCAGAAAGGTAGACCAATTGAAGGACTCCCTCCAACACAAGCAGCACTGATTCAGCACACAAAGGGGGCTGCCTACCAAGCTGGTAACTGGGGACAGATGATGGTTGCAGCCCCTGAACTCCCATCCCCCAGTGACTGGGGGGTGGAAGAGGAAAGACACAGGTGATTTAATAAAGTTATAGGATTTAATAAAGTTTTATGATTGTGTCCTGTTTATGTAAAGCGACTTTGAGTAAAGTGCATTTGATGCATGATGATGATGATTATTAGATTATTATTGTTATTACAGGTGGATGGGAAGTTCACTGGACCAAACTTCCAGAAGCAACCCAGGCCTGTCGCGGACTCCTCCGCTGTGGATGCACAAAGGGGTGCAGTGGACAGTGCAATGTCTCAAGGCCGCACTTCAGGGCACTGCCCTTTGCCACTGCGGTGGACAATGTCAGAACTAAGGAGTGACCTATTCCTTATTTCATTTCCACCTGGAATTCATGTGTGTTTAGGTGTACATATTTTTTAAAGCAAACAATTTACAGATTAAATCTTTAGTGCATTGTGTGAAACAACTATCTGTGAACGTACAGTCCAAATTTTGTGACATTGTGATTCCAGAGATACATGTGATAAGGCAGACGCTGTCCCTTCCAGAGAGGCCTCAATTATAGCCGGTGGCGGCCATTTTGGAAAATGGCTGCCATTGTAGCCATGGGACAAATGTGAGATGGCCCTACTTCTAAAAATCTTCCTTAGGGGATGCTCTAACAGTGTGCCAAAGCTCATGCTTTTACCATCAAATGCACAATCCATTCACATATCTGCCGCACTACTTTGACTGTGTGTGCAAAACATTATTCTGTTAACATTTTGGACATTTAACATTACTATATGACTGAATACATGACACGTCAGCCATTGAAATACACTTGCCGTCAACTGCTTCTGCAGGGACTGCCCCTCCTTCTTCTCCCTCGGCTGCTCCACCTCCTCCTCATCTCCTCACTACTGCTGGTGCCTGATTCCTGGTAGGGCACCTAATAGAAGATTGTGGGATGGAAAAGCAATGTGTGCTTTATGATGCCTGACTTGCTCAGTCAAATATGATAACGACAGTGTAATAAACTAAACTAGATATTGTATCTGATCCTTGAACGTTTGGTATATTGTTTGCATTCATATACGTGTCACTCTCTGAAAGATAAAAGACACTTTTAAATAACCTTTCCCTCCTCCATCCTCGCTGGAGGAAGAAACCTCTTCCTCCCTCCGCTTCCTCTTAGCCGCCGCCTTCTTCCCCTGCTTGGGCTGCTCCTCTGGGCCCTCCAGCACGGAGGCGATGATGGCCCGGACCTTTGTTGCCTCCTCCTCATCAGGCTTTATGGCGTAGTACAGGTCACTGACTTGCGTGCTATGGCACATGAAGTCAGTGACCTTTTTCCTGTCCTCTGTGCTTTGACTGTCCCTTGTCTGAAAAACATAAAGAAACATAATAGAGAGACAGAGACATGAAAACAACAAACATCAATGCTCAAAATACAATACAATAACTTTTTCGAAAACACAGTACTCTATTTTCCCATTTGGTGTCTTTGTAATATATTAAAGCATGTATGTAAGCACACTTACATATTTGGAGACAGCGGTCCGTATGAGGGTGAAGTCCCCTGGAGCCCGGCATCCCGCCATGCCCTCCCGAACAGCTGGCTCAGGTTCTTACAGATGTTCTTTCCCTTTGTATAAATAACATATTTGTTCTTCTCTCTAGGGATGGATGCCTTTAAAGATTAAGTAGCCTGTATTTATTCACAGCTGGGATAAATTGTGATTTTACATACTGAGGAATTAAACAGAGTACACACAGTAAACTAATAGAAAACTTACTTTGATTTTTAGCCATGCCTTCAACAATGCGAACTCCTCCTCCGTCAGTACCAGGATGGCCTCTGCATACTGTTTGGAGGTTTTGTGTTCTTTGACCTATTGAGAGCAATAGACAAAAAGAGAGAGTGACACAGTACACTACACTATACACCGCATGTCTATAAAGAGATTCTGTTGGTGTGTTTCCATTTTGATTATTTATGCACTCACATGAACGAGGAACCCGCTGGGGCTGGCGGTGGGGCTGCCTGGCTGCTGGCGGCCCTCTTGGCCAGGCGGTCATGCCAGGTCTGGTCCTCTTCCACCTCCTTGTCCGTCATGTTGGTGTACACCCCGGTCCGGTGACCGTAGGTGCATGCCCAATACCCCGCCATGTAGCCGTACAAGAGGAACTTGGTGGAGTCCTCCACCTTGTCCTTGAGCTCGTCTGAGGAGAGAGAATGGAGACAAGAGAAGACTGAAGAGTGAACAGGAAACATCATGATCGACCTTAACTCATTGCATGCGACAGTGTAATAACAGACTACATACCCAGAAGCTCGGGGATCCTCATGGCCGTGTCTTTGAAGGCACGGAGGTCCGCCTTTGTTGGGAGGACCTCGTGCTTCTTTCGTTTGACGGGAGGTTCACCTGTCTCCTGTTGCTCTTTCCGATGAGTTACACCTCCCGGATGATGCGGGAGAGCTCAATTTTAGAGAGGCGACAGTGTTTTGAACGGACCTCTTCCAAAAACTTTAAGAAGTTGGTGACGTTGGCCAGATAGAACTGGGCAGTCGTCACTGCCCCCTTGTGCTCATGAGCGAGGTGAAGAAGCTGTAGAAGACAAAGAAAATGTTTAGATTATTTTAGTATTGTGATACGACAATGAATGGATAAATCTAATTTGAGACAATTGCCCTTTGCGGATTATCACTACTCACGCTCGGATCCAGGAGGTGTCGTGCAGAAAATACCAGTCAGAAAGCCGGGTGTAGCCGTGGCCCATGAAGAGGAGGAGGTTTTCACCCGGCTGACCTAGTTGAAGAGCAGATAACATGGATGGACATTCCTGTCACATTATGTGTGTGTCCTTCATCACTGTGTGCTGTGAACAATCCACTTTATGACAAATAAAAGCAGTTTGTTACCTTCGACTTGGCATTTTCTAGTTGTTTGACAGAGGGGTTGAGTCCCGCGTGACTCATTCTAAAGTCCTCCAGGGTTTTCTCTGCAAAGACACATGCAGTAGACAAATAATAGGATAATATGTTGGAGGTTCAGAGTGTGTGTGTGGTGGGGGGGGGGTGGGTGTCTGTATAGGGTGTGTGTGTGTGTGTGTGTGTGTGAGAGAGAGAAAGTGATATCCAAAACACAGTCAGGACCTAGCGATGCCTCCAGGAAGCTCTATGAGCCTCATCCTGTTGCCCCTCCCGCATCCCGAGCTCCAGGGGGTCAGGGTCTTCTTCGACGATCTGGCTAGGGTGATGGATTTCACCGCGGCATTCTTGCCCCGCGGATTGAGGAACTTCAGCCGCAGAGCATCTTGGTCATCCTGTCACATGAGGTGAGTATTAGACAGAGACAGACAGACAGAGAGACAGACATCACACATAAATTATGACATTTGCAGATAACACAACATTTATCTTGAAATCCACATGCTGCAAACATATCCCACCCAACCTTATTTTTTAATTATTATTAAATTAAAACAGACGTCAATCGGTCAATTTGCAGAGCTGAAGGGAGCGTCAGAGCAGCCTCTGCGTCGGAGGAACGACGATCCAATGAAAACGAAGTGGGAGGGGCATTGAGCGAAACTGGAAGTGCTGTCCCATTTAATTCACGGCCCTGCACCCTCTGGCCCTTCCAGCTGACGTCAATTAAGTGCTCAGGCCTCAGGCCACAAGTGCGAGGGGCCGCAAGTGCGGTGTGCGCACTCAGATTGGGATTCAGCTACTGTGTCACATGAGACGTGGTGGGCTGTGGGTATTTTCTGCTCCTAAGTCCGTGAAATTGCGGACTTTCGGTAAGTGCGGTTACAGTGCGCAAAATGGCGGCGTGGCGCACTTGTGGACCTAGCAATTCCGTTTTGGGACTACCCTGAGCCCTTGTGGACTTAGCGGGAACGCGCATGTAAGGCCACAAGGCCGCGAGTGCTCTGCACTTTCGCCTAAGTGCGCGATTTGGGATTCAGCCTATATGTAGGCCCTAACAGGAACGGGAAGTCTCTGTCTAGGGGGATGGGACTGGAAGCTGCCCTTCTAATAGGTGGAGGCCATAATCAATCAGTCTCTTCTAGTTTCGGCGGGAAACGTGCTGATAGGTCAGTTCCAGATGATAGTGCTGCCCTCCATCTTTGTAGTTTCTTAGAGGTTTTTCCTTTTCAGGTTGTTGTGTAACCACTAAAATGTATTTTCTACAATGTAGGTACACAGGTAAGTAAAAAGAATAAAATGCAGGAGAAGAGACAACACCATGGCACTGGCTGGGTTAGGTTGAGGTAAATGATACTTTATCTGCTTTTTTAGACTTTAGTTGCACGGGCCTATAGTGTGCTCTATCCCCTCAACAATACTACAACATAGTCAAACATAAAAGAAGGAGTGTCAGACATTATTGGCATCTCATGTCTTTTAATGTCTAATGTGATTTTTTCTTTTTCAGGTTCTCCTTCAGATGGATCCAGGCCCCTTTGGACTTTGGCGGCGCCTAGAGGAGTTCAGGTAAGTGTATTTGTGTGTGTGTGTGTGTGTGTGTGTGTGTGTGCACTGTAAAAAAAAAGTCCGGAAAAATACGGTACAATATACTGTGTTAATATGAAGGAAATTTTTGTATCATTTTTTCACATTTTGGATTTCGGAGTTGAGGTAACCTTTTTAGCACCTATGTGGTAAAAATAATCAATAATTACTTTTTTCTTTTTATCTAAAACTATTTATGTTAAGCTTAGCTGAGTAGCTATCATTTTTAGTTGGGAAGAGTTCATCTTTTAGCTAACGTTAACTGGGTCTAGCTAGCTAGCATTAGCGAGCTGGAACGTTACCAGATAACTTTAAGATAGGAATATTTTGCCGACTCATTCTGGGACTCATGCTTGATGGTATTGTGTTAACTTAACTTATTATTATAAATTGGATATCAGGTAGAGTTAGGCTAATGCCCCAGTTTTAGCCTCAGGCAGTCCGGAGGACCGCGTTAGTGGTCGGTTGGTACAGTAAGGTAACGTTATGTGAATTCCCATTTCTACCAAATTAACTAACGTTAGCCACCATAGTTTGGTACTGTTTGACTGACTGCAAATGTTAACTTAACTCTCAAACTGTTAAAGTCATGTTAACTTAGTTGCTCTCTGGTTGTTTGACACATTGATGTTGGATCCGGCACATTTATCGTCGCATTGTAACACGTTGAAAGGTTTGATATTCGCGGAGGTACCCAGCGTGTGTATTGTGTCCTCACCCTCTGATTAACTTAGCTAACTTATGTGGAGATGCGGTTGATTGTTGGAGATGCGGTTTATGTAGGCATAATATATAATAATAATAATATAATAATAGGTTTATGTAGGCATAATGCTGAGCGGAGCATTTTAAGCGCGCACATATTGCAGTGACATTGTTGAGCAGTAGTGATAAATGTATGTGTGCACGTAGGTCAGTGTCAGGTCAGGGTCAGGTCAACACCCTACCGGAGTGCCTAAGAAGGGCCGAAACAACGGAGGTCTTCAAGCGAGACCTCAAGACATACCTTTTCGACCTAGCCTACAATCACTAGCTAGGAACTTGAGACACAAAAAGGCAGCCTCAAACCTACCTGTGAATCCTCTGTATACATTGGTCCAGTAGATGCCCCACTGTCGCCCGCAGACAATAGATACCCCCGTGTCAGTTGTGGATGTTGTAGTACTTAGTTAACACACACGTACACACAGACACACACCAGTCCACATCCAGCTTAGGCCTGGACCTGGGCCCAGTTCCCTTTCCCCTCACCCTACCCCGGGTCCGTATCCTTTTCCCACCCCCAACCCTACCCCCGACCCCTGCCTCTAACTGGACCCAGGCACACCTACACTCACGCTCACACACATACAGACATACACCAGTCCTGGGCTCAGATCCCCTCCCCCTCACCCTAACCCGGGTCCGTATCCTTTTCCTACCCCCCACCCTACCCCAACCCCTGCCTCTATCTGGGCCCAGGCACGCACGCACACAGACACACATCAGGGTTTGCCACACCTCTCCCATGATGCTCTTATCCTTTCTTGCTCTAAAAATGTAGTTTGATGTAATGTACTGCTCTATATATGGCTCTGTGTGCTACTAACCCTGTTCTGCCTCCCCTCTCCCTAGTGCCTCTCTCTCTCCCTCCTATCTTCTAACCAGGTCCAGTGGATGCCCCACTGTCACCAGCAGACCACCCTGAGACCGATAGATACCCCTGTGTCTGCTGCAGATGTCGTAACAAATTAGTTAACACACACACACGTACACACAGACATACAACAGTCCACTTCCGGCTTTAGGCCTGGGCCCAGTACCCCCTACCCCTCACCCTAACCCGGGTCCGTATCCTCTTCCTACCCCAACCCTACCCCAGACCCCTGCCTCTACCTGGACCCAGGCACACTCACACACACACTGACATACACCAGTCCTGGGCTCAGATCCCCTTCCCCTCACCCTAACCCGGGTCCGTATCCTTTTCCTACCCCCCACCCTACCCCAACCCCTGCCTCTATCGGGGCCCAGGCACGCACACACACACACACACATTAGTGTTTGCCACACCTCTCCCATGATGCTCTTAGCCTTTCTTGCTCTGAAAATGTAGTTTGACGTAATGAATTGCTCTATATATGGCTCCGTGTGCTACTAACCCTGTTCTGCCTCCCCTCTCCCTAGTGTCTCTCTCTCTCCCTCCTATCTTCTAACCAGGTCCAGTGGATGCCCCACTGTCACCAGTAGACCACCCTGAGTCCGATAGATACCCCTGTGTCTGCTGCAGATGTCGTAGCAAATTAGTTAACACACACACACGCACACACAGACATACAACAGTCCACTTCCGGCCTTAGGCCTGGGTCCAGTACCCCCTTCCCCTCACCCTAACCTGGGTCCGTATCCTCTTCCTACCCCCACCCTACCCCTGACCCCTGCCTCTACCTGGACCCAGGCACACTCACACACACACTGACAGACACCAGTCCTGGGCTCAGATCCCCTTCCCCTCACCCTAACCCGGGTCCGTATCCTTTTCCTACCCCCCACCCTACCCCAACCCCTGCCTCTATCTGGGCCCAGGCACATTTATGCACACACAGACATACACCAATGTTTGCCATGTCTCTCCTATGATGTTATTAGCCTCTCTTACTCTGAAAATGTAATTTAATGTTATTTATTGCTCTATAAATGTTCTTAGCCAGTAGACTAACATACTCCAGGAGCTTGCTCGATTGCCTCGTTGAGAGGGGTCAGGGAATAATTTTTACAGCTCACTTATCTGGCCCCCGGGTGATTACTGTTTTTTTGCTTCCCTCTGGAATATGTAGGGGTGGGATGTCTGCCCACCTCCCTTGTTCTCTGTAAAGCGCATTGTGTTGCCTCTGGGTATGAAATGCGCTATATAAATAAAGCTTTGATTGATTGATTGATTGAGTGTAATGCCTTCAACAGTCAACAGGTGGTGCTGACGCTTTACATTCCTCCTTCCTGAGTCCCCTCACAACCTGATCTTTGACATCTGAGTCAACTGAGGCCCTGATTGATCTGTCAACCTCTTAGCCTCTCTAAGCCAAGTCAAACAATATAGCCTACCATTTTTTTCTTTGAACTTTTTGAATTTGCCTGGTGCAAGATTAGATGAGGCATATACCATTATGTTGGCTTGTAATGTTTGTGAATTTAAATGCGTCTTATTGACTGAATACCTGAAGCACAGCAGATCACACAGACATGTTAACAATGTATCTTTTGTATGTGGACATAGTGATTGTGGAAGAAGGTTTTCCTCATATAAATGCTTTGCTGTTCATATGTCACGAACACACCCAGACACAAGGACGAGACAAACTTGGAACCGGAGTGTGTCTGTACAGTTGAAATGTTCATTGAATTTTTGCAGCAGACAATATGCAGATGTTAAAGGGCTTGTGTCTCACGTGAGTGGCCACATACAAGAGGGTCTGGAGGTAACTTGTCCCTTTGATGGATGTTCTAAGAGTTTTAATGTAAAGACATCCTTTGCATCTCATATTTCCAGATATCATAGAGGATGGAATGTCACCCAGATTGCACCTGTTCATCTATGTGAAGTTGTAGAACAGTCTTGTCCAGGTGAGTGAGCACAGGTTGCACAGAATGTAGACCTACCTGAAGCAATTGATGTGATTGATGATGCAGAGCAAAGTAATGATGATGTGAGTGAAGTGCAAGATGCCTACAAAGAGAATCTAGCTCTGTTTTACTTGAGTTTGCAGGCAAAGTATTTAGTCCCAGCCTCCACAATTACAGAGATAGCAAAATGAAATGAAAACTCTTCAGGATATTCAACAGGAGTATACAATGGGTGTGCTGTCCCGTGAACTTGAACAGGGTGGTGTTTCAACAGAGACATTAACACGTCTTGGGAAGAGTACATACGAGCAGAGCCCTATGCATGAGGCCTTGCATGCAAATGGTCCTTTAACTACGCACCATCGAAGGATGCAATATGACAAGACGCACTATAATTATGTTCAGCCAGTTGAAGTCTCACTTCGGTACATTGAGGGGCAGAAGAGGCACTATCATTACATTCCAATACTGGAAAGCCTCAGAGCAATGCTAAAACAGGGAAGTGCAGCTCAGCAGAGTTTGAACCCTCTTGTTGAAGATGGTACACTCCGTGATTTCACTGATGGGCATGTCATTAGATGTAATGCTATGTTTGCCTCAGACCCAGATTCTTTAAAGGTGATGCTTTTCCAAGACGCTTTTGAGGTGGCTAATCCTCTTGGATCTGCCAAGCAAAAGCACAAAGTTTTAGCGGTCTACTTCACTCTGGGAAATGTCTATCCACACCATCGATCAACTGTTGATCAATTACAGTTGGTACTGCTCTGTAAAGAGAAAGACTGTAAATATTTTGGAGTGGATAACGTTTTCAGTGCGCTTATGTCAGACCTGTGTGAGCTGGAGACCAAGGGCATCTTTTTTGAGGGTAAGACCTATACGGGTACTGTCGCATGCATAATGGGAGATAACCTGCACTGTAAAAAATACACTGTGAATTTCACAGTAACTAACTGGCAGCCAGTGGCCAGCGACTTACTGTAAAAAAAAATCACAGTAAGTCGCTGGCCACTGGCTGCCAGTTAATTACTGTGTTTTATTTTACAGTAAGTCGCTGGCCACTGGCTGCCAGTTAATTACTGTGAAATTCAGTGTATTTTTTTTTAAAACACAACAGTATCATACTGTAAAATAAAACAGTAAATAGTATGTACTGTATTTTTGTTACAGTAGTAGTGTGGTAACTGTAAAATATAAAACAGTAATTACTGTCTACTGTATTTTTTGTTACAGTAGTAGTGTGGTAACTGTAAAATATAAAACAGTAATTACTGTGTACTGTATTTTTTGTTACAGTAGTAGTGTGGTAACTGTAAAATATAAAACAGTAATTACTGTGTACTGTATTTTTTGTTACAGTAGGTGTGTGCTAACTAAAATATTTTTAGGGCTGTAAAAAAAACAGTGATTTCCTCATACTGTATTTTTATTTTCATCATTAACATCAGCAACATCAACTCTAACATGACGCATTACTTTTTACCTTAACATGACTCTAACATGACTCTAGCATGACTCTAGCATGACTCTAACTTGACTAAAATAGAGATGAAAAAACAGAGAGATCTGTGGCTATTGAGAAGAAAGGGCTGTATATACTCATCTAAACGCTGTCACAATATACTAGCGGGCTATGAACATCCATGAATATTAAACCGCTTACTTCAACAAGGGGTAGAGAAGTGAACCACGTCAAAGCAGCTTCGCATTTTTTGCATGGGAACAATGCTGTAAAGCACGGTGAGCTTGTTTCTATTCTTACCATTCCCGCGCTAACTCCACACAAAAAAATAATATTGCCAACCACATGAATACAAAATGCCTGAGAAAAAATGTTCAAGCAACTCCCAGACCTAATGACCTAATTTTGATGACAAACAAACTTTTAAACTATTTGACGAAGCCAAATACTACTTTTTACCTTAACATGACTCTAACATGACTCTAGCATGACTCTAACATGACTCTAACATGGCTCTAACATGACTAACATTCATCATTACTCACATGACGTGCATAACATGACTCTTAATGTGTCTCTTTCAGATCACTCTTGCTTGCGTCTCTTTCAGATCACTCTTGCTTGTAGGGTGCACCTCCTGTGAATCAAATACAAAATGGAAAACAGCTTTTTAAATCTCCAGGATCTTAAGAGATTAATTAGAGACTAATACTGTAAAAACTTAAGATGAAAACAAAACGCATCTTCATGGATAAATCCACAAGACCTCTTCATTATCAGAACCTCACCTCCACCTAGTTATTTTGCCAGTCAAAGGCATTGAAGTCCCTCATGAACGAAAGGACGTGTGGGTTTATGTACGATGTCTTCCGCTTCACAACTCTTCCAGTTTTCCGGCTTGTCTGGACCTTAGCAGTGCACTTGCTGGAGTCAGGATTAATCCTTACAAGGAACCTAATAGAAATTAAAATGGAAGGTAATCAAATAACCTGACTCTAGAATCAGTTACGCCAGTTAGGAGGTCAGAGGTCAGTCAGATGTGTGTGTGTGTGTGTGTGTGTAGTTTCCCACACTAGAAGGTAAATAGTGCACTGAAAGCCAAACCCTAACCCTAACCCTTCTATTTAAGTAAATGTAAAAGAAATGTAAAATAATGTTTTGTTAGCCTTACCTCTGAACAAACTCCAGAGTTGTGGCAGCTTCTACCTGATATTCAATATTGAATATGTAGAAACTGGCGAACAAGACGGCCAAGGCAGTTACGAAGTCTGGGATGGGAGGTGAATGTGGGATCACAACTCGGCCCTCTATGGACAGCATCCACTTGTTCGCAGACCACACAGTGTCTCCTGCAATAATCAAACATAAAAAACAATTCAATTAACATGTCCGCAGACCCTCTTCATTTTTGTCCTATGCAGAACAGAAAAGGGAGTGGGACCCTATGACATCTTTGAAATGGTACTGTATTTAGAAAACAGAGCCGCCACACATTACCCCACTGTATTTTGTATAGATGTATCAATGTCCACATAATTGTATTAATCTTCAAAAGACTACTTTTATTGAATGAGTTTTACCTAGCACAATGAGCCTCGGGGTGATGGGAAGGGAGAGTTCTGCCTCGGCAGGAGTTGTAGTCGTCTGTCAGTATTAGAGTTAGATGTTAATAGAAACACTCCCAAGCAATTACTATAGTCTGTAACTTAATAGTTTCTGCTTCAAGGGTAAGTGTGTCTTCAGCCTGGTCTCAATATGATAATTTGTCAATAATTTGCAGGCCAACAAGCAATAGTTTAAAAACATAAATGCATATTTAAGGGCCCCTGGTTAGAGTGTATACAAACCTATTATTTGATTGCAGGGTAGAGAACATTAATTACAGAAAGAATAGTGACAAAAAAACGTACATCAGCAAGGACAAAAAGGGCGCCCTCTGCCTCTTTGAAATGTGTCATCATGACCAAAATCGCTGCAAGACCATTGGTGCCCTCTCGGTCCTCCTTCAACGCTTCTCTCAGGACAGCTTTGACTTCCTTACTCCACTTCATCAGCTGACTTCTGAAGAACTCCAGGAGCCTCTTCCCTTTCAGTGATAATTTAAAAAAAACTTCCATTAGTATATAGCACCTTTCATACAGTACACAAATTGCAGTATGAAGACATAAAATAAGCATAAAATGACAAGAGTAAGAGAAATGCAGAACATAATAATAAAATAGCAATGGATTAAAAGGCTACAGTAGAATAGCATCTCATAAGTATGTCAACTAGTTGCCAGGCTGATAGCCTACCTTTTTGGTCGAGATCTTCGTTTAGTCTGGTGCACAGGTCAATACCAGTGAGGTTGGTGAAGTGGGAAAGTAAAAGTGGCCAAGACAGGAGAAATGGCCACTGCTTACTTATGTCCAGAATGCTGGGGGGTGGGTCTGCATTTATATCCTCTCGCTGTTTTGTGTAAGTAATTGCCATTAGCTCCTTTACCCTCCCTCTGCCAGTTGCCCTTAGCCCCTCTTGACTGAAAATATCCACCATCTCCTTCCTTTTTTCTTCAATTGTTGCGGACGTTTCCCCCTCTGGATACTCCTGTGGCTGCCAATTGACACACCCATAACTATCAACCTTAGCACACTTGGCAGGTGAGAGCTGGTTGTCATCACTTATCAGAGAGCGTCTGGGTTTCCTCAGACGGGCAAGTGTGTTGCCTCTGTTGAGATATTCAACTCGGGTCTTCAGCTGAGTCTGTAGACTATAGTAGCCACATCCAATTATTTCTCCCTCCTCCGTTTTATCTAAAAAACTGCTTGGATGCTTCTGGATTATAGCCTTTGCTACTGCTGCGCAGTCTTGGCGTGTCGGGTTCAAGGACTTCTCTCTCATGGAATTGATGGTGACTTTCACCATGTGTCTGCGATCTTCTGCCTCTGGCCTCTTACCAGCCTCAATGGCTCTTTTGAGAGTGGGCCTAATTTTGTCCCATGGCACCTGGAAGTTGTCCAAACTACTGTTCTCACTGGCTATTTGCCTGGGGGAAGACACAGGGGTGGAGGAAGAGCTGGAGGAAAAAAACGCTTCTGTCTCAGATGAAGAGGCGGCCGATTGGGGACTTCTTAGATCTGCATACAAATATTAGCACATAAGAAAAAGTACAGCTTAGTACTTAATAGTGACAAAATAGTTTGCCTACATTTTGCAGTGTTAATTGGAATCACTATCATGAAGATATAATCAGCATATTAAAACATATAGGCTAAATGAGATAGCTGTAAAATGCACCTACTGTAATGAAATTCTTACCACACTAAAATTGAGCTACACTGACATTCTTACCACTTTTGAAGGCACGGAGAATCTTTCTGCACTGAATAGGTGTGACCAGATGTCTAATGTCTTCCTCCTTAATAAGTTGTAGATCATCTGGCCCTTCCACCCCTAACGACACCAACTCCTCAACTAGTTTATCTGTGTCTAATTGTGGTAGCACAGTCTGTATGACTCTCTTAATGGAGTCCATTATTTGGTCTTTTACCTGTAACACAGAAAATGGTGCATGGCAATCAGGTGGAGAGAACAAAGTGATTACATACTGGGTACTGGCAATGGATAGTAATCTGCAAGACTGTCCACTTTCACACACTCATAATGCACATTTGCTGCCAGCATGCATGCTGTCCTTCATTGAGTCCTGTTATTTATTTATTGCATTTATTTATTGAATGAGTCATTGTATGTATGTCCTTGTATGCATGCCCATGTTAACACCCAGCCATGCATGTTAAAGTCCCAGTTAACCAAAATCAGAGATTTGCTTGAAAACACATTCTATGTGTTAGTGATGCATTGCTGATAACATGTAAAAATGCGATGAACCATGTGTAGTACTGAATTGTGAAGTTAGACCAGTTTTGTGTTTTTGACCAGTTTTGATTTCTGGATTTTCTGGGCGGGCTTAAAACGGTACCGGAGGACGTAGAGCGGTGTTCTTAGCATATCCCCGCCCTAACACTATATAAAGCTAGAATGGATTTGAATCTTCGGTTCTCCTGCTCAATCTTGAGTCTAGAATTAGCTAGTTTTAACCAACAGTCTAGAATTAGCTAGTTTTTCTTAGTTAGCAATGCCTATGCATAAAACTAAACGAATATGCATCCTTCCTGGGTGCCAGCAGGAATGGGATGATAAGGTCTCCTTCTTTCACTCCCGAGTAAAGCTGAAATGAGAAGCAAATGGTTAGCATTTTTGAAGAGCCATGGTGTTACAGAGTCTGTCACCGCTAGCGCCCGCCTCTGCAGCAAACATTTCACTCCCGAAAGCTTCTGCAATTATAATATGAGGCTTTTGGGTTTCACGGACTCACGACTGGTCCTGGTGAATTCGGCGGAGCCAACCATCTCCCTCCCCGGCCTCCATTCTCCTCCTGTCGCATCAACCTTTGGTGCCGACACCGCTGCCTTGTGTGCTTATAGCTAATTAACGTTATAACGTTAGCTAGGTAACGTAAGCAATAGGGAAATACACTGCTACGTTAATCTACAAAATGTGTCTTGACATTTATGTGGTAATGTCAGCTATGATGAATTATATTATATCTTAGGAGGAATTATAGCTAACATTAGCTATGTAGCTTGCAGATGGGAGTGTGTATATAACCTTAGTCTAGCTAACATAGCTAGCAGCACCGACCAGGCGACCACCCACCAAATAACGTTACGGATGATATATTATGACTATAAGCGTTAACTATACAGAAACTGCCTGCCATATTTGTGGCACCTGATGTGCGTATGGGTTCACCGGTAATGGTTACAGTATATTTGTCCAGCGGGAGACCGGGAGGTGGGAGCGAGGGGGATGGTTAGGTAGACCAGCTGCAGCTGGAGAAAGACGCACCCTCTCCCAGTGAAGCGGTGCTCGGCGGCTACTGGCTGAACATCCCAGTTCTGTTGGATATGTTGCGGGAAAGTTGAAGCCGAGTGCTCGTTATTCTCACACATAACATTGCCAACGAGAGTGGATGAGTCCGTCCCGATTATCAACTCCGGTAGTGTACGCTTCTTCGCGCTATCAGCGCTGTTCAAGCCAGTGACTAAAAGGTACATTTTAAACAACTTTTTCCATTGATCCCAAGGGACGACAGGATCGCCTGGGAGGGATAGGAATGGGTCCGGAGGTGGCGGGGAGAAAATAGGGACAGACTCATACATTCCTCGTTGCCTGTTTTTGTATTTTGCATCTAAGGGCAGTAACACTGGCGCGTTGGTATAGAGTAGCTACAGTTTTACCTGTGTTGTTTGTCAGGAGGTAGGTTAGGAGGAAGCATCTGTGCGTTTGACTCATTAGACAAGTGTAATTTCAACTCCTCTCTGTTTTCACAAAGCTGTGCCTTCCTACCACAAAAGAGACGGCGTGCCAGTGTGACAATATGCAGACCAGAGAACGGTACTATTTGACAGGTTCTTCCCTCCACACCCCCTCCCCACGCAATTGGGTGTGGCTTCGGTGCCTTCAGCAGACACGCCCCCACGGTCTCAGACCAGAGAATGCTGCTGATTTTTAACCGATTTTGAAGCCTTATTTTATATACTTAGCGACATTTTTAATCACTCAGATTTGGCTGGGTGGTTAATGACATGTTTTCCTGTGGTGTGTGAAGCTCATAACAAAAATTTGAACTGGGTTAACCTGGACTTTAACCTGTTTATTTATTGTATTTATTGATTGATTGATTGATTGTACTGATTGATTGTATTTATTTATTGAATGAGTCCTTGACTTTATTGAATGAGTCCTAACACCCAGCCATGCATGTTAACCCTTTGAATCATGCAGACATGCACTACTATGCAATGGTCCTTTACCTGTAACACACAGAATGGTGCATGGCAATCAGGTGGAGATCAAACTGATTATATACTGGCAATGGATAGTAATCTGCAAGACTGTCCACTGTCACACACTCATAATGAGCATCATAAGTGCTTTGTAGACAGTGCACACCAAGATCCACAACAGGCACTGACTGATGCTGTTCAACAACAAAGTGCACACATGACTGATTAATCAATATGAGCACTATTTTTCCAAACTTGTAGCCCATTTCACTTTGGTGAACTACAACAGCCATGCCTCTTTTGTACAGTGTCCCCTTGAATGTGACAGAGGGTGTTTCAATAGTCTCCTCTGGACGAAGGCCTTTGAGACTGACAGCCCTCTGAATGTCATGCTGGTACAGTTGGTCATTAAACCTTGTTGCTTCCCCTATTTGGAGCATTGGAGGAAATAAGCTGCCAGCATATAAATACGCTTGTAGCAACTGGTGTCGTTCGGCTAAAGTACTGCAGAGGTTTTTAAAGTTGTGCAGTTTCCGAGCACACTGCTTAAAATAGCTGTGCTTGCTCTCAAAGCGCAATGTCCACAATCGAATAAGTGGACCAAAATGGAGGATGAGGTCAGGGTAGTGGACAAGGTAATGGTGCTTGGGTTTCAGCGGTTTTCTGGGAAATAAAGTGATTCTTAGTTGGATATACTCCTCAATAGAAGTCTTCAGATATGCTACTTGGTTGGCATGGATCTTCGGTGCACTTATCAGATCAACAACTTCTCTTAGCTTTAGACACAACTGCCAAACATTGTTTTCTAGCGGAGTTTTGATCCTGTCCCCAATCATTACAGGAAGGAGACGCAAGAGGCACCAGTTTTGAGCAGCATGCCCTCCGAGCTTTTCCCCATTTGGTCTAACCTCACATGGTTTGTTGTTAGCATCGCTGCCTTTGTATGGGAAGTGTGATATTATCCTGTTTAGCTGGCAATAAGTGAACTGTTTCTCGACCGTCACCAAGTGCTTTATGTACATGGCAAGATCAACAGAAACAATACCTTCAAACAGGTCATGACCCAAACAGGGAGGGAGGCCTGGCTGGCACACATGATAATACTTCAGCTGATTGAAAACTGAGTTAAACTTTACCCCATTGATAATGTCCCCAGTTACTGATGCCTGTGCCACACAGTTGTTATAAGTCTCTACTGATCTAACAGGACCTGATTTTGTTGGTGTTCGCTGGAAGGTTTCCCTGTCTATGAGGCAAAATCTGCAAAAGTATCTGCTTGAACTGAAGTTTACAGTAAAACCTCCAATCCAGTGTGATCCTAGATTATCCCCAGTGATAGCAATCACAGTACCCCTCACCATGTTCCCATCAGGGCCCTGAATTCCAGTTTCTTCCATTTCCTTCAAGTCACCAACTACAGCAGAAAATACCTTTTCCTGGCCAAAAAATTTGAAGTCCTCCTCCCCCCAACAAAACTAGCTGCATTGGATCAACGGCAGACCTGTTGTGTGTTGCGATCTCTGCTAGTGTCATATACACTGCTAAAATCTTATGTTTCTTTCTACCAGATCCTAGAGGGTTAGCAACCTCAAATGAATCTTGATACAAGATTATGGATATTGAGGATGGTGATTCTTTTAACAATTTATTGTTTCTGAATATTTTCCCATCTCTCAGGTCTTCCAGCACATCAGGAGTTGGTGTGTCTAATTTTGCTTGGCGATATTGTTGTTGAACTGAGGACTGACTGAGTAATGCCTTCACTGTATCTTTAATGGACACATACTGGAAAAATCTCTCTTTTCCATTAGCATCAATACCCAAGTAAATCTGGGTTGGCTCAACGTAATCAAATTCACTCTTGAAGAGAGTTTTCTTGTTTGATCAGTTCTAAATACTCCCTCATTGCACCTTTTCAGGAGGTCTTTTTTTTTTAGATCATCAACTAGTTCCCTAATATCATTTTCCGGCACATTTAACTTTGTTAAATCATCATGCAATTTATACAAAAGATGGTCTGTGCTTTCACTGTGCACCTCCTGGAACTCCGCAATTAGAGTCTGAATAACACTGGCTGGTAGCAGCATTTTAGCCTGCATTCTAAGATAAAACAAAGCCAAACTTTTCATAAAATCGTTCTCATTGATTTCATTACTTGTACTTCCATCATCCATCTCCTCCACTCCATCATCATTTACATTAGCACCATCCAAATCTGCTTGAGACGTTTGGGTCATTTCACTGGAGCTAGTTGTGCTGCTGACATTACTAAAGGTGGAGGATCTTATTTTATGTTTCCGAGTCATGTGTGAGGTGAAAGACGAACAGACACTAAAATACTTTGAACAATTATCATAGGGGCAAAACACGTGTTTACCGTCTTTAATATGTAACTTTAGATGCTCACATAAGGTTGGCAAATGTGTTGTCTCAAAGCTACAACCCTCGATTGTACATGCTAAGGCATGTCCTTCCATGGGTGTTTGTGGCACTCGTTCAACTGTGTGGAATCTGTACATATGAGTTTTAAGTGCCGCAACTGTCCTAAAACCATTCAAGTTAGGGCATCCTGCATGTCCACACTGAAAGCTAATGTTTGGTATATTTCTATGAGTTTTAGCATGCCAAATGAATGCATACAATGATGCTGTACTTAACTCACAAATGTTACACGTGTAAGACATATTGACAAGCTAACACGAACACGACGAAAAGGTTAGAAAGCTAGCTAGCTAACCGGAGATTCTAGCTAGCTCAGCTAGCTAACTCTGAAGGACGTCTGAGTTAACCTTTTCCACGAACGTTAGTTAAGCAGCCTGACGTCGGACTGTAGGCTAAAACATAACTTTCATAAACGAACTGGAACTGAATTTTGAAAAATGAAGCTGGATTTAGTCACTTACAGGAGGCGTTCAGTAACGTTGCTCCACTCCCAGACCCGGCGCGTCCACAGCCACTTGTTGCAGTCCACTTGAAGAAAAAAAAAAGCCAACGGATGCAGGTCTGTTTCTGTAGACTGCTCCCCACTGGAACTAAGTTAGATTGAACTGAAATTTAATGAAAATGAAAAAATGAAATGAAAATGCAAACATACCGCTATTTGTGTACGCTAGATCTCTCTCTCAAAAGAAAGGATGGAAAAGACGGAAAGTTTCCGTCTGACTAGGAAAAAGTGGAGCGCCTTTCAAATTTCCAACCAACGGCCCGTAACCCTGTGAATTTATACAGTATTACCGTGGTTACTGTGAATTCCTACAGTAGTATAATGGCTACTGTGAATGTCCACAGTAATATAATGGTAAGTTTGAATTTCCACAGTAATATAATAGTTACTGTGAATTCCTACAGTACTATAATGGTTACTGTGAATTTCTAATGGCTACTGTGAAATTCTACAGTAATATAGTGGTTATTGTGAATTTCTACAGTACTATAATGGTTACTGTGACTTTCTAATGCCTACTGTGACATTCTACAGTAATATAGTGGTTATTGTGAATTTCTACAGTAATATAATAGTTATTGTGAATTCCTACAGTACTATAATGGTTACCGTGAATGTCCACAGTAATATAATGGTTAGTGTGAATTTCAACAGTAATATAATAGTTACTGTGAGTTTCTACAGTACTATAATGGTTACTGTGAATTTCTAATGGCTACTGTGAAATTCTACAGTAATATAGTGGTTATTGTGAATGTCTACAGTAATATAATAGTTACTGTGAATTTACACAATAGTGTTTTTATTGCTGTGATTTCCACAGTACCATGTTGATTATTGCTTATTACACAGTACTGTACTTTAAATAATGTTCACAGTAAGTAACTGTGCAGAAACCAAGTAAATTACTGTGAAATTCACAGCCATTTTTTACAGTGTATGTGGACAAAGGAGACCCGGCGATGGCCGTCACGCTGACCATCTTCCACAATACGGTGAACGCACTCACTCACGCACGCACTCACTCACTCACGCACTCACTCGCACGCACACACACACACGCACACACACCCACGCACGCACTCGCACGCACTCACGCACGCACTCGCACGCACTCACGCACGCACTCTCACGCACGCACTCACACACACACACACTCGCACGCACTCACTCACTCACTCACTCACGCACTCACGCACTCACTCACTCACTCACGCACGTACTCACTCACTGCCTGACATCTTCTGCCTCTCTTTCTCTCTCTCTCTTTTTCTCTCTCTTTCTCTCTCTCTCTTTCTCTCTCTCTTTCTATCTCTCTTTCTCTCTCTCTCTGTCTATCTCTCTCTTTATCTCTCTGTCTCTCTCTCTGTCTCTTGTGTTATAGCTGCGGTGCTGTGGACTGGTGGGTGCGTTGGACATCCTAGTGAAAAAGACGTGTCCTAACCATAGCTTTCTGGAGACCTTCACCATGCCTGTGAGTATTCTAATATGACCTCACTATACCTGTGAGTATACTAATATGACCTCACTATACCTGTGAGTATAATAATATAATAATATGACCTCACTTCACTATACCTGTGAGTATAATAATATAATAATATGACCTCACTTCACTATACCTGTGAGTATAATAATATAATAATATGACCTCACTTCACTATACCTGTGAGTATAATAATATAATAATATAACCTCACTTCACTATACCTGTGAGTATAATAATATAATAATATGACCTCACTTCACTATACCTGTGAGTATAATAATATAAACTCACTTCACTATACCTGTGAGTATAATAATATAATAATATGACCTCACTTCACTATACCTGTGAGTATAATAATATAATAATATGACCTCACTTCACTATACCTGTGAGTATAATAATATAATAATATGACCTCACTTCACTATACCTGTGAGTATAATAATATAATAATATGACCTCACTTCACTATACCTGTGAGTATAATAATATAACCTCACTTCACTATACCTGTGAGTATAATAATATAATAATATGACCTCACTATACCTGTGAGTATAATAATATAATAATATGACCTCACTTCACTATACCTGTGAGTATAATAATAGAATAATATGACCTCACTTCACTATACCTGTGAGTATAATAATATAAACTCACTTCACTATACCTGTGAGTATAATAATATAATAATATGACCTCACTTCACTATACCTGTGAGTATAATAATATAAACTCACTTCACTATACCTGTGAGTATAATAATATAATAATATGACCTCACTTCACTATACCTGTGAGTATAATAATATAAACTCACTTCACTATACCTGTGAGTATAATATAATAATATGACCTCACTTCACTATACCTGTGAGTATAATAATATAATAATATGACCTCACTTCACTATACCTGTGAGTATAATAATAATATGACCTCACTTCACTATACCTGTGAGTATAATAATATAATAATATGACCTCACTTCACTATACCTGTGAGTATAATAATATAAACTCACTTCACTATACCTGTGAGTATAATAATATAAACTCACTTCACTATACCTGTGAGTATAATAATATGAACTCTCTTCACTATACCTGTGAGTATAATAATATTAACTCTCTTCACTATACCTGTGAGTATAATAATATAAACTCACTTCACTATACCTGTGAGTATAATAATATAAACTCACTTCACTATACCTGTGAGTATAATAATATAAACTCTCTTCACTATACCTGTGAGTATAATAATATAAACTCACTTCACTATACCTGTGAGTATAATAATATAAACTCTCTTCACTATACCTGTGAGTATAATAATATAAACTCACTTCACTATACCTGTGAGTATAATAATATAAACTCACTTCACTATACCTGTGAGTATAATAATATAAACTATCTTCACTGTACCTGTGAGTATAATAATATAAACTCTCTTCACTGTACCTGTGAGTATAATAATATAAACTCTCTTCACTGTACCTGTGAGTATAATAATATAAACTCTCTTCACTATACCTGTGAGTGTGAGGGTTTGGTTAGGGACCCAGGCGCAACAGGAAAGGAGGAGGCAAGGGACGGTAAAGCCCGGAGGGGCGATTTAATGAGATAACAAAAAGGGGGACGTGGTAGTCGTACAGCCGATGGTCAGGCAGGAGCGTGGTAGTCGTACAGGCGATGGTCAGGCAGGAGCGGGGTTGTCGTACAGGCGATGGTCAGGCAGGAGCGTGGTTGTCGTACAGGCGTGGGTCAGGCAGGAGCAGGGTTGTCGTACAGGCGTGGGTCAGGCAGGAGCGGGGTAATCGGACAAGCGTGGGTCAGGCAGGAACTGGAGAGATGAGGAGGGGAGGCAGGGTGAGTGAGAGTAATCACAAACGGGGAACGGGAAAAAACACTACAAAACACAGGTAAGGAGATGTAGGCTAGGCTATACTTTACCACATGAGTTTATGGTAAGATCTGGCGATGAGTGGAGTGTAGACCAGGTTCTTGTAGAGGTGAAGGTGATTGCAGAACGAGGGACAGGTGTGGTGATGATAAATGGAAACCGGTGAGTAGAGCCGCGCCCGCGTCATCGTCGGAGACGAGCGCGCCGTTCTTGTCTTTGCGCACGGGCCGATGTGCTGGGCATGTCGGGATCCGACTCTTCGTCACCGGAGAGGGAGGAGACTGCCGAGTCCGCGGAGCTGGCCGGAGACGGGGAACGCCCGGCAGTGGGGGGAAACTCCGGAGAGCCAGAGCGTTGTATGCCCGGGCCGATGCGACGTGCGGTAGAGCGCGTAGGACGCCCCGAGCGCGCAGCGGGCCCAGAGGGGAGAGAGGGAGGCGGTTGTGGAGGCGAGGGCATGCGAGCCGTAACAGGACCCCCCCCCCCGAGGGGAGCCACCTGGCGACCGACCGGGGGCGTCAGGATGGGCCCGGTAGAAGTCCCGGAGGAGAGACGGGTCCATAATGAGCTGCCTGGAGATCCAGCTGCACTCCTCGGGGCCGTACCCCTCCCAATCCGCCAGGTATTGGAAACCCCGACCCCGGCGGCGCACCTTCAGCAGCCGCCGAACCGTCCACTGGGGATGCCCGTCGACCATCTGGGGAGGCGGAGGAGCCGGGGCAGAAGGCATGAGGGGACTCGAGGAGACGGGCTTGACCTTGGACACGTGGAACACAGGGTGGACCCGCATGGAAGCAGGGAGCTTAAGGCGTACCGCAGCTGGGTTCAGGACACGGTCGATCTCGAAGGGCCCAACGAAGCGCGGAGCCAGCTTCCTGGAGGGGACCTGGAGCGGAAGATCAGCGGTGGAGAGGTAGACACGTTGACCGGGCCGATACGCCGGAGCAGGAGTGCGGCGGCGGTTGGCCCCGCGGCAGGAGCGCTCGTTGGAGCGGAGCAGGGCCCTGCGGACCTCCCTCCAGACACGGCGACAGCGGCTGAGGTGGGCCTGGACGGAGGGGACGGAGGCCTCCGACTCCTGGAGAGAGAACAGCGGGGGCTGGTACCCGAGGGATGACTCGAACGGAGACCTGCCAGTGGCAGCGCTGGTCAGGGCATTGAGGGAGTATTCGACCCAGGGCAGGTCCTTGCTCCAGGAGGTGGGGTGGAGAGCCGACACACAGCGGAGAGCGGACTCCAGGCTCTGGTTGGCCCGTTCGGCCTTGCCGTTGGTCTGCGGGTGGTAGCCAGAGGAGAGGCTGATGGTGGCGCCTATCTCCTTGCAGAAGGCCCTCCAGACCTGGGAGGTGAATTGAGGCCCACGGTCCGAGACAATGTCTCCGGGGAGACCGTGGAGCCGGTAGACATGCTGGACGAGGAGCTCAGCTGTCTCCGCAGAGGACGGGAGCTTGGGGAGCGCCACCAGATGGACCGCCTTGGAGAACCGGTCCACCACGGTGAGGATGACCGTGTTGCCCCTGGAGGGGGGAAGACCGGTGATGAAGTCCAGGGCGATGTGGGACCAGGGACGGCTGGGGACCGGGAGAGGACGCAGGAGGCCAGCCGGGGGCTGGTGGGACGCCTTGCTGCGGGAGCAGACGGGACAGGCGACCACAAACTCCCGGACGTCGGACCTCATGGAGGGCCACCAGAACCGTCGACTCAGGATGGAGAGGGTGCGGTGAACCCCGGGATGGCACGCAAACCGGCTGGCATGGCCCCACTGGAGCACCCGGGACCGGACCGAGTCAGGCACGAAGAGCCGGCGAGGAGGAACGTTGGCCGGACTGGGTTGGGCGCGTTGGGCCTGCCTCACCACTGCCTCGATGTTCATGGTGACCACCCCAATGTCACGCGAGACCGGCAGGATGGTCTCAGGCTCCGCGGGGGGCGCCTCGGGCGCGTGGAGGCGGGACAGCGCGTCGGCCTTGGCGTTGCGGGAGCCGGGCCGGAAGGTGAGGGTAAAATCAAACCTCCCGAGGAACTGGGACCACCGCGCCTGGCGGGAGTTGAGGCGCTTGGCCGCCCGGATGAAGGTCAGGTTCTTGTGGTCTGACCAGACGAGGGTGGTGTGTTCGGCGCCCTCAAGCCAGTGGCGCCACTCCTCCAAGGCCCCCACCACCGCCAACAACTCCCTGTTCCCGATGTCGTAATTCACCTCAGCTGGGGTGAACCGGCGGGAGAGGAAGGCACAGGGGTGCAACTTCTGGTCCTCCACTGACCGCTGGGACAGAACAGCACCGATGCCTGTGTCCGATGCGTCCACCTCGACCACGAACTGCCTGGAGGGGTCAGGATGGAGAAGGACCGGGGCGGTGGTGAAGCACTCCTTGAGCGCGGAGAAGGCAGCGCTGGCAGCCGGTGTCCAGACGAACGGACGCAGGGATGAGGTGAGGTGGGTGAGGGGAGCTGCTACCCGGCTGTAGTCCCGTATGAAACGGCGGTAAAAGTTAGCGAAGCCAAGGAAGCTCTGAAGTTGCCTCCGGGTCGTGGGTTGAGGCCATTCGACCACGGTCTTGATCTTGCGGGGGTCGGGTCGCGTCAGGCCTCCCTCCACAATGAGCCCCAGGAACTCCACTGATGAGGAGTGAAAGGTGCACTTCTCCGCCTTAATATACAGGCGGTTCTCCCGGAGACGCTGGATGACCATACGGACGTGTTGGACGTGCTCCTCAGCGCTCCTGGAGAATACCAGGATGTCGTCCAGGTAGAGGACCACAAAAACGTCCAGCATGTCCCTGAGCACGTCATTCATAAGCGCCTGGAAGACGGCGGGGGCGTTGGTGAGGCCGAAGGGCATGACGAGGTACTCGTAGTGTCCACGGGAGGTCTTGAAGGCGGTCTTCCATTCGTCCCCCTCACGGATACGCACCAGGTGATAAGCGTTCCTGAGGTCCAACTTGGTGAAGATGGTGGCACCGATGAGGGGTTCGAAGTTGGAGCTCATGAGGGGGAGTGGATATTTGTTCTTGACCGTGATGTTGTTGAGCAGCCTGTAGTCGATGCACGGCCTCAGATCTCCTCCCTTCTTCTTAACGAAGAAGAACCCCGCTGCCACCTGGGATCGAGATGGTCGGATGAGACCCTCGGCCAAGCACTCGGAGATGTAGGTGTCCATGGCTGCTTTCTCCGGGAGGGAGAGGTTGTAGAGACGACTGGCTGGGAGAGGGGCGCCAGGGTGGAGCTCGATGGCGCAGTCGTAGGGTCGATGAGGAGGGAGTGTGCGGGCGCGCTCCTTACTGAAGGCCTCTCCGAGGTCGTGGTACATCGAAGGGACCGTGGAGAGGTCCGGTGGAGCGGGATGGGGCCGGTCAACCCGAGTGGAGGTCTGAGCAGCTCGGAGGCAGCGGGCGTGGCAGGTGGTGCTCCAGCCGAGGATGTGCCCCGAGCTCCAGCAGACATGAGGGGTGTGGAGCTCCAGCCAGGGCCTCCCTAGGATGAATGGAGCGTCGGGAGAGTGGATGACGAAGGGGCGGATGTCCTCCACGTGGTTTCCCGAGACCGTGAGGGTGAGGGGCAGGGTCCGGTGCGTGATGGGGCCCATGGGATGGCCATCCAGGGCGAAAGCCGAGAGGGGCCTCTCCAGAGGGGAGAGAGGGAGCGCCGCTTTGTGGGCGAACTGGACGTCCACGAAGCTCTCGTCAGCACCGGAGTCGATGAGGGCAGGGACGGAGAGCGTGTGCCCCTGCCAGGCGAGGGTGACAGTGAACCTGGCGGCACGGGTCCGGGATTGGGGATGGATGAGCCGGCTTACTCGGTACCCCCTGGCGAGTGAGCCTACTCTTTTAGCCGCCCTGGGAGGTGCAGAGGGACAGGAGTCGACGGCGTGCGCTGGGCTAGCGCAGTATATGCACAGTCCGTTCTGTTTCCGGTGCTCACGCTCTGCAGGGGACAGTCGGGTCCAACCCAGTTGCATGGGTTCCTCTCCAGCGGTGTTTGGGGGGGCGAGGGAGGCCGGGGCAGGCCGAGAGAGACCGGTAGAGGGAGGCGGAGACGGTCTGGGTGCGCTGTGGTGTTGGTGCGCCCGCTCGCGCCTGCGTTCCCGGTGGCGCTCGTCTATGGCTATGGAGAGAGAGACGAGTTGGTTCAGGGTCGCTGGTCTGTCTCCTCCAGCCAGGCTGTCCTTCATGGCGTCCTCCAGTCCCCGTCGGAAGGCGCTGTACAGGGCAGACTCGTTCCAGGAGCAACGGGCAGCGAGGATGCGGAACTCCGTGGCGTAGTCCGCTACTGAGCTGGAACCCTGGGTGAGGGCGGAGAGAGCAGCGTCCGCGTCCTGTCCGTGGACGTCGTGGTCAAACACGGCCCTGAATTCAGCCACGAAGGCAGTGTAGTCCTGCATGTAGGCAGCTGCGCCCTCGCGACCCGCCATGACCCAACGGCGAGCCCGTCCCGTGGTTAGGTTGGCGATGTAGGCTACCCGAGCCGACGCAGTGGAGTACATACTTGGCTGGAGGTCAAACACGTACTCACACTGCATGAGGAACTCCCGGCAGAGGGTGAACGTCCCGTCGTAGGGGGCCGGGGAGGCGAGATGGGGCTCCCGGTTTGGTGGAGCGGTGGGGTTCAGGAACGGAGCCAGGTGGGCACTGAGCGCGGTGACCTGGTCGGACAGGGTGCAGACCAGAGTAGCGAGGCCCCTCAGTCGCTCGTCCTGGGCTTGCTGTTGGGCGGATACCTGCTGCAATTGCACAGCTTAGGTCTGTGGGAGGGCTTGGAGTAGTCCGGGAGGTGCAGGTCTCTCCTCCATGTTGGCTGGGTCCAAACTGGCCAGATCTTACTATGAGGGTTTGGTTAGGGACCCAGGCGCAACAGGAAAGGAGGAGGCAAGGGACGGTAAAGCCCGGAGGGGCGATTTAATGAGATAACAAAAAGGGGGACGTGGTAGTCGTACAGCCGATGGTCAGGCAGGAGCGTGGTAGTCGTACAGGCGATGGTCAGGCAGGAGCGGGGTTGTCGTACAGGCGATGGTCAGGCAGGAGCGTGGTTGTCGTACAGGCGTGGGTCAGGCAGGAGCAGGGTTGTCGTACAGGCGTGGGTCAGGCAGGAGCGGGGTAATCGGACAAGCGTGGGTCAGGCAGGAACTGGAGAGATGAGGAGGGGAGGCAGGGTGAGTGAGAGTAATCACAAACGGGGAACGGGAAAAAAACACTACAAAACACAGGTAAGGAGATGTAGGCTAGGCTATACTTTACCACATGAGTTTATGGTAAGATCTGGCGATGAGTGGAGTGTAGACCAGGTTCTTGTAGAGGTGAAGGTGATTGCAGAACGAGGGACAGGTGTGGTGATGATAAATGGAAACCGGTGAGTAGAGCCGCGCCCGCGTCATCGTCGGAGACGAGCGCGCCGTTCTTGTCTTTGCGCACGGGCCGATGTGCTGGGCATGTCGGGATCCGACTCTTCGTCACCGGAGAGGGAGGAGACTGCCGAGTCCGCGGAGCTGGCCGGAGACGGGGAACGCCCGGCAGTGGGGGGAAACTCCGGAGAGTCAGAGCGTTGTATGCCCGGGCCGATGCGACGTGCGGTAGAGCGCGTAGGACGCCCCGAGCGCGCAGCGGGCCCAGAGGGGAGAGAGGGAGGCGGTTGTGGAGGCGAGGGCATGCGAGCCGTAACAGTGAGTATAATAATATAAACTCTCTTCACTGTACCTGTGAGTATAATAATATAAACTCTCTTCACTGTACCTGTGAGTATAATAATATGAACTGTCAGCCAACTACTCTCAAGGATTTATACTCAGAATGACTGTAGCTGTATTAGTCACACTTAACTACAGTAGGTCTGTCTTCTCTATACCACATAAGACAACAAAATGGATGACCAAAGATGCCTTCAGTTGTGATTAAATATCTATTTCTCTAAATGGTTCACCAGATATAGATGAAAAAACTCTCAATTCTAACTCTCAGAGTAAACAGACTGCACCTTAATTATTATTATATCAATTAAAATTCAACATGGAAGATTACAGAATAACTGTCCTAATACTTTAACCTCCTCTCCTCTCCTCTCCTCTCCTCTCCTCTCCTCTCCTCTCCTCTCCTCTCCTCTCCTCTCCTCTCCTCTCCTGTCCTCTCCTCTCCTCTCCTCTCCTCTCCTCTCCTCTCCTCTCCTCTCCTCTCCTCTCCTCTCCTCTCCTCTCCTGTCCTGTCCTGTCCTCTCCTCTCCTCTCCTCTCCTCTCCTCTCCTCTCCTCTCCTCTCCTCTCCTCTCCTCTCCTCTCCTCTCCTCTCTCCTCCTCTCCTCTCCTCTAGGCCTGTCCCACGGTCATCATGAACCTGTTCCAGGAGAAAGCCCCCCTGGTGATGGGTCTGTTCCTGGGCACGGCTGCCCTGCTGGTGGGCCCACTTCCATACTATACACTACGCACTTCCATACTATACACTACGCACTTCCATACTATACACTACGCACTATACTAGTGTAGTAGCACAATAGAACACACACACACACGCGCACACACAAACACACAGTAGCTCAGGAGGTAGAGCAGCCGTCTGCTGAGTGGAAGGTTCCCGGTTCGATGGCAGCTCCCAGCAGCATGTCGGAGTGTCCTTGAGCCCGCCCACTTCTCCTAGCTTCCTTGAGCCTGCCCACTGCTCCTAGCTTCCTTGAGCCTGCCCACTGCTCCTAGCTTCCTTGAGCCCGCCCACGGCTCCTAGCTTCCTTGAGCCCGCCCACGGCTCCTAGCTTCCTTGAGCCTGCCCACGGCTCCTAGCTTCCTTGAGCCTGCCCACGGCTCCTAGCTTCCTTGGGTCAATCACAGAGGACCCATTCCACCGGTGACACTGCTGTACTTAACTGCCCCCTGGTGGCAACCGAACACCCAGCACCGTACTGCACACTATAAACACCCAGCACCGTACTGCACACTATAAACCACTCCACACTGTCTGTTAGAGCCACGGTACAACACACAGCTCTGAGAACTACTGACCTGTTCACTATGAACTACTGACCTGTTCACTATGGAGCAGATGGAGGAGAGAGGGAGAGAGAGAGATAGAGAGAGGGAGAGAGAGATGGAGGGAGGGAGAGAGAGGGAGAGAGAGAGATAGATGGAGGGAGGGAGAGAGAGAGATAGATAGAGGGAGGGAGAGAAAGGGAGAGAGAGATAGAGGGAGGGAAAGAGAGAGACAGAGGGAGGGAGAGAGAGAGGGAGGAAGAGAGGGGGAAAGAGAGATAGAGGGAGGGAGAGAGAGAGAGAGGGAGAGAGAGAGAGATAGAGGGAGGGAGAGAGAGAGATAGAGGGAGAGAGAGAGAGGGAGAGAGAGAAAGAGAGGGAAAGGTCAGTTTGGAAGGCACCAGGTGGTTAAATAATGGTAAATGGTGTAAAGAACCAGTGAGGAGCAGAGCAGATGGAAATGCTAAATGGACGGCACTTATAGAGCACGTTTACCCAAAGCGCTTTACAGCGAAGGCCTCTCATTCACCCACTCACACACACATCAATGGCGGCAGCTGCAAGATGCAAGGTGCCAGCCTGCTCACTGGGAGCAATTTGGGGTTCAAAAGGGCACTTCGACATGTGGTCAGGAGGAGCCGGGATTCGAACTGCCGACCCTACGATCACCGGGTGACCCGCTCTACCTCCTGAGCTACAGACGCCCGGACGAGAGACATCAACTCCAAACCTCAAGATTGTTAACATCTCTTTGTTCCCCCTTCTCCTCTCCTCTGCTGTGTGCTGACCCCTACCTACCTGTGTGTGATGACCTGTGACCCCTACCTACCTGTGTGTGATGACCCCTACCTACCTGTGTGTGCTGACCTGTGACCCCTACCTACCTGTGTGTGATGACCCCTACCTAGCTGTGTGTGCTGACCCCTACCTACCTGTGTGTGATGACCTGTGACCCCTACCTACCTGTGTGTGCTGACCCCTACCTACCTGTGTGTGATGACCCGTGACCCCGTGACACCTGTGTGTGATGACCCCTACCTACCTGTGTGTGATGACCCCTACCTACCTGTGTGTGATGACCCCTACCTACCTGTGTGTGATGACCTGTGACCCCTACCTACCTGTGTGTGATGACCCCTACCTACCTGTGTGTGATGACCTGTGACCCCTACCTACCTGTGTGTGATGACCCCTACCTAGCTGTGTGTGATGACCTGTGACCCCTACCTACCTGTGTGTGATGACCCCTACCTACCTGTGTGTCGCTTACATCTCAACTCCTCATCTAATGACTTCCTTCCCTCGCTCCCTTTCTGTCTCCCTCTTTGCCTCTTTCCCCCTCCATCTCTCTCTCTCTCCATCTCTCTCTCCCTCCATCTCTCTCTCTCTCCTTGCTCTTTCTGTCCGTCTCCTCCTCCTCCGTTCTGTTCTCCCTCCCTCCATCTCTCCTCTCGCTCTCTCTGTCCATCACCTCTATCTCCTATCCGTTTGTCCTCTCTCCACCAATCAATCTCTCCTTGCTCTCTCTGTCTGTCACCTCCTCCTCTTCCTCCTCCCCCCACCCCTCCTGTCCTCCTCCATGACCCTCCGTCTCTCTCCCTCCCCCCCTACCCCTCCTCTCCTCCTCCATGACCCTCCGTCTCTCTCCCTCCTCCCCCCATCCCTCCTCTCCTCCTCCATGACCCTCCGTCTCTCCCCCCCCCCCATCCCTCCTCTCCTCCTCCATGACCCTCCGTCTCTCTCCCTCCCCCCCATCCCTCCTCTCCTCCTCCATGACCCTCCGTCTCTCTCCCTCCTCCCATCCCTCCTCTCCTCCTCCATGACCCTCCGTCTCTCTCCCTCCTCCCCCCATCCCTCCTCTCCTCCTCCATGACCCTCCGTCTCTCTCCCTCCCCCCCAGGTCGCAGCCATAGTGTTGAGCTCAATCCTCAGGAAGGAGATCTGGCGCTCCCACTCCTCCTCCTCCGCCACCTACGTGCTCCTCTCCCCCCCCGCCACCCCCTTCTCCCACCCCGCCACCCCCTTCTCCCCCCCCCCGCCCCCTTCTCCCCCCCCCAGCCCGACCCTTACCAGGACCCCGTGGTCTTCACCCCTCTGACCGTCTCCATGACCACTGCCTCCGCTTGCATCTAACCCCTCTGTCTGCAGACCTGGGGGCAGTTTCATTAGTCTAGGGGCAGTTTCATTAGTCTAGGGGCAGTTTCATTAGTCTAGGGGCATTTCAGTAGTATTTGTAAATAATACAATACCCAGGTCTGATTTCCCATATTGCACACTACCGGCTTTGTTTGCCTCTGTGTTCAGCTCAATCCTCTGTGTTCAGCTCAATCCTCTGTGTTCAGCTCAATCCTCTGTGTTCAGCTCAATCCTCTGTGTTCAGCTCAATCCTCTGTGTTCAGCTCAATCCTCTGTGTTCAGCTCAATCCTCTGTGTTCAGCTCAATCCTCTGTGTTCAGCTCAATCCTCTGTGTTCAGCTCAATCCTCTGTGTTCAGCTCAATCCTCTGTGTTCAGCTCAATCCTCTGGCTTCTTTTCACTGTTTAGTGACTGGATAATGTTTTCATTCTGTCCTTGGCTTGGGTGAGGGTTTCAGACTGTAGTAGGCTAGGGTTAGGGTGAGGGTGAGGGTTAGGGTTAGGGTTAGGGTTATAGGGTTAGGGTTAGGGTTAGGGTTATAGGGTTAGGGTTATAGGGTGAGGGTTAGGGTTATAGGGTTAGGGCTTGGGTGAGGGTTTCAGACTGTAGTAGGCTGAGCAACTACTCACACTCTCCTGCACCACCATGACCTTCACACCATGACCTTCACACCATGACCTTCACACCATGACCTTCACACCATGACCTTCACACCATGACCTTCACACCATGACCTTCACACCATGACCTTCACTCCATGACCTTCACACCATGACCTTTACACCATGACCTTCACTCCATGACCTTCACACCATGACCTTCACACCATGACCTTCACACCATGACCTTCACACCATGACCTTCACACCATGACCTTCACTCCAGAGAATCTCCATTACTTAACCCTCTCTCTGTCTCCTCCTAGTCCTGAAAGTGTTCAGGGTCAAAGTTCCCGCACCTCCTGGTCCCCTCCCACTCTGCTTAACCCCCCGACCTTGCCCCCCCTCCTCCCCCTCCCCCTCCCGTAGGTCACAGCGTCGGCGTGCGCCGCCGTCCTCATGAAGGAGATAAAGAGGAGCGAGCGAGGGGTGCCGGTCCACTACAGCCAGCCCATCTGCTGAGGGGTGTGGAGGAGGACCAACCAGTGCAGCCACTGGCAACGTTTAATGCAAACTTGAATGGAGGTCCCCCGCCCGCGTTTCTTCTTCTCCTGCTGCTTTCACTGCTGCTTCACACAGGAAGTGTGGACCCACAAGGGATGTTTACTGTTAAGTAGTTGAGTGTGATTTGCATGGTCAGCTGGTGTGAACCAGAATAGTCTCAGGACTGTGTTCCATGTTCGTACCAGAAGGGCATCGTGTTTCTATGAATCCATTCCACAGGGGTCAGTAAATTGGCTGGCTTTGTGCATTTTACCTTCAATCATTTATTTTTGTATTGTATAGCCTAGCATGCTAGCTTCACTATGACGTCATAACAGCTGTTGATGGCCACATAAAGAAGTGAACCTAGTTGTATTATGCAAATAAAAATGCATTTATTTCGGCCTTCCGGGAGTCCGTTTATAAGAAGGGCCCGGCCATGTGTCTACTGAGACGGGCCAGGGTGTCGTTACACTGAGAGAATCCCCTTCCTGCTCCCCAGAATGGCTGTTGAGTGAAGCGACAGGCCGGCAGCCTGTGGTAATAATCAAGGCTTTGGCTGCACAAGCAGTTGATCCCGAGGACCTCGAGTGCAGACAGCTGCTTTTCTAGTGACCAAATGATGCCGAGAGACTCGCCAGTTTGTGTCATCTGACAAAAATAGCCGGTAGAGATTTTTCCAAACGCTTGTTTGTACGTTTGTTACACTGTAATCCAAGTATTTCCGTCCTGTTACAAATGGCTGTATTCTAATGTTGTTCTACTGAGTATCTTGGCCAGTTGTTGAAAAAATAAACATTCTTAAGTGCTTCTTTTCTTTAACGCCGGCTCCTGTCTGTCTGTGATTGAATGAGTGCTTGAGGATAAACATCACAGACCAATGTTGTGGATATACTTTATTTGTAATATTTTTTTTTTTTATTGTGCTCATGTATAGAAAAAAAGGCAAGGCAGATGGAGTATTATATGTACATTGATTAACCGAGTAACAAAAAGACGATCTGTACACCATGCAGTCCCAGGATGAGAAGGTCAGAGGTCAGGTGTGTGATGTAGCAGTGATGCAGTCCCAGGATGAGAAGGTCAGAGGTCAGGTGTGTGATGTAGCAGCGATGCAGTCCCAGGATGAGAAGGTCAGAGGTCAGGTGTGTGATGAAGCAGTGATGCAGTCCCAGGATGAGAAGGTCAGAGGTCAGGTGTGTGATGTAGCAGTGATGCAGTCCCAGGATGAGAAGGTCAGAGGTCAGGTGTGTGATGTAGCAGCGATGCAGTCCCTCTCGGCGGGAGAGCAAAGGAAGTACACCTGAAGAACACAACACACTGTCCAGAGACCACCTGATGAGATGCATCACTATACCATACAATAGTTGTTTTATAGATTAGGACTGAGATGTATTATCTGAGAGGGTGTTGGTTGGAACCCCGGCTCTTCAATGAGCTTTGAGTTGAAGACGAGAGCACCACAGAGGGCAGTTTGGCCTGGCAGGATGGAAGAGTGTAGCCAAACCAAGCCCTCCTCTCCAGCCTACACCACCTGGCAGCCCCCCTCACCAGTCTACACCACCTGACAGTCCCCCTCACCAGTCTACACCACCTGGCAGTCCTCCTTCAGTCTACACCACCTGGCACCTCTGTGACAAGCTGACTGCTTTGAAAACAGTCTTTAATTGTGGCCTGTTCCCCACCATCTGATCAACTATAGAAGTTTGTGCCTAAAGCCTAGTTTTCTCAATCCATGCTCAAAACATGCACGGCTGGTATACTTCCATCCACTCCCGTCTCTTCCTGGGCGCTGCACAGCAGGAATGAGAAAGAGGGGGGAATGGGTAAATTAATTGGAGTATGACGCCCTCTAGTGGTGAGAATTGTGAGTCACATACTGAGAACCTAGGTCAAGTACACACACTGTACATTTGACTTGAGGTGCGTTAGATTTATCTCTGAGTTTGAGGCCCAAGTATGAGAGAGCTAACCGTCTTTTATCCATATCTGGGCAACATAACGCATGAAAGAAACATGAGACAACTTTAAAGGTTATGTACATTTATACAGTTTCACAAATACAGTACGTCATTAACAGTAATGTCACATGACACACAGACATTCAGATATGGAGCAACATAGAACCATTTGGGGGAGTCGATCGCCTTGTTGAGAGGGGTCAGGGAAGAATTTTTACAGCTCACTTATCTGGCCACCGGGTGATTACTGTTTTTTTGCTTCCCTATGGAATATGTAGAGGTGGGTCGTATGCCCACCTCCCTTGTTCTCTGTAAAGCGCATTGTGTTGCCTCTGGGTATGAAATGTGCTATATAGATAAAGCTTTGATGGAGCAAGCTCCTGGAGTATGTTTGTCTACCAGCTAAGAACATTTATAAAGCAATACATTACATTTTCAGAGTAAGAGAAGCTAAAAACGACATAGGAGAGACATGGCAAATACTGGTGTGTGTTTGCTATGGCCCAGGCCTAAAGCCGGAAGTGGGCTGGTGTATGTCTGTGTGTATGTGTGTGTGACAGGAAGTCCAGGCAGCTCACTGAGCACAGTCGTGGGATACAGTGGAGATAGGACCCAAACACAGGCAGAGAATGTTCAGAGACTTTATTCATGAATGACATCAGTACAAGCACAAGACATAACAAGTAACCCCAAACTGAACAAACCAAATGTTGAGGCCAATGGGGTAGATGGTGATGGTCTAGATCAGTGATTTTCAACCAGTGTGCCGCGGCACACTAGTGTGCCGTGAGAGATCGTCAGGTGTGCCGTGGGAAATTATCTGTCATCGTGGGGTTATTTGTTATGTATTGTGTCTTGAACGTCTTGTTTCCGGCCAGGCTGTTAGCAGGATGTGACCTTGGATTTTTCCTGGTTCAGAGCCGGTAGCCCACGTTCAAAGACTGCAAGCTTTCTTTTGAACGCTTGAACAAAGGGGCAACTCGCTCTGACAAGCGGGTCTTGGACACAATCAGGTGACATGTGCTGACGGGACTCTTCACTGCGAGCCACCTCCTTCAGCCTGTCCGGCAGCAGCATCCCAATGATGCGGACCATCAGGATGGCTCGTCTCCACAGCCCACGGATGCGCCTCCGACGGAGAGTCAGATCCGGACATGGCCTCCAGTGGGGCTTGGGTGATCGTGAAACGTCCGCGTCAGATTGTCCCTTTACCAGCACCCCACTAGACACCATGGGGGTGGTGATCGCGAATGGTGGTCTAACAGATGGAGCTGTGATAGAAGGGACTGGGTCCGATGGACCTGTGACAGTCCGAAGTAGAAGTGGTCGCTCCTTCACAGACTTCTTCCCACTCCTTACAAATGAGCCTCCGACGCCGAGAGAGCTCCAGATCTCGTCTCCAGTGGGGCTCGGGTGATCGTGGAGTGTCCGGCTCAGATTGTCCCTTTAGCGCCACCCCACTAGATGCCATGGGGGTGGATAAGGCGCTAGTGGGGCTGTGTCCTCTACTGGTCCTGGTCATGGAAAGTGGTGGACTGACAGATGGAGCTGTGTCAGATGGAGCTGTGTCAGGAGCCCTCTTAACCATAGAGTCCGAGGTGGAAATGGCCGCCCCTTGAAAGACTCCCTCCCACTTCTTGCGAAAGAGTCTCTGACGCAGAGAGAGCTCCAGATCTCGTCTCCAGTGGGGCTTGGGTGATCGTGGAACGTCCGGGTTAGATTGGTCCTTTACCAGCACACCACTACACACCTTGTTCGTGGATAGGTGGCTAGCGGGGCTGTGTCCTCTACTGGTCCTGGTCATGGAGAGTGTTGGACTGACAGATGGACCTGTTACAGACGGGGCTGTGTCAGGTGTCCTCTTCATCAGAGAGTCCGAAGTGCAAGTGTCCGTCCCTTGACAGACGTCTTCCCACTTCTTACGAATGAGCCTCTGACACCGAGAGAGCTCCAGATTGCATCTCCAGTGGGGCTCGGGTGATCGTGGAACGTTTAGCTCAGATTGGTCCTTTACCAACACACCACTAGACGCCATAGGGGTGGATAAGGCGCTAGCGGGGCTGTCTCCTCTACTGGTCCTGGTCATGGAGAGTGTTGGACTGACAGATGGAGCTGTGACAGAAGGGACTGGGTCAGATGGGGCTTTGTCAGGTGCCCTCTTCATCAGAGAGTCGGAGGTGGAAATGGCCGCCCCTTGATAGACTCCCTCCCACTTCTTGCGAAAGAGCCTCCAACGCAGAGAGAACTTGGAGGAGGACGGGGCCGTGTCAAATGAACCGGTGACAGATGGGGCTGTTTCAAATGAGCCGGTGACAGACGAGGCCGTGTCAAATGAACCAGTGACAGATGGGGCTGTGTCAAATGAACCAGTGACAGACGGGGCTGTGACAAATGAACCGGTGACAGACGGGGCTGTGACAAATGAACCAGTGACAGACGGGGCTGTGTGAAATGAACCGGTGACAGACGAGGCTGTGTCAAATGAACCAGTGACAGACGAGGCTGTGTCAAATGAACCGGTGACAGACGGGGCCGTGTGAAATGAACTCATCTCAGACACCATGTCTTGTCCACAGCCCCCCGGATCATAGGAGTCAGAACCTGGATCGTCTTGTCCTGGACAGTCCCAATAGCTCGCATGCATCTTCGCATGCAGTCCCAATGGCTCGCATGCATGCATGCACCGGGCTGTCACTCTGTCCAGCCGGGCCCTTTTGGGATTCCAAAAAATAAAATGACTTTTGATGATTGCTAATATCCAAAGCGCGATCAGGGTCACATAGAGCACAATCAAAACTCCCGTGAAGAGGTGTGTCACCTCAAGTTCCAGGAACCGGGTCTGAAAGGGCGTCGCCTCAGGACCTTGGTTTACAGGTCTACTTGTAGTACTCCTACTTATGCTGCAGCACCCCCTAGCGAGCTGGAGTGAAAAAATGTTTGGGGGGCGGATTGACGTTGTACACTTTTTAATCAATGCATTAAAACATTTTACATAATGTGTCTGTTGTTACTGATCTAAAGGTAGTTTGTTTGAGGAAGATTTGTTTGTTTGAGGAAGATTTGGGGAAAATGTGCAATGAATAATTTAATAATTATTAATACCCAATAAACGCTGACGCTGTGCACGTAGCCTAGCCTACATCCGTTGGTGCGTTTCAAATGAACGATACGTTAGTGGAGATCAAACCGAAGCATCGCAATGGCCACTCAGAAGCGAATTTCAGAATTTTTTATCAGACCACCTAAGAAAAGCACAAGAACTGAAGAAGTCCAGCGTCCTGAGGATGAGGAATGCAGCACTGCCACTCTCACTTTGCGGCCTAGTAGGCCTACTACTACTAGCACCATTGCCGCCGAGATCGAAGCCGGGCCTGTTAACGTACCTACTCCAGCAGCAGCAGCGTACGCGGGAGGAGAGGCTAGCAGCAGTAGCCTAACAGGAATTAAGGAGCCCTTTCAGCCAACAGACTTCAATTTTCCAGGCAGGCGTTTTGGCTCAGAGATTTTTAGTCGTACCTTCAAAGCAGTGTGGTTTACAAAATGGAGGTGGCTACATTACGAGGCAGAGAGTGACCGTGTTTTGTGTTTTTTGTGCGTGAAAGCTGATAAACCATGATCGTCTGAGAGAACAAGCTACAACTTTTGTTAAAGGGGGATTTGCGAACTGGCGGAAAGCCATTGAAAAGTTCAAAGAGCACGAGAAATCCAAGTTGCACACAGACTCAGTCCAGAGACATGCTGCTTTGGGGAGCATTCCTATCAGTGCCCTCTTGTCTGATGCCGCTGCCAAACAGCAGCAAACAGCACGAAACGTCTTGGAACTACTGTTCAGAACCATTCGATTCCTAGGCAGCAAGGGAATAGCCTTCAGGGGTGACACACTACATGATGGAATACTTTATGAGCTAATGCTTGAACGCACCTATGATCTCCCGAAAGAACGTGAGTGGGTCACGAGACGAGACAACTGGATGTCCAACACCATTCAGAATGAGATAATCCAACAGTTTGCTTATGCCATCCAGAGGGATATTGTCGTCCGTGCAGCGGGGTGCAGTTTTTATGGGCTTACAGCCGATGGCACCACCGACGCAAGTAGTACAGAGCAGTTCTCGTGTAATCTGCAGTTTGTTGACAGGAACAGCCTCCAATCTCATTGCATATTTTTGGTATTTTATAGTGCACCAGACAGCACTGGAGAAACTCTTTTCATGTGCATTAAGGATGTGTTTTTAAGGTTGAACCTTCCTATTGAACGCCTTACAGGATATTGCTTTGATGGAGCAAGTAACATGTCTGGATGTTTTTCTGGAGTTCAGGCTCGTCTTAAAAAAGAATGCCCCCAGTCACTGTATGTACATTGTAGTAACCACTCGCTGGACCTGGTTCTACAAGAAGTCACACGCGAAGTGAGTCTTGTGGCCGAGACTTTGAACTTTGTACAGGGTGTTGCGGTTGTAATCAGAGAATCAGCAAAGCGGAAACAACTTTACGAATCGCTCTTCGGATGTGACGAGGTGACTGTCACCATCCTAGGCCTGTGCCCGACAAGGTGGTGCGTCCGCACGACAGCCATCAAGCGCGTTTGCTCCTCATACAGCACTCTTCTGGCCAGCCTGCAAACGCTGAAAGACGACAAGAGTGTCAGAGGGGATGCAAGGGCAAAGATAGGGGGACTATACAAACAGGCTCTAAAAGGGAGAACATTGTTCGGTTTTCTCTGCAGTGAAGCCCTGTTCGAGCCTTGCGAGGCAGTGGCCAAGAGCTTGCAGAGCCCCAAAGCAAGTGCCCTCGGCGCGCTCGAATGCGCAAATGTGCTCAAAGAGCGCGTAGTGTCACTGAGAGATGACAAAATCGTGGAGAAGATGGTCCGTAAAGTGGAAAGGTGTGCTCCAGAAATGGGCCTGAAGATGCCAGACACTGCCCCAAGGGTGAGCAAAACCCCTGTTCGCTATCGCCAAACCACGGTTCCAGAGGCCGTGTTGCACGACACAGCAACGGTGATTTGGAGACGTGACTTTTATGAGGCGGTTGATTTGGTGTCAGCGGAGCTGACGAGAAGGTTTGATCAGGATGCTATGAAAATAGCAGCAACCAGAGAGAGGGCAGTAATCCGAGCAGCAGAGGGGAAACCAGTGGACTTCGAGCCCCTTCACCTCCCCAAGGAGCTGGACACAGGCCGCCTAGATCTGCAGCTCAAAATGCTTGGCAATGTCACCAAAGGGTCTGATTGTAGCACAGTTCAAGATGTAGCAGTATGTATATCCAAGCTCCATCCACAGACAAGAGCTATCTTTGTAGAAGCTGAAAAACTCATAGTTATGTCTGTGTCAGAATAGAAAAGAGAGTGTCGAAAATCTGAACGCAGATGGCGAAAAACAAATCTCCATGTTCATTATGACATCTATAAAGAGAGACTTCGCATTTATAATATGGAGCTGAGAAATGCACGACAGACCTTCTTTTCTGACATCATCACCAAAAACCATAACAATGCGCGTGCTTTGTTTGCCACTGTTGATAGGCTGACAAACCCTCCTGTGTCAGTAGCCTCTGAACTTCTATCCACCAGGGCCTGCAATGAATTTGCCTCATTCTTCACTGACAAAATTCAGAAAATTAGACAAGCAGTTAGTGCCTCCATTCCAGGTACAGGACATGTGTCGTCACAGTGTCCACTTAAAATCAATAATTGTACCATGACACAATTTAATCCGATCAACCATAAAACCCTGGGGGACACTATACAATATCTGAAATCCTCCACCTGTTGCCTTGATGTTCTACCTACAGACTTCTTCAAAACTGTATCCAACTGCATGGCCTCTGATTTACTACAAATTGTAAACACATCTCTTCTTTCAGGTGTGTTCCCACATACCCTGAAAACTGCAGTCATCAAGCCACTCTTAAAAAAGAATAATCTAGACAGCTCACAAATGAACAATTATAGGCCCATATCAAACCTCCCATTTCTAAGCAAAATAATTGAAAAGGTTGTTTTCCAACAACTGAATAACTTCCTGGCACTAAGTAATGGCTTTGATGTCTTCCAGTCAGGATTTCGACCACATCACAGCACCGAGACTGCTCTAATTAAGGTATTTAATGACATCCATTTAAACACAGATAATGGCAAAATCTCAGTCTTAGTATTACTGGATCTCAGCGCTGCGTTCGACACGGTAGACCACAACATACTACTAGGCCGACTGGAAAATTGGTTGGGAATTTCTGGTACAGTGTTAGATTGGTTTGAATCCTACTTAAAGGACAGGGATTATTTTGTGTCTATAGGCAATTACAAATCTGAGCTGACAAAAATGACCTGTGGAGTTCCCCAAGGCTCCATCCTGGGGCCTCTTCTGTTCAACATTTACATGCTCCCACTAACTCAAATTATGGAAAACAACAAAATATGTTACCATAGCTATGCAGATGACACACAAATTTATATCACTATATCACCAGGAGACTATAATCCCATACAAGCGCTGAGTAAGTGCATTCAACAAATCAATGATTGGATGTGCCAGAACTTTCTCCAACTAAACAAAAATAAAACTGAAGTAATTGTCTTTGGAGCCAAAGAAGAACGATTAAAAGTCAGTGCTCAACTTCAATCAGTAATGCTAAAAACCACAAACGAAGCCAGAAATCTTGGTGTAGTCATGGACTCAGACCTGAATTTCAACAGCCACATTAAGTCAATTACAAAGTCAGCCTACTATCACCTGAAGAATATATCAAGGATCAAAGGATTTATGTCCCAGAAGGATTTGGAAAAACTTGTCCATGCGTTTATCTTCAGTAGACTCGACTACTGTAACGGCATGTATACAGGTCTCTCTAAAAAATCGATCAGACAGCTGCAGCTGATTCAGAACGCTGCTGCTCGAGTCCTCACTAAGACTAAGAAAGTGGAGCATATCACACCAGTACTAAGGTCTTTACACTGGCTTCCTGTCTGTCAAAGAATTGAGTTTAAAATACTGCTGTTGGTTTATAAAGCACTGAATGGTCTAGGGCCAAAATATATTTCTGATCTGCTCATATGCTATGAACCATCCAGACCCCTCAGGTTGTCTGGCACAGGTCTGCTTTCTGTCCCCAGAGTTATAACAAAACATGGAGAAGCAGCATTCAGTTTTTATGCTCCACATATCTGGAACAAACTTCCAGAAAACTGCAGGTCTGCTGCAACTCTTGGTTCTTTTAAAACAAGCCTGAAGACTTTTCTTTTTGCCACTGCTTTCTAAGAGGAGCTATGTTTATCAGTATACTGCACTGTAACTTTTATTCCTGTATTCTATTTGTCCTGCTTTTTGTTTAAATGTCTATAATGACTTGCTTTTTGTTTTAATGCTTTTAATTTGTCCTGCCTTTTGTTTTAAATGTCTATTATGTCTTGCTTTTTGTTTTAATGCTTTTAATGTCTCATGTAAAGCACCTTGAATTGCCTAGGTCTAGGCCTAGGTCTACGTCAAATGTAGCCTACATCATATATTCCATTCCATTAGGCTGCGATATGCAAATGGCTCTTCACAAAAGAAGGAATGCTGCCAAAGAGGCATGGGAGTAAGTTATTAATTGATTGATGTATTGTAGTGTTATAGTATGTATATGTATATGTGATCTGTATATATAATATGTAGTGTTATAGTATTCATTTACTTAGAGTTCATTTGCAAAAACATATTTGCGTTTGGGTTTTTGACCATTTCTCATCATACATTGATTTAATTATAGTCAATCAATCAATCAAAGCTTTATTTGTATAGCGCATTTCATACCCAGAGGCAACACAATGCGCTTTACAGAGAACAAGGGAGGTGGGCATACGACCCACTCTCTACATATTCCAGAGGGAAGCAAAAAAACAGTAATCACCCGGGGGCCAGATAAGTGAGCTGTAAAAATTCTTCCCTGACCCCTCTCAACAAGGCGATCGAGCAAGCTCCTGGAGTATGTTTGTCTACCGGCTAAGAACATTAATGAAGCAATACATTGCATTGAATTACATTTCAGAGTGAGAGAGGCTAAAAGCATCATAGGAGAAAGAATATTCTACGGACATGCTACATCATCCACAGTAAACACAGGGGTATCTATCGGACTTCGTGAGGTCTGCTGGTGACAGTGGGGCATCCACTGGACCTGGTTAGAAGATAGGAGGGAGAGAGAGAGGCACTAGGGAGAGGGAAGGCAGAGCAGGGTTAGTAGCACATAGAGCCATTCAGACCACACAGATATTGAAACAGGCAACCTGGGGCAGGCTCCTGGAATATATTTGTCTAATGGCTAAGAACATTTAAAGAACAATAAATAATATTAAATTAAGTTTAAATTAAGTTTTCGGAGCAAGAAAGGCTAAGAGCATCAGGTCCAGGCCTAAGCCGGATGTGGACTGATGTGTGTCTTGTGTGTACGTGTGTGTGTGTACTAAATACTACGATATCCACAGCTCCGCAGCTGACACTGGACCTGGTTAGAGGATAGGAGGGAGAGAGAGAGACACTAGGGGAGACAGAAAAAACGGTTAGTAGCACACTGTGTCATTGAAGCAACACAACAGTCAGAACAAGCCTGTTTCAGGATAACCAGCTTCTGTACACTACTTGATATACATACATTGCATAGCAGGACAAGTATCAATGTATACAGAGGATTCACAGGTAGGTTTGAGGCTGCCTTTCTGTATCTCAAGGTCCTAGCTAGTGATTGTAGGCTAGGTCGAAAAGGTACGTCTTGAGGTCTCGCTTGAAGACCTCCGTTGTTTCAGCCCTTCTTAGGCACTCCGGTAGGGTGTTCCAGAGGTTGGGGGCATAGAAACTAAACGCTGCCTCTCCATGTTTCTTGGTCCTGGCTTTTGGAACTGTTAAAAGTTCAGTGCCTGAGGATCTAAGTGGTCTGTTTGGCATGTACTTAACAAGCATGTCTGAAATATATTCTGGTGAGTGACTGTGGAGAGATTTATAGACTAGTAATAGTATTTTAAAGTCTATTCTAGAGTTGACTGGTAACCAGTGTAGTGATTTTAACGCTGGTGTGATGTGTGCCCTTCGTCTAGTCTTAGTGAGGACTCTTGCTGCAGCATTCTGTATCATTTGTAGCTTAGAGATTGCTTTCTTTGGTAGGCCTGATAGTAGAGCATTGCAGTAGTCCAGCCTGCTTGTGATGAAAGCATGCATTAATCTTTCGGTGTCAGCCTGAGAGAGAAAGGGTTGCACCTTGGCAATGTTCCTTAGGTGGTAAAAGGATGTCTTTGTAATATTCTTGATGTGGTTTTCTTGATAGTGATTCTTGATAGTGATTTATATTTTTTTCCCATGAATCACCTTAACATGCCATGGTGACGGCCCTGTCCCGGTCGGTTCTGGTGGAGTGGGGAGTCCGTCCCACATTTGGCTCTCCATTTATATCCCCTCCTCATCGATTGAGAGTGCCCTCCACAGCTGTGAGTGACACTTCATTTGGAGGGACACTCGGTGGCGGAGTGGGAGTGGGTAGGGGGTGGTTTGGGATTGGGCCTAAAACTGTCCGACACAGGAACAGCCTTTTCCCCTCGGCCATCAGCCTCATCAACATGGCTCCCCTCTGACTCTCTCCTCTGACTCTCTCCCCTCTGACTCTCTCCTCTGACTCTCTCCCCTCTGACTATCTCCCCTCTGACTCTCCCCTCACTCTCTCCCCTCTGACTCTCTCCCCTCTGACTCTCTCCCCTCTGACTCTCTCCCCTCTGACTCTCCCCTCACTCTCTCCCCTCTGACTCTCTCCCCTCTGACTCTCTCCCCTCTGACTCTCCCCTCACTCTCTCCCCTCTGACTCTCTCCCCTCTGACTCTCTCCCCTCTGACTCTCTCCCCTCTGACTCTCTCCCCTCTGACTCTCCCCTCACTCTCTCCCCTCTGACTCTCTCCCCTCTGACTCTCTCCCCCGCCCCCTTCATCTTTGCAGTATACTGACTACTGCACTCACTCTTTTGTAGTCCAATTGCACTGTGTTTGTATCTTGCACTGTCCTGTCCTGTCCTTGCATTTGTCCATTATTGTATTGTTGTAAAGCACCACAGTGTTGCAAAAAAAAAAATCCTATTTAGGCTATGTATAGTACAAATGGCAACAAATGAATTCTGATTCTGACCTGGTCCTAGATCTGTGATTGGAGGCTGCAGGCAAAGCCGCAAAAAGTAAGTAAGTAAGTAAGCAAATATTCATTGGCTCTACTCAAAAGTGAATCATCCAGTTAATAACCTGCTAGAGATTATCATGACTACTGTATGTTACTATATTTATAAATTCAGAATTATTGCTTATGCTTTCATAAGGATGAAAGGTGGAACATGAGGTCTCTTTGTCCCTGTATGAAAAAAAAATTGTATTAGAAAAAATATTGTAGGTAAAGGTGAGGTACTGTATGTTTGTTGTGACAAAAAATAGAGAAAAGAAAATCAGACAAATAAAGCCACAGTGTGGTGTTAGTTCCGAAAGGGAATGTTTTTGGTGACAAAAACAAATTAATCTCACATTATCCAACTGTGTGCACCCCACAGATAGAACACACACCATAATATTCTAATATTATGAGAAAAGGAACTAGAATGTCATGAAGATTCTAGAGATGATGTCACAGCTTTCTCCTATGACATAATAATTGTTGCCATAACAATGACAACAAACCATAGGTCTTTGGAACATTCTGAAGATTCATAACACAAACCTCACCAAAGTGTGGACACTATTGAATTTCCTCTGAACTTTTCTGACTTCCCCGATGGCTTTTGGCCGTTTAAAGATTCTCATTGCAGCTGTTCTCTTAGTGGCGCTGATCAAGACTGAGCCTCCAGATATTGAGGCCTTCAGAGACGCCTTGATGCCTCCTATGGTCCCTAAACAATGGGCTGCTACTCCACCGGTTAGAGCGGACCGGGTCTTCATCACCCTCCACATTGACTTCCTGGACTTCTCCACCTTCATCGGCCTGACAGAGACAGACACGAAGACATGCAACACCCACCAGAGGACAGGAGAAGCCCTGGTCACTGAAACATCCCTGGCCCAGGAGACTGAGCTCAGAAGCTCTGAGGAACAAGCAGTGATGGAGACCCTGCCCGTCTCCTCCAGCAGGACCAGGGCTCTGGGCGCTGGGACACAGATGGACACCAGCATGTTCTGGGACCTCTCAGCTAAGGCCTTGGCTGGAATATCCTCTGTTGTGGGAGGATCGGCCCTAGCAGCAATCTGCTGTCTTCTTGGAGGAACCGGCCTGCTCTTTGGGATTACCATCAGGGCAGTCCTCCAGGTAGACTGGGCAACATGGAAGGGCTTTGAGGACCCAGGGGGGGCAGACAAGGCAATGGGAGGAGATGGATGATTAAACATTGCAGTAATGTAATTCCTTAATAATAGTTGTGTCCTCTCCTCAGGTTAAAAGCAGAGTGGACCAGGGACTGGGACAGGACAGAATGCCAGACCAGAAGAGCAATACTTGTGTTGCTGAAAGCCCACTGGTGCCACGCCTTCAGCGCTGCCCGAACAAGAGAGCCAGACAGTCAAAGAGGAGGGGCCAAGGGGCCTGCTGATGACCATGTGACCACCAGCCCTTCAGCTGCAGGGAAGACCAGCATGACTGTCTCTCTCACTAAGGGAGACTGAGAATTATAAATAAACAGCATATTTTATTGGCAAAAAAGATTTGCGGTCTGTACTTCAATCAGGAATCATTTGAGGCCCCATCAGCCAACACATAAACAAGTGATATTGCCTATATCAAAAGATGAGGAATTTAAAATGAAATGCACAAGCCAAAAAGATTAATTCAGACTACTCCTTCTTTCCTTCACAGTTACCTCTATAATCTAATCTATACCTCTAATATCTGCACCGGGATTCTATAGCAGTGCCACAATCACCATGTGCTGTGTGCATCACTAAGGGGATGAAAAGAGCATTAAACAAAATTAATGGGATAATCCTAATCCTTATACCCGCTTCTCTGGCGTTTTCCCGCCATGAACTAAACCCATAAAGCCCTGATATGGGTAGCCTAATACGCTACACAAGATAAAGAACTGATATGCTGTTATTGAATGATGACAAGTGAGCTAAATCTGTTCTAAAGCATACATGTTTGTATATGGTGATGATGATACACTTCTACACCTCCATCATGGAGTCCCTCCTCACCTCCTCCATCACCACCTGGTACTTCACCACCACAGACAAGGCTCAACTGAGTATCATCCGCTCTGCTCAGAGGGTGATTGGCTGCAACCAGCCTCATAAACAAGGCCATGCTAGACTACGGATAGTCAATTGCCAAATTGGAAACCTTATAATATCTAGCTGCATACCTAGGCTTTCCCCATGGAAATTATGACCGTTGATAAGATATTTTAAGGATAAGATATTGTAAGGATAAGCAATAACTACAATTCCAATGTACAGTACGTGTACCTGTAGGGCTACTTGTTACATATGGTGAAATAAACTTTCTGTTCTATTCGGCCCGTGTCCCCCTCTGACTTCCCCCTCTGACTCTCTCCCTTCTGACTCCCCCCATCTGACTCCCCCCCTCTTACTCTCCCCTCTGACTCTCTCCTCTGACTCTCTCCGGTTGCCTCCTCTCGCCTTTGCGCTTCATTCTCACTTTATGCATGCATCGCAAACATTCCCAAATCGAGTGGCGAGATCTCCGGTCTGCAGTGCGGAATGCCCGAGCTTTTCAGAGCATTAATTCCACTTCCTTGGGTTGTTGAGCTGGCGTGTCATCCGAGGGACAGCTGTATTCCAGGGCAGCAGTTTTTCCAATGGTGACGTTGAGCAGGGCAAGTTCTGATCCTCTGTGACGTAGCCTAATGGTTCGGCCACCCCTCTGCTTCTACTTTACTGCAAAAACATTCTATTTGCCTCCGATTAAAGCAAGTCGCGTCTGCATGACAAATATAGTGACGATGACTGAATTTGCATCTTGCCTATGCAGGCTCCCGAACAATCCGAGATATGAAACTTTATTTACAATATCAGTTATGGACAATGGCATACACATCAGTATGGCAAATCAGCAGATTACATCATTATATTCCAAAAGCCGCCAATGGTCACAAAGTCAACAAAAGCAGTCTAGTCCTGCAGTATTACCCCAAATAGTCCTAAACTGGATCCCGATTCACGTCCACTACCGTGTCACTCCCATCCCAGCCGTAGACCTGTAATGTGTTCTGTGATGCCAAGTCTACGCTACCCTACCTTGCCAAGCAAGACAGACCATAACAACAAAGATGGCGAGAGCCGAGGCACACTGCTATTGATGCCGGCCAGGGGCGGGGGGCAGCTTGGCATGGGCTACAAGCGGGCTACACATGGATTATCCTTGGCCTGGCGCTGAGGTCCACAGTCCGCTGCACTCCGGCCATCTGTAGGAGCCAGGGGATGGGCATGTGGTCCAGACGGTTCATGTCAAAATGGGCAAAATGCACCTCAGAGCCTGCGGAGCGAGAGACAGCCAGTCACAGCACAGCCAACCACGCCGACTCACACTCTGCTTCGCTCACACAGAACGTGAGCTTGTGGAACCAGGAGGGTCGTACGGGTCAGAGAGGAACAGCACCAGCACAAGGAGCAGAGGAGAGGTCAGCAGGCTGATCAATGACCTTGCACAGCACACGCTGGGCCATTTTTGGAGAATTGCTCGTTGCACACTTATCGTACACAACTTTGCAATGGCATAATCACTTGTAGTAAGGCATTACCTGGGTCTGCTATGAGGGCCCCCCCTTGTTGAAGGGGGTCTCCTTGGAAGTCGAACGCTTGACTGGTCATGGCCCTCCACATGCTCTTCATATGGCCCACCAACATGCCTGACTTCACATGAGGGCTCGGGTTGGCTAAACAAACACACACACACACACACACACACACAATGTATAAATGTGTAACCATAATTACATTGTTACAGTATAGTGGTACACAGCACACAATTGTGTGTGTAGTAGTCACAATCAAGTGCTGACTTTTTCACCTGATTCCACAAATACATCCCCTCATCGCATGCCAAGCTTTTTGTGAATGCATCTCTCTGTGTCCACATAGATTTCATGAGGGTATCCCATCAGTGAGCAGAACTGCTGCAAGACATCAGGCAAGGCACCATTAAAGGGATATGACACCCAAAATAACAAACAGGAAAATAAATAACTGAGCTGTTGCAAATATTAGATACCTCTATATGGCGATGGCCAGATTGTCCAATCACAATCAGTCTGATGCCAGCTTCCTGGATAAAGACATCAGAGGTAGGATCACTTCATAATGGGAGCAAGATTAACAGCCTTTTATTAATAATTATCTTTCCCCAACCTCTATGTCCAGGTGCCATATGGTCCCCAAAATGCATGTGCTCACCTCCAAAACCTCCCGAGGTATTCTGCTCAAGTCATCCACATATTCCTTACAAGTATAGCACAAGAAATTCTGTTGAAAGAGAGTAATTGATTTTACTCCTTAAATTCTCTAAAAGCCTTGCTATTAACCTGATGCACCAGATCTGTGTAGAGAAAAATAATATAAGCTTGCAAGATCAGGATGGTCTAAGGCTAATTAGGGGCCTCAGTTCTTTCCCCCTACTATTCTCACTGCACATGAACAGCTGCACCTCCAGCCATCAGTCCATGAAGCTCTTGAAGTTAGCAGACGACACCCCTCATAGGACTCATCTCTATGGGGACGAGTCTGCCTGCAGGTGGGAGAATGAGCAGCTGCTGTCCTGGTGCAGCTGGAACAACCTGGAGCTTAAAGGACAATGCTCGTTTTTGACAACCTGGACCTTATTTACGACATATTATAAGACGTTTGACTCACCGAGATCACTTTGGTGTAGTTCGGAGGCATGTAGAAGAAATGTAAAATCCAGCGCGAGCCAGTATATCCATGTAATGGCGGTGGTGGGGGCACCGGGAATGCAGCTTCTAAAAATCTATTTTCTGCCGCAAAACGGTTGTTTTCATCAATCTGTCTTTATGAATCGCTAGTTGTGCTTACATAGAGCGTAGGCCTGTTGTGGTTTTTCACATGCCTCTGTAATATGATCTTTAGAAACATCTTTAGACACGAAATAGCTTCCTCACTTGCTCCAGCACGCATGCGCACAGCGCGCAATCGTTGCTCTAGCACGCTGTGCGCATGCGTGCTGGAGCAAGTGAGGAAGCTATTTCGTTTCGACTCTGACTATGATGGTTCAATTCTACACCTCCATCATCGAGTCCATCCTCACGTCTCCATCACCACCTGGTTCCCCACCGCTACAGTCAAGGACCAGAGTTATTAACGGCGGGTGATCAGGGGGGTGGGAGAAGGCTGCGCCCTGCCCTCCCTCCAGGCCCCGCCCCCCCTCCCTCCAGGTCCCGCCCCCTCCAGGCCCCGCCCTCCCTCCACGTCCCACCCCCCTCCAGGCCCCGCCCCCTCCAGGCCCCGCCCTCCCCCAGGCCCCGCCCTCCCTCAAGGCCCCGCCCTCCCTCCAGACTCTGCATGATTTCAGGGTGCTGAAGCGGGCCAGAAAGATCATTGCCGACCCCTCCCACCGGGCTATGGACTCTTCACACCGCCCCCCTCTGGCAGGAGGCTGCGGTCCTCACAGACATAGGCCCAATCTCAAACCACCCCCTAAGCCCTCGCCCTATCCACTCCCCCTCCGTTTGCGCGTTCACGCCGAGCTTCGCCATGTTAAGGGCCGTCCCAAACCAATTAGCGCGGAGTGCGCTGGGAGTGCGAGTGGGCTGTCAACTCCTTAAATAGCAAGCCTGCATCGGTGCAAGCTCCCGATAGCCAAAGCAGGAAGTGCACGTGCCAAAGAGATGCTGCAGGCAACCACATATAAATAACGTTCCGTCTTCCTACACTGTCAATTATTTTAGATTATTTTACAGCACTCAAACATTTGTTTTTCTCACACTGATTTCACTGCCTCAAACAAAATCGCAGAATGTGGTGTCAAAAGATACAACCAAAAATAGGAGAGCATCACTTTATCCCTATATCACTTGACTTGTAGCAAACTCTTACAAGCCTGTATTCATAGCCGACATAAAACAAATCTAGGCCTAGGTCTACGTCAAATGTAGCCTACATACATATATTCCATTCCATTAGGCCGCGATATGCAAATGGCTCTTCACAAAAGAAGGAATGCTGCCAAAGAGGCATGGGAGTAAGTTATTAATTGATTGATGTATTGTAGTGTTATAGTATGTATATGTATATGTGATCTGTATATATAATATGTAGTGTTATAGTATTCATTTACTTAGAGTTCATTTGCAAAAACATATTTGCGTTTGGGTTTTTGACCATTTCTCATCATACATTGATTTAATTATAGTCAATCAATCAATCAAAGCTTTATTTGTATAGCGCATTTCATACCCAGAGGCAACACAATGCGCTTCACAGAGAACAAGGGAGGTGGGCATACGACCCACTCTCTACATATTCCAGAGGGAAGCAAAAAAACAGTAATCACCCGGGGGCCGGATAAGTGAGCTGTAAAAATTCTTCCCTGACCCCTCTCAACAAGGCGATCGAGCAAGCTCCAGGAGTATGTTTGTCTACCGGCTAAGAACATTTATGAAGCAATACATTGCATTGAATTACATTTCAGAGTGAGAGAGGCTAAAAGCATCATAGGAGAAAGAATATTCTACGGACATGCTACATCATCCACAGTAGACCCAGGGGTATCTATCGGACTTCGTGAGGTCTGCTGGTGACAGTGGGGCATCCACTGGACCTGGTTAGAAGATAGGAGGGAGAGAGAGAGGCACCAGGGAGAGGGAAGGCAGAGGGAAGGCAGAGCAGGATTAGTAGCACATAGAGCCATTCAGACCACACAGATATTGAAACAGGCAACCTGGGGCAGGCTCCTGGAATATATTTGTCTAATGGCTAAGAACATTTAAAGAACAATAAATAATATTAAATTAAGTTTAAATTAAGTTTTCGGAGCAAGAAAGGCTAAGAGCATCATGTCCAGGCCTAAGCCGGATGTGGACTGATGTGTGTCTTGTGTGTACGTGTGTGTGTGTGTGTGTGTGTGTGTACTAAATACTACGATATCCACAGCTCCGCAGCTGACACTGGACCTGGTTAGAGGATAGGAGGGAGAGAGAGAGACACTAGGGGAGACAGAAAACGGTTAGTAGCACACTGTGTCATTGAAGCAACACAACAGTCAGAACAAGCCTGTTTCAGGATAACCAGCTTCTGTACACTACTTGATATACATACATTGCATAGCAGGACAAGTATCAATGTATACAGAGGATTCACAGGTAGGTTTGAGGCTGCCTTTCTGTGTCTCAAGGTCCTAGCTAGTGATTGTAGGCTAGGTCGAAAAGGTACGTCTTGAGGTCTCGCTTGAAGACCTCCGTTGTTTCAGCCCTTCTTAGGCACTCCGGTAGGGTGTTCCAGAGGTTGGGGGCATAGAAACTAAACGCTGCCTCTCCATGTTTCTTGGTCCTGGCTTTTGGAACTGTTAAAAGTTCAGTGCCTGAGGATCTAAGTGGTCTGTTTGGCATGTACTTAACAAGCATGTCTGACATATATTCTGGTGAGTGACTGTGGAGAGATTTATAGACTAGTAATAGTATTTTAAAGTCTATTCTAGAGTTGACTGGTAACCAGTGTAGTGATTTTAACACTGGTGTGATGTGTGCCCTTCGTCTAGTCTTAGTGAGGACTCTTGCTGCAGCATTCTGTATTATTTGAAGCTTAGAGATTGCTTTCTTAGGTAGGCCTGATAGTAGAGCATTGCAGTAGTCCAGCCTGCTTGTGATGAAAGCATGCATTAATCTTTCGGTGTCAGCCTGAGAGAGAAAGGGTTGCACCTTGGCAATGTTCCTTAGGTGGTAAAAGGATGTCTTTGTAATATTCTTGATGTGGTTTTCTTGATAGTGATTCTTGATAGTGATTTATATTTCTTTCCCATGAATCACCTAAACATGCCATGGTGACGGCCCTGTCCCGGTCGGTTCTGGTGGAGTGGGGAGTCCGTCCCACATTTGGCTCTCCATTTATATCCCCTCCTCATCGATTGAGAGTGCCCTCCACAGCTGTGAGTGACACTTCATTTGGAGGGACACTCGGTGGCGGAGTGGGAGTGGGTAGAGGGTGGTTTGGGATTGGGCCTAAAACTGTCCGACACAGGAACAGCCTTTTCCCCTCGGCCATCAGCCTCATCAACATGGCTCCCCTCTGACTCTCTCCTCTGACTCTCTCCCCTCTGACTCTCTCCCCTCTGACTCTCTCCTCTGACTATCTCCCCTCTGACTCTCTCCCCTCTGACTCTCTCCTCTGACTATCTCCCCTCTGACTCTCTCCTCTGACTCTCTCCTCTGACTCTCTCCCCTCTGACTCTCTCCTCTGACTCTCTCCCCTCTGACTCTCTCCCCTCTGACTCTCCCCTCACTCTATCCCCTCTGACTCTCTCCCCTCTGACTCTCTCCCCTCTGACTCTCTCCCCTCTGACTCTCTCCCCTCTGACTCTCCCCTCACTCTCTCCCCTCTGACTCTCTCCCCTCTGACTCTCTCCCCTCTGACTCTCTCCCCCGCCCCCTGCATCTTTGCAGTATACTGACTACTGCACTCACTCATTTGTAGTCCAATTGCACTGTGTTTGTATCTTGCACTGTCCTGTCCTGTCCTTGCATTTGTCCATTATTGTATTGTTTTAAAGCACCACAGTGTTGCAAAAAAAAAATCATATTTAGGCTATGTATAGTACAAATGGCAACAAATGAATTCTGATTCTGACCTGGTCCTAGATCTGTGATTGGAGGCTGCAGGCAAAGCCGCAAAAAGTAAGTAAGTAAGTAAGCAAATATTCATTGGCTCTACTCAAAAGTGAATCATCCAGTTAATAACATGCTAGAGATTATCATGACTACTGTATGTTACTATATTTATAAATTCAGAATTATTGCTTATGCTTTCATAAGGATGAAAGGTGGAACATGAGGTCTCTTTGTCCCTGTATGAAAAAAAAATTGTATTAGAAAAAATATTGTAGGTAAAGGTGAGGTACTGTATGTTTGTTGTGACAAAAAATAGAGAAAAAAAATTCAGACAAATAAAGCCACAGTGTGGTGTTAGTTCCGAAAGGGAATGTTTTTGGTGACAAAAACAAATTAATCTCACATTATCCAACTGTGTGCACCCCACAGATAGAACACACACCATAATATTCTAATATTATGAGAAAAGGAACTAGAATGTCATGAAGATTCTAGAGATGATGTCACAGCTTTCTCCTATGACATAATAATTGTTGCCATAACAATGACAACAAACCATAGGTTTTTGGAACATTCTGAAGATTCATAACACAAACCTCACCAAAGTGCAGACACTATTGAATTTCCTCTGAACTTTTCTGACTTCCCCGATGGCTTTTGGCCGTTTAAAGATTCTCATTGCAGCTGTTCTCTTAGTGGCGCTGATCAAGACTGAGCCTCCAGATATTGAGGCCTTCAGAGACGCCTTGATGCCTCCTATGGTCCCTAAACAATGGGCTGCTACTCCACCGGTTAGAGCGGACCGGGTCTTCATCACCCTCCACTTTGACTTCCTGGACTTCTCCACCTTCATCGGCCTGACAGAGACAGACACGAAGACATGCAACACCCACCAGAGGACAGGAGAAGCCCTGGTCACTGAAACATCCCTGGCCCAGGAGACTGAGCTCAGAAGCTCTGAGGAACAAGCAGTGATGGAGACCCTGCCCGTCTCCTCCAGCAGGACCAGGGCTCTGGGCGCTGGGACACAGATGGACACCAGCATGTTCTGGGACCTCTCAGCTAAGGCCTTGGCTGGAATATCCTCTGTTGTGGGAGGATCGGCCCTAGCAGCAATCTGCTGTCTTCTTGGAGGAATCGGCCTGCTCTTTGGGATTACCATCAGGGCAGTCCTCCAGGTAGACTGGGCACCATGGAAGGGCTTTGAGGACCCAGGGGGGGCAGACAAGGCAATGGGAGGAGATGGATGATTAAACATTGCAGTAATGTAATTCCTTAATAATAGTTGTGTCCTCTCCTCAGGTTAAAAGCAGAGTGGACCAGGGACTGGGACAGGACAGAATGCCAGACCAGAAGAGCAATACTTGTGTTGCTGAAAGCCCACTGGTGCCACGCCTTCAGCGCTGCCCGAACAAGAGAGCCAGACAGTCAAAGAGGAGGGGCCAAGGGGCCTGCTGATGACCATGTGACCACCAGCCCTTCAGCTGCAGGGAAGACCAGCATGACTGTCTCTCTCACTAAGGGAGACTGCAAATTATAAATAAACAGCATATTTTATTGGCAAAAAAGATTTGCGGTCTGTACTTCAATCAGGAATCATTTGAGGCCCCATCAGCCAACACATAAACAAGTGATATTGCCTATATCAAAAGATGAGGAATTTAAAATGAAATGCACAAGCCAAAAAGATTAATTCAGACTACTCCTTCTTTCCTTCACAGTTACCTCTATAATCTAATCTATACCTCTAATATCTGCACCGGGATTCTATAGCAGTGCCACAATCACCATGTGCTGTGTGCATCACTAAGGGGATGAAAAGAGCATTAAACCAAATTAATGGGATAATCCTAATCCTTATACCCGCTTCTCTGGCGTTTTCCCGCCATGAACTAAACCCATAAAGCCCTGATATGGGTAGCCTAATACGCTACACAAGATAAAGAACTGATATGCTGTTATTGAATGATGACAAGTGAGCTTAATCTGTTCTAAAGCATACATGTTTGTATATGGTGATGATGATACACTTCTACACCTCCATCATGGAGTCCCTCCTCACCTCCTCCATCACCACCTGGTACTTCACCACCACAGACCAGGCTCAGCTGAGTATCATCCGCTCTGCTCAGAGGGTGATTGGCTGCAACCAGCCTCATAAACAAGGCCATGCTAGACTACGGATAGTCAATTGCCAAATTGGGAACCTTATAATATCTAGCTGCATACCTAGGACTGTAATGGGGAAATAATGAGTGCTGATAAGATATTGTAAGGATAAGATATTATAAGGATAAGATATTGTAAGGATAAGATATTGTAAGGATAAGATATTGTAAGGATAAGATATTTTAAGGATAAGATATTGTTAGGATAAGATATTGTAAGGATAAGCAATAACTACAATTCCAATGTACGTGTACCTGTAGGGCTACTTGTTCCATATGGTGAAATAAACGTTCTGTTCTATTCAGCCTGTGTCCCCCTCTGACTTCCCCCTCTGACTCTCTCCCTTCTGACTCCCCCCTCTGACTCTCTCCCTTCTGACTCCCCCCTCTGACTCTCTCCCTTCTGACTCCCCCCTCTGACTCTCTCCCTTCTGACTCCCCCCTCTGACTTCCCCCTCTGACTCTCTCCCTTCTGACTTCCCCCTCTGACTCTCTCCCTTCTGACTCCCCCCTCTGACTTCCCCCTCTGACTCTCTCCCTCTGACTCTCTCCCTTCTGACTTCCCCCTCTGACTCTCTCCCTTCTGACTCCCCCCTCTGACTTCCCCCTCTGACTCTCTCCCTTCTGACTCCCCCCTCTGACTCTCTCCCTTCTGACTTCCCCCTCTGACTCCCCCCATCTGACTCCCCCCCTCTTACTCTCCCCTCTGACTCTCTCCTCTGACTCTTGTTAAAGTATTTCAAGTGTGTTTCCATGTGTTCACTCCAAAAATAGTTTTTCTGTTTTCCTACTTGATTGATGTTCCTGAAGTTCTCTGAGTTTATTGTTTTACAACGTTTGTGGAAACCAGAAGTTAACTCCATTCCCACAGAAGTAATCTTGTTTGTCCAGACCAGTTGGTCACGTCTCTCATCCCCTGTACCCCCCTTTAAAAGGGTTCTCCCTTCTCAGTATCTTTGCTCTGACTATGGAATCACTTCCTGTGTGAGGGACCGCTTGCAAACGTATTTCAGAATCAATCTATTGTCTTTGTTTTAAACCAGCTTGAATCGACCACTCGCGTGCTCTTATTTTTAAACCAAGTATAAAAATACTTTCATAATCTGGCGACGAGAAGAAAAACGAAGGACGTTTTTTGGGTCAACTACGTTTTTTTTTTGCGTGCTCCGGAGGCGAAGCGTGGATCCGTGGCAAGTTCGATCTTGTGGAGACAACTCCGAGCGGCCAGCGTAGGCTGGCTGTTTTTTTCTCGGGGCCCTTCACCTCTGCAGCTCGCTAAAGGACTGGTACGTTGTGAATCTTAATCATAGTGGTACGTTGTGTTTTTCAGCTGGAGACATTGACCATAGTTTTATTCGCACCGGTTATATGATTCTGTGTTCTGCACTACATCGGGTTGTTTTGTTCTGCATTATACAGGGAGGTTACGTAGGCTGTTGGCCGCATGACTGTTTACGGAATCCTGTCCTAGGTTGGGTTTTCAGGCGTTTCTGTTACCTCGGAAAAGCCTGGTTCTGTGTCGTGGGGTTGCGCGACTCAACGTGGGTTTTTTACTCCAGTTGTGAGGGCACAACAACGGGGATGGCTGTGATAGTTCGAGAGGTTATTTGAAACCCCGGGTGATTGGCTAAGTTAGACGTGAAGGCCTTGTTTTGTTTCGTTTTGTTTGAGTCTTGTCTTGAGATTTCAGATCCTGTTTTCTGGGTTTTTGTTTAGTGTTGTACTTCTGTATATGCTAGCAACGGTTTGGTTTTGCATTTAAGTGTCTGTTGTTGTGCTGGCTTTGTTTTGTGTTAAGTTTTGGGGTTATTTTTGGTTTTTACGGCACTCTGTGCTCAGCCTTTATTCTTTTGGTTCTGCTCCAAGCTACCTATCTTCTCTGTTAGCGTGTTTTTTGTTGTTCTATTGTTGTGTTTTTTGTTGTTCTATTGTTTCAGGACTCTAGTGTCCATGTGCTAGGTAGTTCACCGCATGTTAACTAGTCCACCACATGGTTTGACTTCTGTTTTGCTGCTTGTGTGAAAAAAAAAAGTTAGAGAATTCCTGTTTTCCCTTGTGGTCCACCATTTTGGCTTCTGAAGTCTGCCATTTTGGGAAAAAATAATAATAACAGGAAAGAGGAAAAAGAAAAGAGAATCTCTCAGCACAGCAGTTATTGTTTTTTACTGTACTTTTGACATTGTTTGTATAGTCCTCATACTTTATTTTAAAATGGGAGCTACTTCTAGTGCACCAAAACGTGAACCTTTTCTTGGCGCTGCCAAGATAGTTGCATTGAGGTGTGATCCTACTGTGTGTGAGCAAATTGCATCATGGGCTAAACACAGTGATTTCCACCTGTGTCAGGTACACTGTCTGTTAAGTTGCTAGGAAAAGTTAAGGGACAGCTTGAGAAGTTTGAATTAACTAAGCTAGGAAAAAAGCCAGAGAATGCCATTAAGGCGAGACACTACAGGTGAATAGGGCAAAAAAGTTAACTACAGGATATCACCATGAAACTTTGTCAGTTGATTATCTACATTATTACAAATATTTTTTGTATTACAAGTTTTCTATAAATCTACATTTAAAAATGCAAATGAGGGTGTATCTAGTTAATTATGCTTACATTTGCATATACTTACAAACCAAAAATCTAGTTATTGGAGAGAGCCAGACATAAAATGTTTATTTTATTTTGACAACATATTAGGGGCAAAGGTTATTACAGAACAGATTTTGGATAGATCCTTTTTTTCACTTTTTAATTAAAAAATACTATGTACAGGTACTAAAAATGCATTTTCGGGCTGTTTTTAAGAACAAAATGTACAAAAAATCAGGCAATTAGCAACATATGGACAAATCCTTCTGTAATAATCTTCAAAATAGTGCTCTGAATGAACATGGAAAGATTTGTTTATGTAAGTGCTCTATTTTTCGTTCAGAGTATTGAAAACAACTCATTTTGAGAAAATGGCCGTTCAAGATTGTATTATGAATTCATACATTCCCTGACTAATCATCACTGTTTATAGCAACAATAACCCAGTCAATCACATCCCCCAGTGCCCTATAACATTGCTGAACACATCTAAACTCTATACATTGTTGATTGATACTATGCACAGGTATATAATCATAGCACTATGTGGTCACAGGACCTATACTGCGCAACCCTTTTGTGCAATACCCGTTTGTCACATGTTCTCAGGAAAACTGGTTTATTTGACCATATACAAACTTAATCTGCCATGCCTGCCCCATATGTAGGACCTTCCTTTAGTTGTTGATGGTGCCTTTTGACCTTTTTGGCTGTATCAGAGGCCTTTCGCTTATGCTTACTTGCTGTAGTGAATGCAGCAGCTTTTGATATTCTATCATCATCCTCCTCTCTAACTGCATTCACTGTGATGACTGTGCTCTCAAGCCACAGCCTCTTCATCACTGCTGCCATGGAAGAGGCTCCCTCATTGAAAGTGGCAATAGCCATACTGGCTGCAGCCTCAATCCTGCCTTTGCCTTCAAAAACGGTTTTGGGGCATCTCAATGTTACAACAGCCTTATATGCTGCACTGTCACCATCTGAAAGCATTTCAGTGTAACGCAGATGGTGGCGATTCACTGATCTTGCCCACATTCGCTTTGCAGCCTCCTGTTCCATGGCTTTGATTGAACCATTGAAGTTCCTTGCACAATCATCATGTGATTCCTTCAAGCTCTTATACTCCTGCTCACTAATCTTACCGTCTCTCACTGACTCTTTCAACAAACATGCATGACAATATGAAGATAAAACTTCAAAGTCTATCACTAGCCCTGTGATGATGTCGATGCACACACCAATGCCGTAGTTTGAGGTGAAACCCCTTTTCTGCCATGTCCCATCAAATGACACACTGATGTTAATGACGGCGTCTGAGTCCTCCCTAAGCAGGTCTGCTACATCTGGATCTATGTCAGCGTAAGCCATTCTGACCTGCTCTTTGGTCCTGTCCATTGACTCCAGTCCTCGTTCTATCTCTGCCACAAAAAAATAAATAAAAGCCAAGATAGGCCTACTACATCATACTGGTACATGTTATAGCTTCTAGACTGTGTACACTAAGCAATATAAAAAAACAATAATGCTGTACGTTTATTTGTATTGCACCTTTCAAGCACCTTTCATATAAAAAAATAAAACCCACTACCCACACCTAATCTGAAATTCCCAATTTTAGTAATAAATAGGGTAATAGATATTCTTATTTCTTATTCACTGAATCGTTTTACTCATTGCCAGAATAGTTCTTATTCCTTGAATAGTTTTCATATCCCCCCATAAGAAACAACGCTTGAAAAAGTAGAGTATAACAGCATATGCCTGTAGTGCTGCTGTCAGACATGTATATTGATATCTTACTGTAAAGCACATAATGTTACCTTTGTGTAGGAAATGCACTATATAAATAGCCTACCATTTGATTTGATGTAATATACATATTACATTTGATGTAATATACATCAAATCAAATGGAAGGCTATTTATATAGCGCATTTCCTACACAATGGTAACATTATGTGCTTTACAGTAAGATATATATCTCTCTCTCTCTAGGTCTGCATTATTCTAGGATAGAGCTCTAATAGCCTACCTGTTACTTTCCTGTCGTGTCTCTGATATGACTTCAAGTGAAGAGATGGAATTCCTAACACTTTACCAATCTTCTTTAGGGCAGCATATCCCAGTCCTAACTCATGAGCTAACAGTACCATTCTGACGTTTATGTCAAAGGCTACATCGCTCCTGGTTGACTCTTGAAGACGCGAAGATGAGAACACGCTCTTCCTGTACCTATTCTCTTGGTCTTTGCATTTGGTGCATTCTAATAACACACTGCTACAAAACCCTTGGTTTTGAGGATCAATATGTATTTGCAGGCCGTTTTCCATGCAATTTGGACAGATCAAATCACCCAGCAGCTCGTTTATACGAGTTACATGCATTATTAGGCACTGTTGTGTGGCCGCTTCATCCATCGACGCTTTCTCCACAGCGCGGATTTTCCGCTCCGAGGCGCTGACAGCCGGTGTCTCTCTGACGGGCTCGTCGTCAACTTTCTGATCAAAGTTATGATCCCGGATTCTTCTGGCAATGCCTAATTGCGCATGTCTTTTTCGAGACGTTTTTCTGCGGTTTCTTTGCGTTTTCCCCATTTTATTTCACGTTTCAATGGATGAATGAACTAAAGTTTAAACTACGCGCGTAACTGTTAATGGTGATGTGTCATAACTTTTGTACCATAATTTTGCTTGCTGCATTGACTATGTCATTACTAGGCTCTTTGCACAAGCTCCACTACTTCCTGACACTCTACAGGCATATTTCTTTCCTGTCCTATACTAGTGGATGGAAGTGATTGATCAGGTGTGCTGCACACCGGATTCATCACAATTGCTATCCAATAGTATAGGACGGTAAAGAAATATGCCTGTAGAGTGTCAGGAAGTAGTGGAGCTTGTGCAAAGAGCTGATTGGTTTGTAATGCAAATTATAAATGTAGCCAATGGAAGTGTAGACCACGTTGCAGCAACATAAACACAGTAATATATAGATGTGTATACAACGTTGCAGCCAGGTACGACTACAACGTTACTTCCTGTCCACGTTTCCACAACGGCGACAAAACATGCGAAATATACATCGAAATCATCACGGAAATCACAACGTTATGTGCACATTGCAGGCACGTTGTGGGCACTTTGGACCTGCACGTTGCAGCAACTTGTGTGCAGATTGCGCGTTTGCGTTGCATGCATGTTTAACTTGACGTTGAGTGGTCCATACAAAAGTCTAAATTGCACGTTGCTGCATCATTGCTGCAACCTGATTGTGTTGGTAGGGAATAAGCCGTTTTAATAGCTATGGGCTACTAGTTGTAGGCTATACACAAGTTGATGTGCTCTGCTCTTACGCACGGTTGAGGCGGCAGATACAATTCAAATACACTTCGCACATATCCTCTGCACCTTGGCAGTGCAACTGCCACAGACAGCTATGGTGCACTTCATGCATTGGTAGACAGTTCTGTTCTTGCTGCAGCTTGTCTTCACCATACGGGTATTTTGGGGGATATTCTTCTGTGGACACTGCGAGGGGCGCCGCCGGTGGCTGTTTGGACGCCAGAGCGCGCAGCTCTTCAGCCAACTGGAGGATGACTCGCGTCTGCCAGTCCTGGAGGCTCTGCCAGTCCCTCCAGAAAAACGCGGGCAAAAATCCTTGATTATGCGGGCAAAAATCCTTGATTATGCAGGCAAAAGTCCTTGATTATGCAATGGAATATGCAGGGTTTTTATGTGATTTTATGCGTTGAAAATGCGGGGATTTTCGGAAGTTGCGGGAACTTGCAAATATTGCGAGAATATGCGAAAAATGCAAGAACCTGTCCTGTATTTTCGTGCACACCCCACTCTAATGCATATAGCCTACACTACGTCATCACATGCTTGGAATGATACGAGAAATAACAAAATCATAGCCTATGCGAGAGCGCCTAGACCAGGCCCTTTATAATTTAACAATAGGGGGTGCAACAGAACACAATTTTAGGGAAAGTTATTGACAGGTGGACTTCAATGTTTTATTAAAATATAGTTATGTGCAAATGAAAACCCACAATCGTCCAATGGACGTCTTTGGCGGTTCTAGTGTTAAGACCTTACCCCGATTTTGGAAATCAGATAAAGGGTTCACAAGACCATTTCAATAATCGCATTATTACAATTATCGGGTTATGATCGGCATATAGTGTGCATGTGAACGCACTCACTGTCAAACCTGCCGCGTATGCACAAGATAGTTAATGTCAGGATATGATTGGCAATGAGTGATCTTTACTCATGGCGTCTATGTCAATTTTGTATGGATCCACACCTCCGATCAAGCTTATTTTTTCTTTGTATCGTGCTGAAGCCATATAGCCTACTGCGCTCAGACTTGGCTACATTAACTGGTGCCCCGTCTTCAAATGTACTTCCGGGGTTTACGAGTAGCCTACCAGTTGAGTGCGTTCCAGAAACAAAATGCAAAACCCTCACGTTCACCACATCTTTACTAACAAATATATTTACAATACTGTTATTTTGCGCATTTGACTTAACAGCCACCACGTCTTGACCCGACGACAGTTACCGAGATAGATAGGCTACTGTAGGCCTAGATATATGTGTTCGTAATAATTAAATTACATCCAGATGGAGAAAACGTGTTTGAGAACAAGGTAATAATAACAATTAAATGTTATTTGTATATCACTTTTCATACAGATAAATTCAGCTCAAAGTGCTTTACAACAAAGCATTTAAATTAATGAATGTGAAATTTAATGATGCTTCATTCATAGACTATAGGAGAACACAAGCGGCATGCCCACACAGATCTTTATCGCCGGGAAAAGATGGGACGGGCAGCTGGTCTCTCTCGGAGTCAACTCGCCGACCTTTGTCAGGCCGAGCCAGTGGGGGAGATGCGTCGGCTGGGGCTGTGCCCGCTGCTGTCTCTTTTGAGCAGATTGCGGCTCAGCTTCACCACGACGGGACCAAAGAACAGGTGAGGAAAAGGAGACGGCTGGATCGGAAGTTTGGGAACAGTGGATTGGCTGGTGTAACCACCGATTGGACTGACCTGGTCAGGAGGTTGTCACGCCCAGGAAGCACACCGCCCCCTGTTGCAGGAGTTAGGCAGAGACTCCTTGATGCGGTCGCGGAGGGGGATGATGTGGTATTCCGACTCGGCCTTTCCACCTTCTCTCTGAGGGGCGTCATCAGGGATCCTATCCTGGTGGAGTCTTTAGCGCTGGAGCTTCTTCGGGAGCTGGGTGCGAAGGAACCACTTACAAGTAGGTCGGCGTCTGGCGGGGAGCACGGGCAGTGTTGCCAGATTGGGCGGGTGCACGCCCAATTGGGCTTCTTTTGATCACATTTGGCCGGAAAAAATAGCATTGGGCGGTTGGGCTGGAAAAAATAGCATTGGGCGGGCGTTAAAAAAAAAATCTACATATATATATATATGTATACTGTATATAAATATTGTTTTAAACTGTCGGGACAGACGTTTCAATTTTATCCAATGACGTTAGTAATAGGGTGGGAGATGTGCACCTGTCCAATAGGAGCGATGGAGCTCTCCCTGTTCAATGCATTTGATTTGCTGCCTTGACCTGTGCTGTCAGTCATCAAGACAGCGTGTGTGTGTGTCTACTTGGTGCTCGTCTCTGCCTCGCGCTCTGCCTTTAGGCCTACAACCTACATTATACCTCCATGTACTAGCCTACTACTGCTAGCTAGCATTTTGTATATCGCCATGCCGAAGTGGGCAAAGTATAAAAAGCAGTACAACAAAGAGTGGGAGAGCGACCCAGCTCTCAAAACTTGGATCGCACCCGTCGTGGGAGATACCACGAAGGCCCGTTGCAAGTATTGTCCCAATACTGAAATCAGAGCACAACTAAACGACTTGAAAGAACATGCCAAAACCAAGAAACATAGGTCTCGCTGCTGTGCACCAAGTGTCCAAAGTTTTGCTGTACCGGTGGCGACAGCTGGGCAGTGTACAATAAAAGCTGACCAGAAACGCCGTGAAATCAAGATAGCAACCTACGTTGCTTGTCACACTTCAATCAATGCGGTGGACGAGTTGTCTGATATATTACAAGATGAGATGGGGGCATTCAAAATGCACAGGACAAAGTGTACAGCTGTCATCAAGTCTGTTCTGGCGCCACATTTTAGAGAAGAACTAATGGAGGATATTGGTGAGTCCCCTTATTCCCTCTATCTGGATGAAACCACCGACATATCAGTGAATAAGCTCCTTTGCCTCTGTGTGAAATACCACTCAAAAAAGCACAACAAGTTTGTCAGTACCTATCTTGGACTTGTGGAGCTCATGAATGCTGATGCTAATGGGATAACGGATGCCATAGTTGCCTTTCTAGAAAAGAACGGTCTGCAGATTAAAAACATGGTGGGAATTGCCACAGATGGTGCTAGCGTCATGGTGGGAAAACACCATTCGGTTTTCACCCTACTGAAAGAAAAGCAGCCAAGCTTACAGCTTATTCGCTGTATTTGCCACTCACTCGACATAGTTGCAAATAAGGCAATGCAGCTTCTCCCCAGCAACATTGAATATATGATCAGAGAAACCTACAACTGGTTCGCTCATTCTGCCAAGCGCCAGTGTGACTACAGGCAAATCTACGAGACACTCAACGACGGGGGCTGTCCATTGAAACTGATAAGTCCAAGCTCTACCCGTTGGTTAGTGATGGCAGACTGCATCGATAGAATTGTCGAACAAGAGGATGCTCTCAGACTTCACTTTAACATGGCTTCAATTGCAGAACACTGCTATTCTGCCCGCATATTGAAGGAGATGTATAACGACAAAACCAACAGCCTCTACATGCATTTTCTCCGACCTGTTTTGACTGAAATCAAAACTGTGAATAAATACTTTCAGTTGGAAACGGGAGACTCACTGGGTATGTTTAGGGATCTGGATCGACTGTACATGTCAACTCTGCGGCGAGTTGTTAAGCCAAGCGTTTTGCGCATGAACAGCGACAAACAACTCCATGAACTTGACCTCAAATCTGACAGTCTCTTCCTCTCACCACTGGACGCAGACTTGGGTACCGCTTTCATGACACGATTTGAGGAAAGTATGTTGGCTCCTGAAATTAAGGGGAGGATCGCAATACGGTGCATGGACTTTTTAAAAGAAGTGCTGGCGCAATACCAAGCACGTCTCCCTGCTTCGATGGAAATGTTGCGCAAACTGGAGCTCCTGTCCCCAACGTCTGTGATGTCCATCAACAGGCCAAGATTGCGAGACCTGCCCAAGGAGTTTTTCACATGTCCGACTGACAAACTAGAATCCCAGTGGCTTCTCAAGCAATCAGGCCATAGACACATTTTGGCTGGAGGTCGAGGCATTTGAAGATGCTGGAGGACAGCGGTGCTTTCACGAACTAGCACAGGGTGCCATCCGACTTCTCATTCTGCCCGTGTCCAATGCTCACGTCGAAAGAGCATTTTCGATGGTGACGCTACTAAAAGATGATCAGAGAAACAGAATGGGACTACAGCTGCTATCTAGCCTTATGGATGTGCGGACTGGTCTGGCCAGAAACAGATGGACTTCTGCAACATTCAAACCTCCCCGCCAGCTGTTGGGGAGATTTGATGCATCTATGTATTAGCCAGTCGAGCTGGCGTGGAATGTATATAGTTCTGTTGACGTTCTTCAAAATTGTCAAGTCAGCGTTGGAATTCTACGTACAGGTAAGATCATTTATACATGACTATTTTGAGTGTGTGTGTGGGGGTGAAAGAAAGAGAGAGAAGCCACTTGTCTATGTTAGAGTTATTAATTCGGCTTAGTCGCATTCCGGTGTTTATTGTGCTCACGTGTCAGCCACCGTTGTAGTAAGCCACATTTTCTGCAGCTGTCAGTGTGTTCCTGTCTGTGAAATGTGTGTGTGTGTGTGTGCGCGCGCGTGTGTGTGTGTGTCTGTGAGAGAGAGAGAGAAAGATGTTCCTCATAGGCTTTTAATTTGTGTATTGGCCTTATTGTGGCTGCTGCTGTTGTTGGCACTATGGCACGTTTATGTTTGTGAGGGTTCCAAATCGCCCCACTGGTGAGCTGTGGCAAGTTAGGGGCGTTTCCTCGCTGGGAGTATACGTTTTGGGCTGGTTTTTTGTGGATCTCGCGGGTTTTAGACTGTGGTTGGGCTGGGATTGGTCAATCCAATCTGGCAACACTGAGCACGGGCACACAGCCTTGCGGTCTGGGAGTGGGGTGACAAAGAGGGGTAGTTACCTTCGGCATCAGCGGATGTTCGAGGACTGCCGCCCCAAACTGGCCACTCTTCTTCTGGACGGTAAGGTGAGCGGTCCCTGTGGGGTCCCGCTGTCGGAGATTACTTCGGTTTTCTCTGATAGTTGGGGCACTGCGAGACCGTTCAGTGGACTCGGTCAGTTCCTTGTTGAGGCGCCGGCTGAAAACAGGTGGTTCTGTTCGCTCGTCTCAGCCTCCGAGGTACGCGAAAACCTCAAGAGAATAAACCCTTTCTGTGCTGCGGGGCCCGATGGTATCGGATCCAGGGCGCTTGGCAAATAGGATCCCAGCGGAAGGCGTCTCGCGGCCGTGTTCAACGCATGGTTTGTCACAGGAATCCTACCGAGGGCAATCAAGGAGTCTCGGACGACACTGCTGCCGAAGTCATCGGATCCGGTGGAACTTAAGATGGTATCGAATTGGCGTCCAATCACCATCGGATCCATGCTTCTCCGCCTCTACTCGCGCATCCTCACGGTGAGGCTTACCAAAGCCTGTGGGACCAAAGGGGGTTTGTATGCTCCCCTGGCTGCTCTGAGAACCTGATGATCCTTGAGGGATTAATCAAACGGAGTAGAGTGAGGTGCGCTTGGCTGGCTGTCGTGCTGATTGACTTTGCGAAAGCTTTCGACACTGTCTCTCACGAGCACCTGGTGAGTGTATTGAGGCAGAGGGGATTAGACAGCCATGTTGTGGAGTGCGTGAGGCACTCCTATGTTGACTCGGTAACGCGAGTAAGGGTTGCTGGGGGCGTCTCCGTCCCCATCGAAATGCACGTGGGTGTCAAACAGGGTGACCCCATGTCTCCGGTCCTCTTCAATCTGGCGCTGGATCCCCTGATCCATGCACTCGAACGAGCGGGTGAGGGCGCCACTCTCAAGGGCCATTCAGTGACAGCGCTCGCTTTCGCTGATGATCTGGTGTTGGTTAGCAGCACGTGGACGGGTATGTCAAAGAACATCGCTATTCTTGAAACCTTCTGCCAGTTGACTGGGATGCGCGTGCAACCCAAGAAGTGTCACGGGTTCCTAATCTAGAGGGTGGATGGGGCAGTCGTTGAGAACGTCTGCACACCTTGGAAGGTGTGCGGGGAGCCCCTCCACCTGATCGGCCCAGAGGAATCTGCAAAGTATCTCGGGATGATAGTGAACCCGCGGACAGGCTTAAGTTTCACAGAACCGATGGCATTGGTCCGTGATTGGATCGGCAAAATCGGGCGCGCGGCGCTGAAGCCTTCTCAGAAGGTCAAGATGTTCAAGGTGTATGCTATCCCGAGGTTGGTCTTCCAGCTGGATCACGGCGGGGCGGGTGTCACGGTCCTCGGGCAGGTGGATGGGTTGATCAGGTGTGCAGTGAAGGGGTGGCTTCACCTCCCGCTGTGCACTTGTGACGGGCTTCTGTACTCCAGGCCGCGGGACGGCGGCCTGGGGATCTCTCAGCTAGCCCGCTTCATCCCTTCAGTCCAAATCCGTCGGCTCATCCGCCTAGGTTCATCGGAAGATGAACTGACGCGGGTGGCCACCCTAGCAACGGTGAGCGTATCGCACTTCGAGAGTCTATGGTCGAAGGCAGGTGGTCGCAAGGGGACGGCGCCCTCCCTCGGGATATCAGGTGTAGGGGGGAACGCCCAAGCTGCGAATCCGACCACTGAGCCAATGCGGCCGAGGTGTCCAGTCCCGTGTGACTGGCGGCAGGAATCGTTTAGGTCCTGGTGCGGGCTAATGACCCAGGGGTCGGGCATCGAGGTCTTTGAGGATGATAGTTTCTGTAATTGCTGGCTTTCGTGCCCCACACCGATGGGGTTCTCGGAAGCCCAGTATATTGCTGGGCTTCAGCTCAGGGCCAACGTGTATCCGACCCTGGAGGCGTTGGCGAGAGGTAGGCCGGAGGTTATCAGTACCTTTCGCCGATGCCAAGGACCGAGCGAAACCTGTTCACACATCCTGGGAACGTGTCCTTCTGTGCAGTCTAGTCGGATCAGAAGACACAACAAAGTGTGTGACCTCTTGGCGGATGAAGCCACTCGAGCCGGCTGGAAGGTCGCCAGGGAGTTTCGTGTACGCTCCTCTTCCGGGGAGCTGCGCGTTCCCGACCTGGTGTTCACGAAAGCCGACTTGGCGTTAGTGGTCGACGTCACGGTACGCTACGAGGTGTCCACATTGGAGGATGCTAGGAAGGAAAAGGTAGAGTACTACTCTCCCCTCACGAGAGAGATCCTGATGCAGCTGGGTGCGGTGAGGAGTGTGCGCTACTTTGGTTTCCCGATGGGGGCCAGAGGCAAATGGCCCGGATCGAACTTCCGCCTGTTGTCTGCGTTAGGGTTGTCCAGAACGAGGATGGGACAGTTAGCGAGGCTGCTGAGCCGAAGGGTCGTCCTGTACTCTCTGGATGTATTGGCCGATTTCACTAGGCCATTTGACCTCGGGACTGAGGAGTTGGACGAGCTAAGCCTCTGACTCTGGGTCTAGGCCGGTTTCCTGTTGAAGCGTTCTAAGGTTCCCATTCGTTTGGCCGGTATTGATGGGCGTTCGCCGACTCTCGACAGAGGCCTGAAAGACTTCTGCTCAGGGCATCGGCTGGATCCACCTTGAGAGGCCATCCCAGTTGGCCCGATCCTAAGGCGCGGCCGGTTTTCTTAAACACGGGTTCAATGAGTGTTGGCCGGTTTTTCTGTTGGCGTCGGTTGTTGCCCTGCGTTGTGAACCTCGACTTGTTCACACAGCGCTGTCGATCGGGTAGTATGTTGAGGTGCTTCGGCATGCCTAATCTAGACTAAAACACGATTGCCATACCCGGTTCGAGTTTTCCATTACCGAACCATTAAGGCGTCGTGAACATCCATGTAAGGTGTTGATAAGGTTTCAATCACTGTTGGCCGGTTAGGGACTCGATTTGGTACCGATATGGTTCGGGGAGAGGGGCGGCGCAGTAGCTGAACGGAGTATACCGGGATCTATACGCCGCTCCTTAGCCCCAAAGTGTTCGCCGGTTAGGGCCGAATCGAATACGTTAGGAATCGAATACAGTTTCAATCCACTAGAGCGCCGATTTGTACACACGTAGACGCAACAGCCTTGATGGCATATAAAATCTATTTGCACTAAAATACTGCTCTGGGTTAGGGTTCCTTGTTCTGAATCCGTCTGTCTTCCCCTGCTGCTGTTTCAAGAATGTGCGCGCATACTTCTGCCGATGGCTGTAAAAGGTCTATATGGAGGGAAAGTAATCTCATCGCCCCATAGTGGTAGCGTTCCTAATGCTGAGAGAATGAATGGGATTTCTCATAGACATGTCTTTTGAAAAATTATATCTTGGTCGACACCGAAAAGTTAGTAGAATGCCTTAAACTGCAAATACTTGGAGACAAACTTTATTGATTCTGGTTATCAGTTGATTTTCAATCACAATCCGATTTATGAAAATATTTTTCTGCAATTTCGAAAATTTGAAAGAAGGTGAAATACTGTTTGAAATGATCACGGTTAGTAGGTTATTACTGTAAACACACTCACAAGTTTTTGTTTTGTTTACTTAACCGAAATGGCTTTGTAGCAATTATTAGAAAATCCGGTCTATGGAGTTTACTACATTGAAACTCCTCTCTGATAGGAATAAATCCGCTAGGGGCGCATGTTTTCACTTTCCCTCCCTACAGGACTGTAATACAACATCACTGCCACGTTATTTAATTGTAGTTGTAGGCACCACCATTTTCACTGTTACAGCAACGTTGCCATAAAGTGTAAGGAGGGTAATTTATTTTCGACCATAGTTGGACGTTGTCACATCGCCTGAATGTTGCAACTTACCAAACCACAACTTATGTGCAATGTTGCTGCAACCCACTGTGTTAGTAGGGTTAGAGCTTTTTCAGAATAGCGACCTTTCTGAGCTTTTTGGAATAGCGAACCTTCGGAATAAAGACATTTCGGAATAACGACAGGTAACCGGTACGTCATTGGGTCAGTACCGAAATATCGATAAGCTCATGGACAAACGGTGCTGCTATAGGTATTTAACACGTTCGTTTCATAACTCAGCCTACACAGCTGATATCCGTCCCCTAATCATGACGAAGCTGCTGGTGACGGGCGATGATGTCACATTGTTTGCCTCTCTCTAATAGGCCAATTGAGGAAGTAGGCATAGTGGTGGACAGGGAAAAACGGTTCTTCTCCAAATCTACCAACAGTGCTAAATGCAATTTATGTAAACATTTAGTTGTGTCAAAGGGGGTAACATCAGAAACTCATGAACCATAAGTTTCAAATTCGGTAAATGAGAAGCAGTGCAGCGTGTTGGACTCACGGCTAATGCTAATGCTGGTGGCTTTGATAGGGTAACCAACGGCTATTCCGAAGGTCCGTTATTCCGAATATTGATTTCCATACATCGGAAAAGCGGCCCTGGGTCCGCTATTCCGAAAACTAGACCGCTGACGACCGGTCAGAGGGTGTTTCAAACTGCCGGTTGCGATGTTAAAGGAGTAGTAAAGGGAAAATGCATGTTTAGCCCTGTTTTAAGGTTTAACATGTTTTTGAAAGATTTTTCAAGATGCCCACCCACATCCATTGTATGACCAAAATGGTGGTAGAGCAATTATCAGACTTTGGCCCTTTTCGAATCCAGCTCCTCTTCCCTCGCCCTATGCACTCCCCCTCGGTTTGCGCGTTCACGCGGAGGCCGCGCCATATTAAGTGCCATCCGAAACCAATTCGCGCCGAGTGGAAGTGGCTTATAACACCCTCGGTAGCGAGTCTGCACCGATGCAGGCTCGATTCACATGTGCAGCTGTTTTTATTGTCCGAAATGGAAAATGCGCCGTACAAATGTAAGTTCCTCACAAATTATACGACATTTGCATTGTATTTCGCATCAAATTCCGTTCTCCAGTTCAGAAAACGCTAGATTATGTTCATTTGATTGTAATGTAAAGTGGTGGCTGGTGGATATTTACCAGGACTGTTGTTCAGACTAAACAGCTGATCAAACTGAGAATGGAAAATAAAAAGTTGTCCCCAAAAAAACGAAACAGCACTAAAGAAGCTTGGGAGTAAGTTTTTTCATAGGTTTAGTCCATGGCCTGCCACTCACCACAAAACACATCTTTTTACACGTAATGTAGACACTCAACCAACAAGCAACATTTCAGTGAGATATAGGACAAGTGATTTGTCTTTAGATAAATGCATCTTCTTCCAAACATTAAGCAAAGTTTCACTTGTTCCATTGGCAGATTTCACTGATTAGGCCTACAACCAAAAACACCTTAAAGTCCAGGTTAACCCAGTTCAAATTTTTGTTATGAGCTTCACACACCACAGGAAAACATGTCATTAACCACCCAGCCAAATCTGAGTGATTAAAAATGTCGCTAAGTATATAAAATAAGGCTTCAAAATCGGTTAAAAATCAGCAGCATTCTCTGGTCTGAGACTGTGGGGGCGTGTCTGCTGAAGGCACCGAAGCCACACCCAATTGCGTGGGGAGGGGGTGTGGAGGGAAGAACCTGTCAAATAGTACCGTTCTCTGGTCTGCATATTGTCACACTGGCACGCCGTCTCTTTTGTGGTAGGAAGGCACAGCTTTGTGAAAACAGAGAGGAGTTGAAATTACACTTGTCTAATGAGTCAAACACACAGATGCTTCCTCCTAACCTACCTCCTGACAAACAACACAGGTAAAACTGTAGCTACTCTATACCAACGCGCAAGTGTTACTGCCCTTAGATGCAAAATACAAAAACAGGCAACGAGGAATGTATGAGTCTGTCCCTATTTTCTCCCCGCCACCTCCGGACCCATTCCTATCCCTCCCAGGCGATCCTGTCGTCCCTTGGGATCAATGGAAAAAGTTGTTTAAAATGTACCTTTTAGTCACTGGCTTGAACAGCGCTGATAGCGCGAAGAAGCGTACACTACCGGAGTTGATAATCGGGACAGACTCATCCACTCTCGTTGGCAATGTTATGTGTGAGAATAACGAGCACTCGGCTTCAACTTTCCCGAAACATATCCAACAGAACTGGAATGTTCAGCCAGTAGCCGCCGAGCACCGCTTCACTGGGAGAGGGTGCGTCTTTCTCCAGCTGGTCTACCTAACCATCCCCCTCGCTCCCGCCTCCCGGTCTCCCGCTGGAGAAATATATTGTAACCATTACCGGTGAACCCATACGCACATCAGGTGCCACAAATATGGCAGGCAGTTTCTGTATAGTTAACGCTTATAGTCATAATATATCATCCGTAACGTTATTTGGTGGGTGGTCGCCTGGTCGGTGCTGCTAGCTATGTTAGCTAGACTAAGGTTATAGGCTATACACACTCCCATCTGCAAGCTACATAGCTAATGTTAGCTATAATTCCTCCTAAGATATAATATAATTCATCATAGCTGACATTACCACATAAATGTCAAGACACATTTTGTAGATTAACGTAGCAGTGTATTTCCCTATTGCTTACGTTACCTAGCTAACGTTATAACGTTAATTAGCTATAAGCACACAAGGCAGCGGTGTCGGCACCAAAGGTTGATGCAACAGGAGGAGAATGGAGGCCGGGGAGGGAGATGGTTGACAGGAGGAGAATGGAGGCCGGGGAGGGAGATGGTTGGCTCCGCCGAATTCACCAGGACCAGTCGTGAGTCCGTGAAACCCAAAAGCCTCATATTATAATTGCAGAAGCTTTCGGGAGTGAAATGTTTGCTGCAGAGGCGGGCGCTAGCGGTGACAGACTCCTCTGTAACACCATGGCTCTTCAAAAATGCTAACCATTTGCTTCTCATTTCAGCTTTACTCGGGAGTGAAAGAAGGAGACCTTATCATCCCATTCCTGCTGGCATCCAGGAAGGATGCATATTCGTTTAGTTTTATGCATAGGCATTGCTAACTAAGAAAAACTAGCTAATTCTAGACTGTTGGTTAAAACTAGCTAATTCTAGACTCAAGATTGAGCAGGAGAACCGAAGATTCAAATCCATTCTAGCTTTATATAGTGTTAGGGCGGGGATATGCTAAGAACACCGCTCTACGTCATCCGGTACCGTTTTAAGCCTGCCCAGAAAATCCAGAAATCAAAACTGGTCAAAAACACAAAACTGGTCTAACTTCACAATTCAGTACTACACATGGTTCATCCCATTTTTACATGTTATCAGCAATGCATCACTAACACATAGAATGTGTTTTCAAGCAAATCTCTGATTTTGGTTAACTGGGACTTTAATGTTTAAGATTCTTTGAAAGAAGATTAATTGTGTGATTGTATCCCATTATTAGGACTTGATAAATGATGTGTAGGACTACTACTTGGTAAGATGTGGAGTGATTGGAGGAGTCACACAGCACTCATTCTGACCAAAACATTTTAACCATCTTCCCGGACATATTTCTTAACAGCTTCATCATAAAAGAAATGAACCTGGAGGGTCAGGCAAGTCCAAAACAGCCCTCAAAGAAATGGGTGAATTTAAAGAAGTACACAGTAAATGTGTTTCACATAACATGAATATAGCCTTCTAGATGCTGCAGATATCTCATGCCACTGTTTGTTTTAGGAGCTGAGAGCTCCACCAACTGGCTCTGGGACTGACCAGGGAGAGGAAACCCCTGCTACTTGGAGCTTCTATGATGGCATGCATGAGGCAGTGGGGTCAAAACAATCTTTGACTCCACCTGTCCTCATTGCCTCATGCATGTCGAACCCCACCATCAAGGCCAGTCCAGATCCATCTTCCCTCCTGGGCACATCCAGGTCCAATCCACCGTTCCTCCCAGACACATCCACATCTGATCAACCATCCATCCCAGGCACATCCACGTCTGATCAACCATCCCTCCCAGACACATCCACATCTGATCAACCATCCCTCCCAGACACATCCACGTCTGATCCACCATCCCTCCCAGACACATCCACGTCTGATCAACCATCCATCCCAGGCACATCCACGTCTGATCAACCATCCATCCCAGGCACATCCACGTCTGATCAACCATCCCTCCCAGACACATCCACATCTGATCAACCATCCATCCCAGGCACATCCACGTCTGATCAACCATCCATCCCAGGCACATCCACGTCTGATCAACCATCCCTCCCAGGCACATCCACGTCTGATCAACCATCCATCCCAGGCACATCCACGTCTGATCAACCATCCCTCCCAGGCACATCCACGTCTGATCAACCATCCCTCCCAGACACATCCACGTCTGATCAACCATCCATCCCAGGCACATCCACGTCTGATCAACCATCCCTCCCAGGCACATCCACGTCTGATCAACCATCCCTCCCAGGCACATCCACGTCTGATCAACCATCCCTCCCAGGCACATCCACGTCTGATCAACCATCCCTTGCAGGCACATCCACGTCCGATACACCATCCCTCCCAGACACATCCAGGGCGTCCTCTCTTGAACCCCCCCCTCCCCTGCCAAGAAAGACAGGGGTCCATTGATGGGGATTAATAATTTTCAGTTGTGATCGGTGATGCCCAATTTTCAGTTTTCAATATTATTTTATTTTCAATAAATAAGAATTGTGGAAATCCCTGTGTATCCTTTATACAGGATCTGGAGACAAATATGTGAAATCTCTGGTTGTCATATTAGTGGTATGGTCTGCAATCTAAACTAGCCTATACTTCAGACCACAGGTGAACACAGCTCTGGAAAGGATGAGATCACAGCAACATCCTGGTTTACCATGTATGGTTTACTATTTATAGATGTTTTTGAGTAAGTGCACTTTCTATATACTACTTTTCCCCAAAATTTAGAATGTCAGACATTATTTGCAGAAAATGACAAGAGGACAAACACAGGTTCATACGGCCAGCTTGTGCAGTTTTTATGGGCTTGTTTGAATAAACTGTATAGCAACTTTCAACACAAAACGAATTGCAGCCCAAAGTGCTTCATAACAGTGAAGATGAAATGAGCATAAAATCAGGACAAACAAAATCAGGCCTGCTTTGTTTTAATGCAAATAAAAACCAAAATACAAACAAAGAATACACTATTAGCCTACAAATAATCGTGCTGAAGCAGCAGCGGTGGAAAAATGACAATGATTTTATTGACAATAGTCCTAATAATAATAATAATGAATTAGGGTAACGGTGAAATGAATAGGTAAGAGTTCTTAAAATGATGTATAAATATAATTGAATACCTTGGCCATATTGTAATTTGGATCTTTCCACTTAGGACCTAGGTAGGCTATCTGATATAAGCAACCCTCATAACCTGTAACAAGGAAGATACGAACGATGCCTCTACCACTGTAAAGTGCTGTTGACGCGAAACCATGGTAACCGTTGTGGTTTGTGTTTCCTGTTTCCGCTGGAGTGAGGGGAGTGCGTCCCTAAGGTTTTTATACCCTACACCCTAAACAAGGGAACTACATTCAGCTGTGAGGGGACTACAAAACGGAGTGCACTTGGTGACTGAGTGCGAGTGGGGAGGGCCTTTATCAAAAGTGCTAGGCTGTGTCCGAAATGCCTGCTACCTGCTACATAGCAGGCGAGAAGTAGCATGCTATATAGTACCTACTACTCCAAGAAAGCGATATAGCAGGCGAGAAATGTAGCATGCTACACTCGAGTCAGGTGACGGGAATGCGTGGGTTACGTCGTTACGCTGAGGCGAAAAGGCGTTCAGTTACCCAGACCTCGAACCTGTGGTTAGTTTATATTCTGGTTATATTCTGTCAAATATATCGTATATTTGACAGAATGGTGATTTGATGGCAGGTACTCGGCCATGACAAACTCCGCTATTAGCCGTGTTCCGGCACCGCAACAGGAGCATTCTGTTCCGGCCGCTCCTCTGCTATGGTTACGGTTTGTGGAGCTCTGTAGCCTGGCTGTACGATCGCGAAGTTGTGAACAGAATAAATATCACATACGAGCAAATATAACCTACTCCGCTATAATGAAACTGTTAAAACTAAGATGCCTGGATAAAGAAATAATTTTTCGAAAGGACATATTTCACAGAATCGTAATTTGATGGCAGGTACTTAACAATGCTAATGCACTGCTTACTGGCGTCGGCCATGACAGCTGTCCTGAAAATTTCACTGAACAGTGACGTACCATCCGGAATAGCATGCTCTGGACTTTGCTACGTTTTTCGCCGTTTTTTCCGACAATATAGCAGGCGAGAGGTAGCAGGCACATTTTTGAAGTAGCATGCTACTTCTCGCCTGCTATATAGCAAGTAGCAGGCATTTCGGACACGGCCCCTAGTTTTATCAACGTTTTGATCTGAACCATTATATATGATCATAAGTAACCTTAAAACAGCGATTAACATGCATTTTCCTTTAACTACTCCTTTAAATTCAGGGCTTAAAGCAGGAAAAAATCATGTGCCTGAATTTTTTTTTTAGAGAGCGTGGGGGGGATGATCAATCGCATACCTTAGTATGGATATTCGGACACGGCCGTGGACAAGGCAAACAATAAGCACAAACCCTATCAAAGGCCAAGATTAGAAGGGATTTGAAGTTGTAATTGGTCATTTTAAATGGGCCTTTATCTTTTGATGCCTATATGAACGGACTACATCGATCTTAACATGTTTTTCAGTTTTTTTTTCAGTTTTACCCTTTTCATCAATAAAACATCAATTTAACAACCATGTCTCATTGATTGGGAAGGCATTTAGAGCTTCCGGTCTATTAGCCTGCTTATTCAGACTCAAGAGGATGGCATAACTGTTTATTGAGAAACAATTGATAGGCAGGCTGGGCTATATAAAGAAAGACCACAATGCATGTACAGATATATTACATTATGGTTAGGCTATAGCCTACACTTTATGGTAGACTGCCCTCTCGCTCGCTAAGCAGGCTACATTGTGGCTGTTTTGTTCATCGCAGAAGCCTATAGCCTAGGCTACACATAAAAATAAAATGATATAGGACTAGAAGGAATCAGAATATGTGGAAATTTAATTTTAGCTTATTTTAATACAATTCAAATTCTTAATCTACTCAAAGACGCCACCTGGCAGTGGTGCATCACTAAAACAAATTAACACCCGTCTGAAATCCCACGAGATTTCCAACGGGATTTCCCTGCCAAATACCGCAAAGGTGAAATGCTGCAGCATGTGACATTTCTAACTTCCCACATCTGTAATCTACCGATGCGAAATACAATGCAAATGTCATAAAATTTGTGAGGAACTTAAATTTGTACGGCGTATTTTCCATTTCGGACAATAAACACAGCTGTGCAGACTCGCTACCGAGAATGTTATAAGCCACTTCCACTCTGCGCTAATTGGTTTTGGATGGAACTTAAAGGAGTAGTTAAGGGAAAATGCATGTTTAGCGCTGTTTTAAGGTAACTTATGATCATATATAATGGTTCAGATCAAAACGTTGATAAAACTAGGGCCGTGTCCGAAATGCCTGCTACTTGCTATATAGCAGGCGAGAAGTAGCATGCTACTTCAAAAATGTTGCATGCTACCTCTCGCCTGCTATATTGTCGGAAAAAACGGCAAAAAACGTAGCAAAGTCCAGAGCATGCTATTCCGGATGGTACGTCACTGTTCAGTGAAATTTTCAGGACAGGTGTCATGGCCGACGCCAGTAAGCAGTGCATTAGCATTGTTAAGTACCTGCCATCAAATTACGATTCTGTGAAATATGTCCTTTCGAAAAATAATTTCTTTATCCAGGCATCTTAGTTTTAACAGTTTAATTATAGCGGAGTAGGTTATATTTGCTCGTATGTGATATTTATTCTGTTCACAACTTCGCGACCGTACAGCCAGGCTACAGAGCTCCACAAACCGTAGCCATAGCAGAGGAGCGGCCGGAACAGAATGCTCCTGTTGCGGTACCGGAACACGGCTAATAGCGGAGTTTGTCATGGCCGAGTACCTGCCATCAAATCACCATTCTGTCAAATATACGATATATTTGACAGAATATAACCAGAATATAAATTAACCACAGGTTCGAGGTCTGGGTAACTGAACGCCTTTTCACCTCAGCATAACGACGTAACCCACGCATTCCCGTCACCTGACTCATGCTACATTTCTCGCCTGCTATGTAGCAGGTAGCTATGGAGGTAGATTTATATCATAAATACACACGTACAAAAGTATAATACGCAACCGTGTTTTGCTATCCATCCGCACACATCTCTCGAGTCGTGTGTCGTAAAAAGAATTAATGCGTGCGTGAACAGATCCACGCGCAAAACCCCCTTGTCATACGTGCATAAACAGATCCACACGCAAGCGTGTTTTGCTATCGACCCACAAATATCTCTCCATTCGTGAACCGTGTTTTGCTATACACCCGTAAACATCTTTCGATTCGTGCTCAACACCCCTCTTCGTACATATGCAAAGAGAATCCACACGCAAACACCCCAAACGCTTTGCTTGCAAACTGGCAAGACACGCTTGCTCTGCTTGGATTTACGTATGTATTTTTGAGAGAAACATTTCCCTGTTTGGCCGTCTCGATTCGTAACTCGTAATATTCATTAGCTGATTATAAGGCGCTATCTGATTGGCCGGTGACTGCCAATCATTCTAGGCTGGAAGTGGAGGTTGTTTGAAAAGTTATCAAGGGTACGCCGGTCTGCTGAATAACTTTTGCTAGCCGCTATCTGGTGTGAATGACATTACGTTTGCCATTTTAACATCAACCAGATGATCGGTAGCCTACTGTAACTGGGAAAGACATGTATTGATTTGTGAGTAACGTTGTGTTGTGAGCTGGTTCTCTTTATCTTTACGTTAGGCTAACTAACGTCAGCTAAACCTGTTAACCAGAGCTGTCGGCATTGAATAGGATCATGACGTTGAACTAGCTTTGGGAGTATTTTGAATGGGCAATAGCATGTTAACGTTAGCATATCAGCTGACTAGAAAGTCAGCATTACATTCCAGATAATAGTTGATCTTTAAGCTTGATTAGCAATCAGCACCCCCCTGTGTTAGGGTACATTGTGCTAACGCAGTGCCCTCTCCAGTTCTGACTGCTGTCTGTTGAGATAACGCTGCCGACAGATTTCCACCCGGTCTGTCCATTGATAAGGGGTTGTTTTTCTCTGTCTCTTTCGCCTGGAAATATAATTAAAGAAATCTTCACTCAATGATTGTTTGCTTTTTAATTGTTAGTTCTTTGGGTAGGCCTACATTTGCTGATTACTAGCCTACCATATGCATTGACAACAGGCTACTTGTATATTAACATAGGCCTACACTACTGTAAGTAGGCTACTAATTGAGCCAGCTGACCTGTTATTTTAAAGGTCCATTGTTGGAAGGTCTACGAAACGAATGACTGTACAAGATAATGATTACAGTGTAAATCCTTTACTGTAATTAGAGTTGCATGGAGTCATGTATAACCTAGTGAGGTAAGTCAGTCAAGCAAATTGAACAGCTGTGTCTACTTTCTGTGACAGCTCATTTAAATCGCTGGTATAGCCTACTTATGTGTCCAGCACAACCAGCTAACGTTAGGTGGGCCTAAATGTCCACCTCTTTTAAACCATACCGATTCTGGTGAAAAAGTTGTAATTTAAGTCTCGTTTTTCTCCTGATGTCAGACATTTGAATCAATGGCCTTGCCTGGTGATCTGCTATAGCCTACAATGCATCACTTGTCTCCCCGAGTTGTATAGGCTACTAGATGGCTTTTTCCCCCATTTCATTCAAGTTGTTTCAACTGTCGAGCCCTCAATCCATACTGTCTAGTATTCTACTGTAGCATTCCAAAATCAATGGCCTGCTCTGTCCATACCTCGGCTTGGCCATTGGTATGCGTGATCTATAAGGTCATTCTGGGTAGACGTCATGTCTTTCTAGAAAGAAAATATGGCAATTATGGGTTATGGTGTCAAGATACTAGTTTGGACTGATTTGGGAGAGTAGGCCTTCATGTTTTCTGCGCCGTCTGCAAAATTAAATTAAACTCCATGATCTAGTCACTCTAAATGAATGCTGAAACGGGACACTTGATACTTCACCTCTCCTGGCTCTGCTCAGTCTGTTTGTGAGTTGCATTAACCCGCTTTCAATATTCAACAGAGCACCTGACAACCCTCAATGTGCTGATGGTATGATGCTAGTCTATAGCCTATATGACACCAAGGTTTTTTCTAAGTGGAATAAAGAAAACAAGCATTATTATTCTATGCTTAAGAAAAAGCATAGAATAAGGTGGCCAGGGGGAACAGGTGGCCAGCGGGAACTAGAACACGTGAAAACCTTATGGGTTATGGTTTCACTTTGTTTCCACATACTATGCTTATGAGTTCTGACAGTGTGGGTTGAGCTGGTCAAGTAGGCCATCATGTTTGCGGCACCATCTGCATGGAATAGCCTGCAAAATGAAATTACACTTCATGGTCTAGTCACTCTAAATTAATGTAAGGGTATGGTGAAAACTTCAGGAATGTACTCTTGATAATTGTAATTGTCTTAGCCTAATTGAAATAGGGTTGTAGGCTATATGCGAGATATGGCGTGAGCATTAGGCTACTGTACTCTATTAAACTGTGTCAAAAGCAATTCAGTTGTAGGACACGCTTTAATTCTTTAATTGAATGTTTAGATTAGGCTACGACGATCATTAGAACACCTGTGCAGCGGAATAATAGTGTAACGAACGGGGGGTAGGAACGCCCTGAGCGGGATTCGAACTCCGGTCTCCCGCTCCTCAAGCAGCCGCGTTACCAAAAACGCCAAGAGGGATAACCCACTGGCGCTGCTGCCAACGGGCCTTATGAGGTAGGAACGCTACACTATACAAGTAGCCTGTTGTCAGTGCATATGGTAGGCTAGTAATCAGCAAATGTAGGCCTACCCAAACAACTAACAATTAAAAAGCAAACAATCATTGAGTGAAGATTTCTTTAATTATATTTCCAGGAGAAAGAGACAGAGAAAAACAACCCCTTATCAATGGACAGACCGGGTGGAAATTTGTCGGCAGCGTTATCTCAACAGACAGCAGTCGGAACTGGAGAGGGCACTGCGTTAGCACAATGTACCCTAACACAGGGGGGTGCTGATTGCTAATCAAGCTTAAAGATCAACTATTATCTGGAATGTAATGCTGACTTTCTAGTCAGCTGATATGCTAACGTTAACATGCTATTGCCCATTCAAAATACTTCCAAAGCTAGTTCAACGTCATGATCCTATTCAATGCCGACAGCTCTGGTAAACAGGCTTAGCTGATGTTAGTTAGCCTAACGTAAAGATAGAGAGAACCAGCTCACAACACAACGTTACTCACAAATCAATACAAGTCTTTCCCAGTTACAGTAGGCTACCGATCATCTGGTTGATGTTAAGATGGCAAACGTAATGTCATTCACACCAGATAGCGGCTAGCAAAAGTTATTCAGCAGACCGGCGTACCCTTGATAACTTTTCAAACAACCTCCACTTCCAGCCTAGAATGATTGGCAGTCACCGGCCAATCAGATAGCGCCTTATAATCAGCTAATGAATATTACGAGTTACGAATCGAGACGGCCAAACAGGGAAAGGTTTCTCTCAAAAATACATACGTAAATCCAAGCAGAGCAAGCGTGTCTTGCCAGTTTGCAAGCAAAGCGTTTGGGGTGTTTGCGTGCGGATTCTCTTTGCATATGTACGAAGAGGGGTGTTGAGCACGAATCGAAAGATGTTTACGGGTGTATAGCAAAACACGGTTCACGAATGGAGAGATATTTGCGGGTCGATAGCAAAACACGCTTGCGTGTGGATCTGTTTATGCACCTATGACAAGGGGGTTTTGCGCGTGGATCTGTTCACGCACGCATGAATTCTTTTTACGACACACGACTCGAGAGATGTGTGCGGATGGATAGCAAAACACGGTTGCGTATTCTACTTTCGTACGTGTGTATTTATGATATAAATCTACCTCCATAGGTAGCAGGCATTTCGGACACAGCCTAGCACTTTTGAGAAAGTCTGATAATTGCTCTACCACCATTTTGGTCATGATGTGGGTGGGCATCTTGAAAAATCTTTCAAAAACATGTTAAACCTTAAAACAGGGCTAAACATGCATTTTCCCTTTACTACTCCTTTAACATCGCAACCGGCAGTTTGAAACACCCTCTGACCGGTCGTCAGCGGTCTAGTTTTCGGAATAGCGGACCCAGGGCCACTATTCCGATGTATGGAAATCAATATTCGGAATAACGGACCTTCGGAATAGCCGTTGGTTACCCTATTAAAGCCACCAGCATTAGCATTAGCCGTGTCGCTGAAGCAGTCAAACACGCTGCACTGCTTCTCATTTACCGAATTTGAAATTTATGGTTCATGAGTTTCTGATGTTACCCCCTTTAAACACAACTAAATGTTTACATAAATTGCATTTAGCACTGTTGGTAGATTTGGAGAAGAACTGTTTTTCCCTGTCCGCCACTATGCCTACTTCCTGAATTGGCCTATTAGAGAGAGGCAAACAATGTGACATCATCGCCCGTAACCAGCAGCTTCGTCATGATTAGGGGACGGATATCAGCTGTGTAGGCTGAGTTATGAAACTAACGTGTTAAATACCGATAGCAACACCGTTTGTCCATGAGCTTATCGATATTTCGGTACTGACCCAATGACGTACCGGTTACATGTCGTTATTCCGAAATGTCTTTATTCCGAAGGTTCGCTATTCTGAAAAAGCTCTCGCCCTACTAACACAGTGGGTTGCAGCAACATTGCACATAAGTTGTAGTTTGGTAAGTTGCAACATTCAGGCGATGTTGTGACAACGTCCATCTATGGTCGAAAATAACTTACCCTCCTTAGACTTTATGGCAACGTTGCTGTAACAGTGAAAACTGTGGTGCCTACAACTACAATTAAATAACGTGGCAGTGATGTTGTATTACAGTCCTACGGAAGAGCATTAGGGCCAACAGCAGTTTTTTTTTTTTTTTAAGCTTGAGTTTAAAGTCAGAAATTCTGACTTTATAGTCAGAATTTCTGAGAAAAAAGTCAGATATAACTTCTGAGATTAAAGTCAGAATTTCTGAGAAAAAACCTCGGAATTTCTGAGAAAAAAGTCAGAATTTAAGTCGGTGTTTATTGGGCTTATTCCGAATAGTATTCGTTAAAATGGATGACATGAATGGTCTCAAAGTTATATTTTGGACTTGGATTCATTAATAAGGAAATTCTTTGTCTGTTAGCACACAATCACCATATTATAACAAGTATTCGTACTTTGAAGCGACGTTGTCGGGAACTGGGTGTTTTCAGAAGGAGAAATCATACGGATTTAAACGAGGTAATATCCTTTGTGCAGGAGGAACTATCGGGGAATGGTCAAATGCAAGGCTATCGTTGGCTGCATCTTCGTGCTATCCAGAGGGGATTTGTGGTGCAACAAGATGTGATACGACAGATTATCAAATTAATTGATCCTCAAGGTGTGGAACTACGACGGGCACATCGTCTGCGACGACGGCAGTACTCCACTCGAGGTCCCAATGCGCTCTGGCATATGGATTCGTACGATAAACTGAAGCCGTACGGAATAGGGATCAATGGTTGCATCGATGGCTATAGTCGTTATGTGGTATGGATGGAAGCATACACTACAAACAACGACCCAAAAGTCATAGCGGGATATTATATTCAAAGCATTGAGCGTGTTGGGGGATGTCCAGAGAGGCTGCGAGCTGATAGGGGCACGGAAAACGGAGACGTCGAGAATGTGCAGGTAAGATTGTGTAGCCTAGAATGTGCTTTTCAAAACAATAGGCCTACATCTATTCAACAAAGGTCTCAAACTATACAAAAATTATAATCAGATTATGTTTACTGTTGTGGAATGTATGTTTGGAATGTTCAACTTCTTTATGATCCTGCAGGAAGAACTTGATGAAGTTGTGAGGACATGGAATTCACACAAGATCAGACCAAGGCCAGCCCAGAATGTGTCTGGAGGGCGTCCAGTCTTGTTGTATACAGTCCCACAGATGTTTGGTGCAGAGGACAGAATGAAATTGATTGACCAAGAAGAGGTGGATCTGTGTAAGGAGGAATGTACACCCAAGGGTCAATTGCCTTGTGATGAAACTGTGTTTGAGCTATCTGTTTTGCTGATGCAGGAAAATGGATGGGACTCTCCAAAAGATGCATTTGATGCTGCTGAACTATACACATTGCTAAGAATGGAGATACTGCAAAACCTCTAAAGATGGGGTTCACTTGTCCCCACTTTTTCTTTGAGTCCGAGGCTTCAAGAGGCTCTCATGGCTGAATGTTGGAGCCTTATGGGGGGCATAGGTGGAGGCAGTTTTCTAAATCTGACCTCTGCTCCAGGAGGTGTAAACACACTGTCTCCCCACTCCTATCCACACATGCTGGGATCCTACATGCCCTCCCCACATGACTACCTCTTACAGCTACTCTACTCTAGGGGCATGGATGAGTCTCTCATCCTACTCCCCTAAACTGTGCAATAAGATGAGGCTGCCCCCACCAGGTGATTGTGTATTCTATCATAGGTTAAACTCCACCATGACCTGTCTGTCTTAATCCACCCATCAAATACATGATGTTTTGTACAATGGCATTTCTGTTAATTGTTCTGTTGCTATTTATAGGTGTTTATCATGCATATGTCTTTGCTATTCACTCACTGTTTGTGACTTGTGACAGGGGCCAGAGAGTGTCAACTGTGGAACCACGGCCACCATCTATGACATCACAATGGGACTGGCCACTACCTTTGTAACGCCTGTGGACTTTAGTACAAGATGAATGGACAGAACCGACCTCTGATCCAGCCCAAGAAAAGACTGGTATTATATGGCAGGATGGACCTCTACAAATTTGTCAAGCATCAGATCCAATCATTTGTATTACTGGGATTCAAATCTTCTTGAGCAAACAAAATATTTTAAGAAGACTATTTGTATTAAATGAAAAATATAAGAAGCTGGTACTGTATACATTCCATTCACCACAGACTTCATCGCCTATACAGACTAACGGGACTGGTTCTAGCTGACCATACCGGCTAGGTTAACAGAACTAGCTTTAACCTACTGTACCATACAGGCTTGGCTTATAGGAGTAGCACTAATCTACCATACAGGCTAGACTAAGCACTACCCTACCCACTAGTTCTAACACTACAGACTATGCAGATACTAGATACTATACTATTGTGTAGTAACTGAAGAAGCATTATAAACCACCATGTTGGTTAATTTCCCATGATCCTCAGGGGTGTATGGTGTGATCAGTTGGTGGGCGGCTTCCTGGACATTCTCCTTCACTTCCTGACCAACATGAAAGACACCACCTCTAAAGTCATCCAATCAGTGGCCAGGTCAGTTATATATTGCTGTCAAACATAAAACACACACCTGTGCACAGATACATCCCTCCCTAGTATTGACAATATTGTATTCTCTGCCCCTCACCCTCTGTCTAAACTCCACTCTAGCACACCCAGGTAAATATGGGGCAGCACTACCCTCAGTGTGCCTGCATAATCAACTATGAACAATGAACAAATGCAACAATGTAAATTAAAACAGTTTAAATTGTAAAAAAAAACAATTGCAAAAACAAGAATTACAAAAAAAGCCTACCGCTTGCGACGGCGGGGCCACTGCTTCTTAAGGGAACTCGTGAGTCCCAGCCTCCTTTTGACCTTTTGCGCGACAATCACGGCCGACTTGAGGGGGGATATCTTCACTGTGCACATAGAAGGTCTTTTCACTGGTGTCTGTAAAAGAAAAAGAAAACATATTGAGAATTGTGAATGGAATTTGGGTCCATGTAGTCTCATGAGCAAGACCTTTTAACAATGGTATAGAGCTTTGGGCTTCATCTGGTTAGAATCAGTGCAAGGAAGTGTATAGTTGAAAAATGCATACTAGCAGAAGTGCTAGGGTATTTGAATAAAGCCCTATGCTATTTCCACCAGATATACACCCTATTTTATTCCAGATGAAGAAAAGAGACATACTAGGGGTCTACAGAGTCTAGCATTTGATACTAGGGTCCATACATTTAGAAGACTGTACTTACAGTGGTGGTCGAGGCTGCTCCCTCCTCCTCCTCCTCTTCCCTTGATGAGGCGGACCGCCGCTTCTTTGCCCTTGGAGTGTGGGAGGCGTGGGAGGGTCCGGGCATGTCGGCGATGCTGGGCGTAGAGGTTGAAGTGGCCGAAGGTGGAGGGGCTACTGGGGGAGGATCCGTGGCCGACATGGCCACGAACACGTCCCTCATGGCCTTTGCTCTGTCCACGGTCTAAAAAAATAGACATGATATTTACAAGATGACCGTGTATTGTGATATTAAACATACTAGACACCCAAATCAATAAAGCAGCAAGGATAACAATGAAATGTTCAGGCATGGGATACAAACCTAAGCTACTATAGTGCTTAAATAAACAAATGAAGAACATTACAGTGCTAAGATACAAAATGTACTAAATGCCCGAATAAATAGTGTAGTGTCTGTTTGAGGTGATGGGGTGGGGAGATGGTGAGCGCGGGGGAGGTACGAACCTGGTGCAGCGCGTTAAATCGCCTCTGTGTCGTGAGGTCGCTACTCATGAAGAGTGCAACTTCATCATTGACGAAGTGACTCAAACAGAGGAACACAAGCAAGTTAGAACTGTTATTAAAAAGGAAATGCCTCGCGGCCGATTCTGGCTATGTTATTTTCAAATCATGCTGTACAGAAAAAAACACTTGTATGAATAAAGTTGACTTTGAATGCAACTTACATGCGTCGCCACCGCAGTCCGAAGGGATGTGAACGTGGGCCTTCCCTCCAGCCCCATCTCCCTCCAGGCCTGCCTCATGTACATCACAAGGTTCTTGGCAGCCCCCTTGCCGCTGGTCGTAAAGAACAAGTCGTTCAAGGGGGCTACCCGTCTCCTTAGCCGGAGCCACTCCAGGAACCACCCGTATTCCTGGGCGTTCACGTAGAGCTGGGCCTGGCCAAACCTCCGGTTGGTCTTGTGCTCCTTGATCTACAACAATGATGAACATTATTTGCAATTTACTTTTAATCCCAATGGGCCTCTACAATAATTCTGATGTACCTGTACCTGTGCTGGTTACACATGGCAAAATAAACATTCTATTCTATTGTATTCTTGTATTGTATACTATTCTAATGATAAAACATATAGAGGTCTAGACTTCAGGTACGTTGAATCAGCACCAGGAAGTTAAACAAAAATAAGCTAAATGCATGAAGAAAGTTTGACACTACTTGAATAAAGTGCAATGTCTATTTTGACCAGATATCCGCAGAGACAGTCAAACTTACGCCTATCACGTATCCGGTCTGAGGGTTGCCGTCTGCCTTCTGCACCTCTGCAACGGTGAGGTTGAGGAGGACCCCCGCGCGATGGCCGTAGATGGCGCTGAGGTAGGCGGACAGGTAGCCATAAAACCTGAACCTTGTCTTTAGATCTGTAATTGGAGCGTCCTTGATGTCTTCTGAAAGAGAAAATATTCCACAAACAAGGATAAATAGTTATTTGGGCATATTGAACAGTGAGACACATACATATTGGAGATAGGGAGAGAGAGAGACAGAGAGGGAGAGACTCAAAAGTAATGCACACTTACGGAGCAACTCTGCCATCTTGTCCCGAGCAAGGTCTTGGCACCTTCTGAGATCCTCCCGAGGGGTTATGGTTGCCGCCTTGCGGGCTTTCACCTGTATCTGGTGCACCACCAGGTGCCGGTTGAGGGTCTGAAGCGCCTGCTTCATTGCCCGCAAGACGGCCACCATCCGGACCTTTGTGAGGCGACACCCCTCAGGAGGAGTCTCCTTCAAGAAGCCGATGAAGTGAACCAGGTTGCTCAAATACAGGGCTGCAGTGGTCACCGCCATGCCCTGCTTTTGTAGCTCTCCTGGCCATCTGAGGAAGGAAAGATACCTTTAGTTGTAGTCACTTTGTTGTATTCAAATTGGCTTATTGCTTTTATTCGTACAGTTACTAAAACACAAAGTAAACACACAACCACATATTTAGCATACAATCAAATCAGACTGTTGGTGCATTAATGTATCAATTGTATAATGCAACTTACTCCATGATGCGGGAGGTCTGGTCCAGGAACTGCCAGGTCCAGACCCCCTCCACCGGCTTGCCCGAGACCATGAAGTCCATGAAGACCCTTATGCGCTGCCTCCTGGCCCTCACATTTTCTTTTTGTTTGGGGGATGCCTGGACCCCCTCACAAAAGGCACTGTACTCCATCAGGACGTTTTCTGTGAACACATCAGAAATATGCAATTGAATATGTATGATGTATATTTAAGATAGTATTACACCCCTGCAAGCACACACACATACACACTGTGTTCTGTCTTACCGATGGAGGCACAGTAAATCGTTGAAGGCCTTTTTGAGGGAGGGGAGCTGACCCCCTTGTCCTCCTCCTCCTAGAAGATGGCACAACAAAATGGCACAATGAAAAACGTGTTCCTTTTCAGAATGGTTTTAATGATGTATTGCTGCCCAGATAGGGAAGTACTTCACGTATGCATGCTTTAAAATAACATCACTCAATTAATCAATTCACCGTTGAAGCGGGGCCTTGCGCCTCCTCTTCCTCCTCCTCTACCGGCTCAGCTGCAGTCGGGGACTGGGTCTCGATAGTGCTGCTGGCAGGGAGCTAGAGGATGGCACAACGAAATGGCACAATGAAAAAAGAGTTCCTTCTCAGAATGATTTAAATGATGTATTGCTGCCCAGTATTGCTGCCCAGATAGGGAAGTACTTCACGTATGCATGCTTTAAAATAACATCACTCAATTAATCAATTCACCGTTGCAGCAGAACCATGCTTCCTTCTTTTTGAAGCCAGCCGCAGCTTCTTTCCAATAGCTACGGTCTTCTGTGGATGTAAAAAATAAAAGGACAGAATAACTTATTATTTGACAATTTTAAAGGGGCACAATCAGGGACATGCAAGTTTCTTTAATTGCCCAGATTTTCTCTGAAATCACAATGACTGTCTGACTGAAACAGAAATACTGAATGGAGAAAAGGGCTAGTATCCAGCTACACTGACAAAGAGCTTAGAAAGGTGTCCACAAATAAATTAAGCATTAAATCCAAATAACATCAACACAAGCCCAAAAGTCTCCCTTTAAACCTTCCTTTTTCCCCTCTGCTCACACTTACAGATGTGGGAACATAAGAATGTAACTTGACCCGCGGTATTCTAACAGGCGCTTTACATCATTCCGCACCACCGCTCGCCTGCCCATAGGGGCGCAGTAATACCACTCATTGACCCATTGCTGTAACTCATCTCGCACATTAGATGAGCCTACCGTTCTCAAACTCCTTGTTCTCTGTCTGGTTGTAATTTAATTATTACGAACAAAGCCTATCTATTTATAGTTTCTATCTCTGTAACTGTCGCCGGGTCTATATCTGGTAACTCATGTGTCGGGACAAGAAGAAGTTTAATACAGTAGGCTAACAGAGTGTTCTCATATGGAACATGGCATCAAGACGAGATGGCTAACGGAGCTGACCAGAGATGTGTTTGAAATGGTTCACTCCCTATTCCCTATGTATTTCTACTCATAGTGAACTACAAAGGGAATGATTTAACAGTTTTGGGACACTACATGGAATGTCATTGCATATATTGGATTACATTGGATATTCATGATGCAAACAAGCAGACGCGCCGATCACTGATGGCAGCAGGTTGAAATATCAGGTAGTATTCAGGTTCCATGTTTAGTTGAATGATAAATCCCATATGAATGGTTGGAATTCTAATGATGTGCAAGTGTGATTTTGTCAACTTTAGTGCTGTCTGCTAATAGCAGCCTGTGAAGCTGCACGATAAGACCGTGATGGCAAGTTAGCTCACGACAGCAGCTTCCATAATATTAATGGTAGCTGTCGGTGGCTAAAAACCAGATGGCTAACTTTACAACGATGATTCCTGTAGCTATTTTGATTTTGATGCTATTAGTTCAACTTCCGTTTCTCGGGCAGGAACAGAGACGAACTCGCACGTCTCGCACGCAGCAGCTACAGGAATGATCTTAACATTAGCTAACTGCTTTAGCCACTGATAGCTACCGTCTTCTTCTTATACTTCGGTAAAACATGACACCGTTGTATTGATATTGTGGTATTGTGGAGTGATTAGGCAGAAGCAGGAAGACAAAACCGTCATGGGACCTTAAATCAGAAAAAATGTGGAATGGTAGTGAACGGCGTGAGAAGCTATTGTAAGCTAGACTGCAACGTAAACAAACAACACATGACACAGGGATCAGCTAGCTAGCTAACTACTGTACCAGTTAGCTAACATCTATGAACTCAGTGAACTACAAAGGAAATGATTTAACAGTTTTGGGACACTACATGGAATGTCATTGCATATATTGGATTACATTGGATATTCATGATGCAAACAAGCAGACGCGCCGATCACTTATGGCAGCAGGTTGAAATATCAGGTAGTATTCAGGTTCCATGTTTAGTTGAATGATAAATCCCATATGAATGGTTGGAATTCTAATGATGTGCAAGTGTGATTTTGTCAACTTTAGTGCTGTCTGCTAATAGCAGCCTGTGAAGCTGCACGATAAGACCGTGATGGCAAGTTAGCTCACGACAGCAGCTTCCATAATATTAACGGTAGCTGTCGGTGGCTAAAAACCAGATGGCTAACTTTACAACGATGATTCCTGTAGCTATTTTGATTTTGATGCTATTAGTTCAACTTCTGTTTCGGGCAGGAACGGAGACGAACTCGCATTAGCAGCAAAGCAGCTACAGGAATGATCTTAACATTAGCTAACTGCTTTAGCCACTGATAGCTACCGTCTTCTTCTTATGCTTCGGTAAAACATGACACCGTTGTATTGATATTGTGGTATTGTGGAGTGATTAGGCAGAAGCAGGAAGACAAAACCGTCATGGGACCTTAAATCAGAAAAAATGTGGAATGGTAGTGAACGGCGTGAGAAGCTATTGTAAGCTAGACTGCAACGTAAACAAACAACACATGACACAGGGATCAGCTAGCTAGCTAACTACTGTACCAGTTAGCTAACATCTATGAACTCAAACTCCTTGTTCTCTGTCTGGTTGTAATTTAATTATTACGAACAAAGCCTATCTATAGTATCCATCTCTGTAACTGTCGTCGGGTCTGTATCTGTTAACTCATATGGAACAAGGTATCGGGACAAGTAGAGGTTTAATACAGTAGGCTAACTAGCTAGCTAGCAGTGTTCTCATGACATATTCCTTCATTTCAGACACAGGGGCACCTGTGGGCACCACGATACACGCACAACATTTTGAATGAAATAAGATGCCGTTGGTCAATGTTGTGTTTTTGTTTTTATTTATTTGCAAAAAAGGCTATGTACACACATCGAAATAGATACACAAAACAAAAAAACAGCTGTGTACTAGTAGGCTACCAGTAGCCTGCTACAGAGTCCCGGGGGATGTCACATTCCTGTCGGGCAACCAGCAACCTTGACGATCTTCGGCAACACGTTCTTGAGATGGTTGATGTAGTTGTTGCATGTCTTCACATCCAGTACCTCGTACCAGAAAGCTTCAATGGCATGAATCAGCTCCTGTCTGTTGCTGGGTTTTGCCGTGCGCCGAATGTACGTCTTCAACTGGTTCCACACCATCTCGATGGGGTTCAGATCTGGAGATATTGAGAAAAGATAATAAATTAGGCTAAAAGTATTAAAAGGTAGGCCACTCCACCGTCACTGTCCCGAAGTCATCGCCTCACTATCCGGTAGTTTGTAAACAACATATGCAATATTACATAAACAACTTACTCTGCTGGTGTTTTGATCCAATTGATCCCCTCGGCAGCGATGTAGGCTCTAGCTGCAGTGTGCTTGGGGTCGTTGTCTGCATAAATAAAGGGAGAAAAAATATTAGGCACACCAATTTAGGCTTAACAACAGATTTTTCACTCAATGAGTGCTTTGCGTGTAGCCCATCGTTACAATGGCCTACCTTGAAAAAAACGATGCGTTGGTCCATTCCAGTTGTTTTTGATGTACGGTGCAGCAGCCATTGTGATGATTTCGTTCTTAAAGTAGTCGCCATTCATGATTCCTGAATAAAAGAACAACACTAAATTATTAGATTATTGGCTACCTACAGCAACAGATGTAGCATAATGGATAATAGCCCGCAAAACGCTACAACGATTAAATAATAGCTAGGCTACCTTCGAAAATCATCATCGGTCCTCGTCCCTGCCGAGAAATTCCACCCCAGACATGGAGCTTCAGGGGATGCTTCGGTTTGGGCTTGAAGGAAGCTCTCCCTTTCTTCAAGTAGCAGGTCCGGGCGAAACGCTCAAGGGACACTGTCGTTTCGTCAGTGAAGATGACGTCCTCGAAGCGCTCGCTCGTCGCGATCCACTCTTGTGCCTGCAGCAAACGAAGCTCTTTGTTCTTCTCCCGGATCATGGGAACCCAACTACAGAACAGACGTCATGTTATATTGTAGCCTACTGTACATTTTTTTCTATACGTTTTAGACATAAATTATTCACATAGCCTACGAGCCGAGACAATACAATGTCATTAAATAAATAAGTCACAATTAAGCACTCCCTTACCGAGTCATTCCGTATTTCCACCCCATTCTTCTAGCAGCCTTCCCGATGGTCTTGGTAGAGACGTGTGTGTTGTGGTCGGACAGCAAGATTTTCTGTATGTCTGGCTGACCGCTCGTCCTCGGCTTCAAGAAGTCCGTTGATGGTTTGCATGATCTGACTATATACAAATACAATGAATTATAGTAGAACAGTGCCTTATATAATATAGATAGATGTCGGACAGCTAGTGTGCATTTATAGTCTAGGGCTAATACAGGTCTATAGTCTAGGTCTACTGTACCTTGTCAGTTTCCTTGGCCTGCGGGGTTTGGCCACTACAGGTGACTTGCTGTAGTGGCGCCGGACTGAATTAGCGGTCACATCAACCCCCATTGCATTCAAGACCGCTCTTATCTGTGTGGTGGAGTAGCCGTTCAGATGGAGTGTCTTGATCTGCTCACTTTGCTCAGTTGAGATCTTCATCTTGATCAAGCGATGTTGGGTCTGCTGGTGAGGTCAGCTGAATGATCAAAACATTTATCTTCACAATAAGGGGGCGGGGCGGAGGGAGCCGATGCGCTGTTTCCCAGAGCCTTCTTAGCCAAGGTACAAGGGATACTTTAAGGGCGGGCTGAACCCATCGTAAGCTGTCCCTTAGCGATGTGCTCCGTTCAAATGACCAAGTTGCATTTGATTAGCACATTATGGTCGATTAGGCTACATTAGCAAATACTTCGATGTGGAATTTACAGGACAATACAGGCTAATCGATTGGGCCTATAAAATGTTCACAATGAATGGAGGCCAAGCAATTTGTTTTCCATGGAATGGAAGCTAAAGACAATGCAAGAGCCATGAGCCGTTTTATGAAGTATAAATTAGGCTTTATAGCGCCCATATTATGACGAGACTTGAATATAACGAGACAGGCTATTGAACAGGTTTATGTCAGTAATGACGCAGAAGTTTGTTTTTTTACGACTACGCCGACGTCTGCCCATGTCTCGCATGTTGTCACTCTGTAACATCACCTTCAACAGATGAATAGGCCTACTATTTTAAACCTCGCCGCAGATATGGGCAAAATAAGCATATTAATTCATTACAAACGTTCATTTAAAACTCACTGAGGGACACCCTCAATTTATCCGTAGCCTAAATCGACGCAAGCCCTTAGCCCTATTTAACATAGCCTTCTGAGACCAGTAGATGATGTAGCCTATGCTATGGAAAGAAAAGTCCTACTGTAGCCTTATGTCACTCTGCTGCTGTAACACCCCAAATCCCCAGTGGGGATTGATAGTTATTTTATCTTAATAAAGCAAAGACAAATAAGTAAAACTTATGATCAGGCTAGCCAACGTTAACCCATACCCTAACACTGGCATTCTTTGACGTCACCATGACCTAGTTGCATTTGATTAGCACATTATGGTCGATTAGGCTACATTAGCAAATACGTCGATGTTGCATTTACAGGACAATACAGGCTAATCGATTGGGCCTATAAAATGTTCATCATTCCATTGTTATTGCTCCAGAATCAAATGACAACCGCTTTCATGATACTTTTGATCCTAACAGAAAGAGAAATACATCTCTAAGTATCTAAGTTAATATAGGCATATGAGAACGCATCACTTTTTACGGTATGCTAGGCCTATGCGTCTTGTAATTGTAGCCTACTGTACAACGTAAGGCTTAGGCCCTATTGAATTTCTTTTATAGCCTAAGTAGACAGTAGATAGACAGTTCTGTTCTTGCTGCAGCTTGTCTTCACCATGCAAGTATTTTTTGGGGGGTATTCTTCTGTGGACACTGCGAGGGGCGCCGCAGGTGGCTGTTTGGACGCCAGAGCGCGCAGCTCTTCAGCCAACTGGAGGATGTCGCGCCTGGGGAGGCTCTGCGTCTCTCCACCAGTCCCCAGCGAGTCCAAGCTCCCCCAATGAATAATGCTTATTTATAATAGCCTACAAAGCACGAAACTGTGCATATAATAGGCTGTAGCCAGCGCGAAACTGCGCATTCCCTATAGCCGTTCATTGAACAGCTGGCGGCCGGTATAAATAAATAAAAACATACACGATATTTTGTTATTTGAATGATCTTGAATATATATATATATTCAAGATCATTCAAATAACAAAATATTGTGTATGTTTTTTTCATTTATAATTTAACAATAGGGGGTGCAACAGAACACAATTTTAGGGAAAGTCATTGACAGGCGGACTTCAATGTTTTATTAAAATATAGTTATGTGCAAATTAAAACCCACAATCGTCCTATGGACCTTACCCCGATTTTGGAAATCAGATAAAGGCGTTCACAAGACCATTTCAATAATCGCATTATTACAATTATCGGTTGATGTCTCACTGTCAAACCTGCCGCTATGCACAAGATAGTTAATGTCCGGATATGATTGGCAATGAGTGATCTTTACTCATGGCGACTATTTCAATTTTGTATGGATCCACACCTCCGATCAAGCTTATTTTTTCTTTGTATCGTGCTGAAGCCATATAGCCTACTGCGCTCAGACTTGGCTACATTAGCTGGTGCCCTGTCTTCAAATTTACTTCCGGGGTTTACGAGTAGCCTACCAGTTGAATGCGTTCCAGAAACAAAACGCAAAACCCTCACGTTCACCACATCTTTACTAACAAATATATTTACAATACTGTTATTTTTGCGCATTTGACTTAACAGACACCACGTCTTGACCCGACGTCAGTTGCCGAGATAGATAGGCTACTGTAGGCCTAGATATATTATAGGTGTTCGTAATAATTAAATTACATCGAGATGGATAAAACGTGTTTGAGAACAAGGTAATAATAACAATTAAACGTTATTTGTATAGCCCCTTTCATACAGATAAATTCAGCTCAAAGTTAAATTAAAGAATGTGAAATTTAATGATGCTTCATTCGTAGACTATAGGAGAAAAACACTGAGCCCAGCCTGCTAAATCTACTCAAAGACGCCACCTGGCGGTGGTGCATCACTAAAACGAAATAACACCCGTCTGAAATCCCACGAGATTTCCAACGGGATTTCCCTGCCAAATACCGCGAGGTGAAATGCTGCAGCAAGTGACATTTCTAAGTTCCCACATCTGTACAGGCGCGTGCTTCCTGATGTGCTTGCGAAACATTTTTCTTATGCTGGCCAGCTCCCCCTCCAGCTGCCTGACCTTGGCCTTGAGTTGTTCCCTCTCAGCCTGGCAGGCTGCATCATGGCAGCCGCCCTGCCCTGGAGTGGACGGGCCAGTGGACGGGCCGGTGGACGGGCCAGTGGACGGTCCTGGCCTCACCAACATTCCTTCAAGCCTTTCGGCCTCACAATCCAGCTCGCTGGACATTGGGACCTCCGGGTTGGAGGCCCGGAGGTCGGCCAGGAGCTCCATTGCCCTCTTCCACCTCAGATTGCTAATCAAACGTTCAAATCTCTCTGGGGTGACTTCAGGGTGCCCCTGAAGGTGCCTGTCGAGGTGCTTGCGAAACATTTTTCTTATGCTGGCCAGCTCCCCCTCCAGCTGCCTGACCTTGGCCTTGAGTTGTTCCCTCTCAGCCTGGCAGGCTGCATCATGGCAGCCGCCCTGCCCTGGAGTGGACGGGCCAGTGGACGGGCCGGTGGACGGGCCAGTGGACGGTCCTGGCCTCACCAACATTCCTTCAAGCCTTTCGGCCTCACGATCCAGCTCGCTGGACATTGGGACCTCCGGGTTGGAGGCCCGGAGGTCGGCCAGGAGCTCCATTGCCCTCTTCCACCTCAGATTGCTAATCATACGTTCAAATCTCTCTGGGGTGACTTCAGGGTGCCCCTGAAGGTGCCTGTCGAGCTTTTGCCCCAAGTGAGGACAACCAGGGACTGGGCAGGTACCTGTTGGATAAATATGTAAAAAAAAAAAAACATTATTATGGGTCATCATAGGGCTATGATGGGGGTATGATACTTGTTATGTGTAAGGGATATGATCCTTGTTAACACACACACAGCATACAATTAAATCTGGTCTAACCTTAATTTAAAAAAAGGCTTTGACTGATTGCATAATTACTTCTTTTTATCTCTCAAATAGTCAGTGTTAAAACTGACTAGGATTAGGGCAAGTCAGACCACATCCTTTCAATGAATTATTCACTGAAGATTTGAAGAAAAACAGACTCCAGAGAATACACACCTGAACGGATGTTGATCCGGTTGTTGGCCAGGTTTATCAAGATCCGTCTCTCCTCCCCATTAAAAACTGCGTGCATTTGCTTGAGGTGCCGTCCAAGGGTGCCGGCAAGAAACTTCCGGCAGATGGGGCACCTCACGCCGCGCTTTGGCATAGTCATCGTTTACTAGAATAAGGAGAATAAGACATTTTTATTAGGTAGAAAAGAAATAGGTCACACAGGGCAGTAATAAGGACTGTACACCAATTCTATGTCACCCTACGGGGGCTTCCTGAGTTGACTATAGCTTTTGAAGTACCAGAAGCACACAGTCATTTTAGGAAGCACACTGTCAATTTAGGAACCAAGAGCGCTTCCCATGTGGACGTTAATACAATTTAAATGATGATGACCTAATTCTTGCTCTTCCCATTATAAAGTTTTAAATGTAGGTAGTATAATTTAAGTAAAATAAGGTTTAGTCTCTCTAATAGGTAAGTCATCAGTGTCATTGTTATTCAATTATATTGTGAGAGTTAGTTTCTGCCTGAGATAGACTCATTGCCCTGGTGAGTGCACCATTTCCCTGTTGACTGCCCTATCATTGTCTTGAGTGGCAAGAGGGAGTGGGCTACTCAACAAACTATAGACTACCAGCACAGGCCCAATACATGATTTTAGCAAGAGACAAACTTAACTATAATCTAAACTGAACTGAAGTATTATTTTCTCACTGTAATAGGTAGTCTGTAGATATAAGTCCCTTTTAGAACTGAAACCCTGAGCTTAGACTGTATTCCTTGCTAGAAGGTTTTCAATTTAAACTCCATGTAAACTGCTATGCTAAAATTCGTTTTTGCTAACTATCAATTTGTTTTTGCTCAAAAACACAGATACAAATAAAGGTTGGCCTGCAAAGTTTAAAAAATATATGGCTTTCCTAATGAAAGATAACAAGAACAACCTTAGCATAGACGTCATTGCTAACTTGCTAAATGTGTCCATGTGGCCATAGAGCAGCCATGCTAGCACTAAGCTAAAATTCGTTTTTGTTAACTATCAATTAGTTTGCTCAAAAACACACACAGATAGAAATAAAGGTTGGCCTGCAAAGTTTAAAACCTATATGGCTTTCCTAATGAAAGATAACAAGAATAACCTTAGCATAGACATCATTGCTAACTTGCTAATTTTGTCCATGTGCTCCATACAGCAGCCAGGCTTCCTTCAAGCTAAAATTCTACATAAATAAATACAACAATTTGTTTGCTCAAAAATACAAATACAAGTTAGCCTACACTTGATATATCTTGTCTAGGACACTTAATAATCTGATCTATGGTTAACTGAATGACATTTCTATGCAGTAAAATCAGTTTCTAAATTAGACAAAGGAAGAGCAAAATCTTACCAAACTGCTCAGGTGTCCTGGAGAAAAGACCTGGCCTACCCTAGACAGCAACTTAAATACCCCTCCCGAATTAGCATATTGACCATGGTGCATTGCTCTCCAGGTGTACTTACACACAGGGCAATTAACATTCCTCAGGTAGGCAAGTCTCACAATATAATTGACTAACAAAGAAGCTACCCAACAACTGCCACCTGTTTGAGTTGCACCTGTAACTTTTATTCCTGTATTCTATTTGTCCTGCTTTTTGTTTAAATGTCTATAATGACTTACTTTTTGTTTTAATGCTTTTAATTTGTCCTGCCTTTTGTTTTAAATGTCTTTAATGTCTTGCTTTTTGTTTTAATGCTTTTAATGTCTCATGTAAAGCACCTTGAATTGCCCTGGCTATTGTGGCTGAAATGTGCTATATAAATAAACTTGCCTTTTGAATCAATGAATGGCTTACTCTGGCTTTTTTAAGGTAATCACCAGAAATGCCATCTAGGCCACTTGCCATGTTTATAGCTGTATACACCTCATGTGCCATAATAACCACATCACTCTTGATGATGTCAGCCTTATATAGTTCACTCTTAACACAGTTAAAAATATTAATATAATGCTGTCTCCATACCTCATTTGGTGTTCCTGATGTTCAATCTATACAGTACCATCACTTGATATACCAGGTAACTGCTCAACATTTATTAGGGATAGACCAAAAAAGTGGTCAGAGGTTTATTACTAAGCCTGTATTACTAAGCAGACTGGAAGGCAACCTCAAACATGACCATATCATAAGCTAGAATCACTATTTTATTTATCCAAAGACCAGCTACACCAGTCATGTTTTGATTGGAATGTTGCATTCCTCTCAACCTTGTCCATTACTTTAGGTCAACCTCAGATGAGCTTGACAGCGAAGTGTCTATTCCTTTCGGTCGTCCATACATCCAACCAGTTCCGCAGCACTCTCCACTCCAGCGTCCCTCCTCATTACATCCACATATGTTGGTGTGAGACGTGCTCTAATTACACTTTCACTACAGAGTAGTAACACCTAACTGGAGAAAGTAGAGTTTAAAACTGATTTCAGTATTTACTTCCCTGTGTAAATAACATAAAATATCCCTGGAAACACATTCATTTATGGTTTAATGGTATTCATTGTTTATTTTAATAAAGTTTCTTTAATTCTTTTGTTTTTTGGGGGGGTTAGCCATCTCCTCTTCTCCACTGTCTTCTTCTTCTTCTGCTGGGCGACAAATTCAAATCAGTTTATTTTTCTTGCACATTTCATGCAAGTACAAAAACACAATGCACTTTACAGAGAGCAATGTTGGGATGGACAACAATGTGGGGATGTGGTAACTATCTCTGTAATTCTTAATATGCTTGATAAGTTCACATAATAATCACATCATTGACACAATAAGCACTTAGCAGACATACTGTTATGGTTCGGGCCGGGTCCGCCCCGGCTCACCCCCTGCTCCCAGTCTGGACCCTCGTCCCTGCCCCGGACCCCTGGTTCGCCCCAGACCCCTGGTCCACTCTGCTCGCTCCCGGTCCAGACCCTCGCCCCTGCCCCGGACCCCTGGTTCGCCCTGCTCACCCCCTGTTCTCGGCCTGGATTCCTCACCCTGAGCCCCTGGACCTTCCTGGACCCTGAGCACCTCCTCTCCCTGTGACTGCCCCTGCACTACCCCCAGAGACTTTTGTACACTTTGGTCACTGTCACTTGGTTTTGTTCTGCCTCGTGTGTTTGGTCTTGTGTTCGTTGTCTTGTCTGTTTTCTTGTCTTCTATGTTGGTTTTGTGTCCTCCCTGCTCTAGACACCTGTCCCCTCACTACCCTACTAACACAATCAGGTTGCAGCAATGTTGCAGAAACGTGCAATTTAGACTTTGGTATGGTCCACTCAACGTCAAGTTAAACGTGCATGCAACGCAAACGCGGTATCTGCACACAAGTTGCTGCAACGTGCAGGTCCAACGTGTCTGCAACGTGCCTGCAATGTGTACACAACGTTGTGATTTCCGCGATGATTTCGATGTATATTGCTGCAACGTTGTATACACGTTTATATATTACTTTGTTACGTTGCTGCAACGTGGTCTACACTTCCGTTGGCTACATTTATAATTTGCATTACAGAACAAATCCGCTCCTTGCACAAGCTCCACTACTTCCTGAAACTCTACAGGCATATTTCTTTACCGTCCTATACTATTGGATAGCAATTGCCATGAATCCGGTGTGCAGCACACCTGATCAATCACTTCCATCCACTAGTATAGGCCAGGAAAGAAATACGCCTGTAGAGTGTCAGGAAGTAGTGGAGCTTGTGCAAAGAGCCTATTAATGTCATAGTCAATGCAGCAAGCAAAATTATGGTACAAAAGTTATGACACAACACCATTCAGTCAAGAACAATTTATTTTATTAAAAAAAGTACACAATATCTAGCCTACAAATGATAAACAATTTTAAAAACAAAAAGTATTTAAAAAAAAAAACAAAAAAAAGTTATTTACAAAAAAGTATTTACAAAAAATGGCAGGCTGTGCTCAGATAGGCTGGGGGGGGGGGGGGTGGGTTGCTGTGCTCAGATGGGCTGCGGGTGGGTGTCAGATGGGTTGGGGGCAGCTAGGAAGGGAAGTCTTCCTCATCAGTATGCTGGGGAGTGCTCAGATGGACTGTTCTTGGCTGGGCTGTGCTCAGGCGGACTTCTGCAGATACCTAAAGACACAATGAAATGGCCGTAAATACACAACGCACATACATGCACAAAAAAGTGGTACACAATCTTTGGAACCATGCAGTGTCACTGGGTAGGAGAAACCAAAAAAAAAGACATCACTTACCCTTCTGCATTTAGCAGGGGCATGTTTCAATGTCTCCTGCAGCTGGGCGGCCACCTCCGCCATCGTAGCCTTCGGCATGGAGACCATCACTGCACCTTTAAGTTATCAAGAAAGGTAATGGTTTCAATTCACATCGGTCATGGAACAAAGACAATGTATTAAAAAATATTCAAAATATGAACCATTTCTTACGTGTTAGAACATTGAAGAGTGTCATACTCTTCAGTGGCTTCTTCCCCTTCTTCCCGTGCACACTGTAGGCGCTCCACACCGCATGTGTGGCTACAGCTGACAGCACCCGCCGGACTGTGTCCGCCAAGTCTCTGCCACCAATGGCACCTAGGTATTGTGTCTGCAAAACAAAGACAGTCATTTACTGTACCCTTCCCTGCACTGCAAAAATAAGACAAAGTTCTGCCCTGCAGACACTCACCATCTTCCTCTGATGTTCCCGGTCCTTCAACCTGGCCTCACAGACCTGCAGCTCCTCGTCCGTTTGGGCAGGGTTCAGTACATCCAGCACTTCTCCCTGGGCTCCAGACTCCACAGGCCGCATGCTCTGGGCCAGTTCCCTCACAGTCCGTGCAAGCTCACGGAGTTGCTCCCGCATCTCTGAGAACTGCTGATGTACAGACCTCTGGAAATCTAGATAAACACAGATGTGGCTATAAGTACATTGACATAAAACTAAATGAAACTCAAAATATATCCCTGCATGCAACATGAAGTAGTCCCATACCAGCATCTGCAGAGCAGCATCGATTAGGTAGAGGGTTACACGGAGTCAATGGTGCTGGAGCCGTTTTATTGGGCGACGGCATCACAGACCTAACTGAAAAACAAAAAGGGATAAAGGAAAGGGATTAGCAGGAAACTGTATGGTGTTGGCAGCATGCCTTGGCTTCTGGCATTTGAAGGAAAATAAATTAAGACATTAACAGGTAGACATCACAACACCACAGCAGTACATGCCACTCTTACCTGGTCTGGCTGGGGTGCTATACATGAGGCCTGGGCTCATATGGTTTTCGCTCACAGGGGATGAGCTCGGAAAATCTGCAAGATGAGTAAATGGTATTCAATCTAAAAAAGCCAATCACAGAGCTAACTGAATGGGATTAGCAGGAAACTTTATGGTGTTGGCTTTGGCTTCTGGCATTAGACACCACAGCAGTACATGCCACTCTTACCTGGTCTGGCTGGTCTGGCTGGGGTGCTGTAAGATCTGGCTGGGGTGCTGTAAGATCTGGCTGGGGTGCTATACATGGGGCGTGGGCCCCGCTCGCTCACATGGGACAAGCTTGGAAAATCTGCAAGATGAGTAAAATGGTATTCAAAATAAATAAAAAATAGTCCAACTATCAGTGTGCAGTAGGCATAGACATTTCATTTCAACACAAACATGCATACCTGGATTGTACAGCACACATGGATTGTACTGGACCGCTGGCAGAGGCCTTTCAACTCCGGCACCTGGTCTTTGGCCGTCATAGTGGGGACCAATGGCTGCCCGGGGCTTGGAATATCTAGTGGAATATCACTAAATTAGCTCACGATTTCAAAAGTACTACTCTTTTGGGACTGTTGAATGCACTTTAGTATATTACCTTCGTCACTGGAGTGATAGCGCGTGTTGCGCCGTCTCTTTCTAACGTCCTGGCTCTCGTCCATCGACGACTGCTGGTCTTTGGCCGTCATAGTGGGGACCAATGGCTGCCCGGGGCTTGGAATATCTAGTGGAATATCACTAAATTAGCTCACGATTTCAAAAGTACTACTCTTTTGGGACTGTTGAATGCACTTTAGTATATTACCTTCGTCACTGGAGTGATAGCGCGTGTTGCGCCGTCTCTTTCTAACGTCCTGGCTCTCGTCCATCGACGACTGCTGCTCAAAGACTTTTGCCATGAGCCTGGCACCTTCGTAATGATCTGTGTGCATAAAGTACCATAATCAATACATTTCAGCCATCCTTTTTCCTCAGAATAATGAGTCATGATCTTTTTCCCCCCCGTCAGTATTTTTTAACAGCTTAAAATGCAAACAGTACCAGTTGTGGACTTGGGGAAAACCCGGACTCTGTGGAGCGCCCAGCCAGGGTTAGGTTCCACGCAGCTCTTTATCCGTTGGCTGACTTTGTTCATCGGCCAGGAACACATCTGCAACTGTGAGTGAAACCATGTTAGTACCCGCTTCCCTGTACTATTGAAAAGGCAATCAGAAACATTGTTCACACAAACATGTTCTTACCCCATCCTTTTTGGAGAGCCAGGATACTGGGACAACCGACACAGTGTCCTCCCCCAGAAACTCCACACTGCAATACAGTCTGCCCAATAAACAAAAAAAATTCAGGTTATAAACACATAACCCTATGGGAAAGTAGGCAGAGGGGAAGAAGCGACTAAAACAACAATTCAACAAGTCATTACAGCCGATAAGTAATGAGTGACTCGCCACTATTCTATCCTTTTTTTTTTAATTCTCTGCCGGCATCTGCCCAGGACAGATGCGGTCAATGGCGGCTAAGTGTGTGTGGGAAACAACAAGCTAGTTTAGGCACCGCGATGACCTCGTGGGTGGCAGTCTCCCACTTTACAGGCAAATATATAAAGCATTATCTTGGCTTCGCCTTCACTGTTGCCTATGTAAAATTAGCCTAAGATTCGTGATGGCCTTAGAAAGCCTGACACGAGCGAGCTCCCAACGTGATCAGTCGAACAAACAAACAATTCACATTTCCCTCAGTCCAGCGGCCATTTTAGAGTTAACTAACAAAACAAACCACCAGCTACGTTAGCTAACGTGGATTTTAACGCAGGCCTGCGCTGGTAATGTACAAATGTAACTTAGTGCGCTCTTACCTTGAAGTCATTTTTCGAAGAAACGGTAAAAGTAATTAGTCTCTTTGTGTTCGCGTTCGTCTTTCTCTTCGGGTTTGCGTCTTTCTCTTCGTGTTTGCGTCTTCTCTCTTCTTCGTCTGCGTCTCTCTCTTTATTTTTCTTCGTGGTCTGGGGGTTTAAATGCCCCACCTGAATCCTCAGTCGCCGAGCCATTGGCCAGTTATTTGTTAAAACGTGACCAATGACAGTACAACTACAGTACACGTTAGCCAATAGGATCCCACCACACCGATGCAAGCGGATGTCCGGCGCTTCGTCTTCTTCTCGCCTACATCTGAAACAGCGCCTCGCTCGCTACCATACAGAGAAGAAGAGGAACAACAACAACAACCAAGTACTACTGTTGAATTCAGGTCAGTACAGTGTGCATTAACCAGCTACAGTATAGCTGGTTAGCCGGCTAGCAATATTTTAACCTGCAGTAACCTGCTAACGTTATACGTTTTCTGTTATCCGGGCGGGCAAACAACAGACAGGCTGGCATTGAAGCTAACGTTAGCACCCCTGTGTTTTTAACTATTGTTGCCCACTGCATTAACAGATGTAATGTTTTTCATACACACGGTAGTAACGCCTTCGAATTCGTATCACTGGCAAGCCTTTTAAAGCTAGCCAGCCTAAAATTGGCTGGTCAAACCATGCAGTTCATGTATACGCCGCCATCATGGCTTTGTGTTGGAGTTCAGTTCAGTAGGATTGTGTACTTTTGGCCACCTCCGACAGAAACTGTTTGTTTTTTTCGGATTTAATTACACTTTTCCTCATATTTGCATTGTCCCTGTTGACGTATTCCATAGTTTTCGCCATCAACCAACTGTGTAATATACAAAAGTCACTCGCCTTGAAAATATTGCTAGCCGCCTAGCAAAGGCTAACAATAGCGTCGTTGTGTCTGTGGGTATGGCGCGTCACTGCTACGCGACGTGTTGTTGGCCATATAAGCTATAACTAGCCGGCTAGCAATATATTTCTTTTCCTCATATTTGCATTGTCCCTGTTGACGTATTCCATAGTTTTCGCCATCAACCAACTGTGTAATATACAAAAGTCACTCGCCTTGAAAATATTGCTAGCCGCCTAGCAAAGGCTAACAATAGCGTCGTTGTGTCTGTGGGTATGGCGCGTCACTGCTACGCGACGTGTTGTTGGCCATATAAGCTATAACTAGCCGGCTAGCAATATATTTACAAGGATTGACTTTTGAATAGTATGCACTGGGTTGATATTTGTCCACAGGGACACTCTAAATATGCGTAGAGGTTTGTTTATGTATTAAAAAGCAAGCATGTCGTAGGTGGCTGAACGTACAGAAACACCGTTCATAACAGTGCGTTGTCCCCCCACTTCCGGAACTACCGTGTATACTAAAATCAAATATCGCGACACTCAACACCCCAACTAAACAATCACTATTGTCTGTCAGTTATGTTGAGATTTCTAAAAGGGCTCTTCTGTTTTTTTGTGTTTTTTATAGGATGGACTTGGAAGAAAGGAGACAGAGAAGGAATCGGTATAGAAGGCATTGGAGGGCTGGACACAAAATGTTCAAGGAACTTAGGGAGTTTCAACGGCCCCTCCACAATGCTGAACACAGCCACATGCAATCCATAGATGGCACTGCGGAGAGCTATAATAATCATGAAGAGATTGCAAGAGTTGATGTCCCTGACTTGGATGAAGACGCCCTTACAGGCAGCAGAGAGGAGGATGATGAGATGGTGAGAATTGATGTCCCTGGCTTGGATGAAGACGCCCTTCCAGGCAGCAGAGAGGATGACTCGGATCATCTGCGAGAGGATGACTCGGATCATCACCGCGAAGATGACTCAGAACATTCCCAAGAGGATACAGACTCTGATCATTCGGCCTCTCTGCGTGAGGAATTGCGGGACTGGACAAATGCATATCAGGTCAAGCTCAATGCCCTGGATGCATTGCTCAAGATCTTGCAAAAACATGGCCACCAAGAACTGCCTTCCTCCAGCCGTACAGTAATGCAAACACCCAGAGACATTATTGTTGAGAAGAGGTCAGAGATGGAGTACATACATCTTTCACTTGAAAAGCAGTTACGTGATACACTTGAGCAATACCCACATGGAGATTTTGAAAACATCACAGAGGTTGAATTGTCCATTAATGTGGATGGCCTACCACTGTTCAAAAGTTCAGGCCAAAGTATGTGGCCTGTTCTCTGCGCTGTCCAGCTTCATCCTGTCAAGATCTTCCCTATAGTTCTCACTGCTGGGGACAGCAAACCCAAAGACTTGGACTTTTTGAAGGAGGTGGTTGCCGACCTGAATGCTGCGATGAGTAATGGCCTTCTGTTCAGGGGCAAGAGGCTCCAGGTTAAAGTCCGATGCATTGTCTGTGATGCTCCTGCCCGCGCACTTGTAAGGAACACGAAATACTGCACTGGGTATTATGGATGTGACAAGTGTGAGCAGAAGGGTGCTTATGTGACTGGTCGAGTCACATTCCCAAAAGTAGATGGCCTGATTCTGAGGGACAATCACTCCTTTAGAAACAAAACGCAAGAGCTACACCATCGAGGTGACACCCCACTATCCGATTTGCCGATTGACATGGTTGCAGCATTCCCCATTGATTACATGCACCAGAGTTGCCTTGGGGTTATGAAGAAACTGCTCCTCACCTGGACCAGAAAAGGAAAGCGAAGTGTCAGAATGTCTGCCCAGCAATGTGGATTACTTGGCAACAGAATGCGTGAGCTCAAGAACAGCATCCCATCAGACTTTGCAAGGTCGCCTCGATCGATTGAGCATGTGGAGAGATGGAAAGCAACAGAATTCCGCCAGTTCATGCTCTACACTGGAAAACTTGTGCTGAAAGGTCTTCTGGATGATAGACTATACAAACACTTCATGGTGTTCAGTGTCGCTATGGGCATTCTGGCGTGTCCAAAACTCCTGAAAGTCTACAGTACCTACGCCCACGAGCTTCTGGAGTACTTTGTTGCGCAAGCTAGACTCCTCTACGGCGATGACTTCATGGTGTACAATCTGCACAGTTTGGTTCACATTACTGCTGAGGCAGAGAAATATGGCGGACTGGACAACTGCAGTGCATTCCAGTTTGAAAACTACCTTCATGGCGTCAAGCGGCTGGTGCGGTCTGGAAACAATCCCATCAAGCAGGTGGCTAAAAGACTGCAGGAAAGGAATTTCAACATGCATGTCAAACCACACAACGTGAAAAGGTCAAGCCAGGAGAAGGACCGTGCATTCATCACAGAGGATGAACAGTGTGTGGAAGTTGTTGGAATATCTGGAGACGACGACAACATGGCTCTTTGCCTTGTCTACGCAAATCCTGCCCCTCTCTTCAATCACCCATGCACATCCTTCATGATTCATGCCTTCCGGTTTCAGAAGAGAGATGCAGACAGGAAATTCATACCAAAATCACAGCTGACAAGAAGAGCGATCAAGATTGAGCAGCCACAAGGCACAGTGTTTTTGGGACTTCTGCACAGTTTTTGATAAGACACTGCAAATCCTAACATTTGCACATTTGCCCAACAAGAGACAGTAGATAACAGCTGCCCACAATCAGGAACCAAAATCAATCAATCAATCAAGCAAAGCTTTATTTGTATAGCACATTTCATACCCAGAGGAAACACAATGCGCTTTACAGAGAACAAAATCTGCTCTCCAGACCCAGAACAAACCCAAGAGAAGATGCTCTCTTCTGAGACACTGCCACGCTCAGCCCCCTCATGGTCAGGTAAAGCACACATAGACATACATGCACGCACGCACACACACACTACTGGGAGGTTATGCTGTATTCACTCTCCTCACACTAATCTAACACAGTCAGTGTCATGCACATGCAACCACCTCTAGATGATGAACAAATGTCACTGATGGCTGATCATTATTACAGATTTGGAATCTTGCCCCTGGAGCCAAGTCCAGAGGACCCCTCGTATCTGCAGAACTACCGTCATAGTAGTTCAGGGATGGAGCACCACCACAACAGGTAACACCTCGCCCCCGCACACACACAGGGTCCAATTTGGTGAAAATGCATACAAACTGGATTTGTGGAGTTGTGTCTTTCATAAGACTAACTTTGTGTGTCTGTGATGTTTCAGGTACTGAGTTAGAAGGCCTTTGGACAAGCCAGAGCTCCATTCAATCATCCTCTGTCTGCGCATGACAAATATATTTCTCACATACTGCAAGTGCAACGAGCAGTGAAATGTTTTGCTATGAGCCTCTAGACAAGCTGCAACTGTGATTCATGTAGTCCCAGTGGAGTGGATTGTGTGGTAGCGAGCTGTCCATTGAGGGGGACGATGCACAATTGTTGGCTCAATGGACAAGATTGCCCACACAACGACCATGAATGTAAATTAAATAATCAATCACCTGTTTGAATAGCGAGGGGGCGGGGTGTTCTCATTCATATATGGGTACCTGGGAGAAGGGTTTGTTCTGGGTCTATCTGGGAGACTATAATGGAAATTTGTGATTTAATTCATGTCATTTGAGTGAACAGTGAGGTTAGCCTGTTTGCTCGGTTCCTTTGTGGTACAGTTCTTTTAATGCATTGTTTAATTAGGTAATGTATTGTTTTAATGTAGTACTAAACACTCCCTAGTAGTGACGCAGGCTGTAGAATCTACATGGGGTCTATAAACAGAAAAGCCATCCTCTTGTCTTGTTTAATGATGGGGCAGAATGTCTTCTATTGTTTATTGCAGATGTTGACTAATCAGATTTGTGCACAACATTGTAAATAAAGCTTCAGTTGAGGATAGCCTGTAGTATTGTAGTCTTGTACCTGTTCACATAAAAAATGATGGATTTCTGTGGTTGTACACGATTGATTAGATGCCCAATTGTAAATAAAGCTTGGGGTTAACCTTGTGTATTCTCATTGTAATCTCTTGTACCTGTGCACGGCATATCTGCAATAATTAGCTGTGACTATGAAAATGTAAAACTAAAGTCCAGTTGCTCATGAGGGTGTCATTTAAAGGTGCTCTCCCTCCAGCTCTGTTTTCAGCAAGGGGGCATAAACCGTTAGTAGATTAGAAAAGAAACATCAAATTGTGTGCAGGTTGATTAGGCAGTTTGACAGGTCATTCCAATCATTTCACTTGGTCAGAAGTGTGATTGGTTGTTCTGTTTTTATCTGTATTGAGCATTCATGTGTCAAATCTCTTATTTCATTGATTACATTCCGGGGTGATGGCACCTTTGAACACATGATTTCCACCATGGGTCGCAGTGATAGAGAATCCTGCCTACTTTAACTGTGAGCCAAGCAAGCAGTGACGTCACGGGATAGCCCGATGCTAGCCTAATATGACTTTAATCCAACGTCACTGCAACGTTATTTAATGACGTTGCAGGGACCCATATTGTCAATGTTTCTGCAACGTTGCAGAAAAGTCTAATTAGACTTAGGAGGGTAAAGTTATTTTCGACCTTAGATGAACGTTGTCACAACATCGCCTGATGGTAACGTTGCAACTTACCTAAGTACAACTTATGTGCAACGTTGCTGCAACCCACTGTGTTAGTAGGGTAGTCTCACATCACTCCAGTCCCTCCTCTCCTGGCCCTCTAGTTTCCCCCTCTGGTTTCCTGCCCTGTCCCTTTCCCTGTTCTCCCTGTTGCCCTCCTGTTTCCTTTGTTCTCTGTCAGTTCATTGTCAATGGTAATGTTTCCTCCCAGTGTTCCTCTTTTTGTTTTTGGACATTAAATCCTTCATTTTGAACCTGCGCTGCCTGCCTTCTGTCTGCTATTGGGTCCTACCTCCACCAGCCACAAACCCTAACACATACCTTCCTCCCCTAATAATCACATCATAACACAATAAGCACTTAGCAGACCTACCTTCTTCCACTGGGAGATGGTGCCCTCCCCCCACTGGCTCGTCTCCTACCTCTGCTTCCACTCCTGGACACATGAAATTATTGATAAGTTCACATAATAATCACATCATAACACAATAAGCACTTAGAAGACAAACCTTCCTCTCCTGAGACATCTTGTGGCTGCCCTCCCCCCACTGGCTCTTCTCCTCCGTCTGCTTCCACTCCTGGACACATTACATTAAATCAGTTTATTGTTTATAGCACATTTCATCTACAGAAGCAACACAATGCACTTTAGAGAGAGCAATGTGGTGGTGGACATTGGGTATGTGGTAACTTTCTCTGTAGTTCTTAATATGCTTATTAAGTTAACATAATAAGCACATCATAACACAATAAGCACTTAGAAGACAAACCTTCCTCTCCTGGGAGATCTTGTGGCTGCCCTCCCGCCACTGGCCCTTCTCCTCCGTCTGCTCCAACTCCTGGCCACATGACATTGAATCAGTTAATTGTTTCTAGGACATTTCATGCACAGAAGCAACACAATAAACTTTACAGAGAGAGCAATGTTGGGAAGGACATTGAGTAAATGTTAGCTATCCCTATAGTCCTTAATATGATGTTTAATGGTATGACAGCACACCTACCTCTTGCTTGTCTCTGTACCCCTTGCACAAGATCCCTCAGATCCAGTGCCTCATTGATCAGGCGCAGGGCGTTGTATCGGGACCGGCCTCTCACCCGGAGGATGTAAATGTTGCGGCCTTCATTTGCCTGGAGTTAGGAAGATAAAGCTTTCAGATTGCATGTCACACAGGACTGATGCAGTGCTTCACTAGGAACCTCTGACCAATGTATCAATTTGAAAGTCATGTGGTAAGCATTAACAGGCTAGTTGGGAGTTGAACAGAGACTCACCATTGTCGATAACTCCAACCAAACTCTTTCTAGAGAAAACACAATATATATATATAGTTAAATTCAAGTCTTCACTATAGCGCCAGTACCGTGTGGCATGACCCATGCAATCAATGTCCTACAAGTCTGCAAAGTTTCAAACCTCTTGCAAGTTATTAATTATTAGTTATTTTGCTAGCTATCACTTGTTTTCCTCAAATACCCTATCCCCAAGACTAGCTAGAGTGGTCCTGAGTTAATTGCAGCTTGGGAAGAATGTCAATGTCAATTCAGGAAACATTGAGGCTTCCCAAATTGACTTCATACATTCGAGACGTCGTCTCAAAGAAGAGGATTGAGCCTTGGTGTGTGGGGGATTTAGCATCCCCTAGATAGATGATTGGACTTTTAAAAGTATCAGAATTGCACTGTCCCTATTATACATTTAAATGCAAGTTGTTAGCTATCTAGCTAACTAGCTAAAAATCGTTTTTTTGCTAACTATCAATTGTTTTGCTCAAAAACAAAGAAATACCAATAAAGGTTGGCCTTCAAACATATAGGACTTTCCTAATGAAAGATAATAACAACAACCTTAGCATAGACTTAATTGCTAATGAGCAAACGTTCTCCATGTGGCCATACATGTACCATGCTTGAAATATGAAAACATCGTTTTTAGCTAGCTTATCAGTCTTTTGTGCTCACAAACTCAAAAATACAAATGTGACCGCCGCTGGTAATTTGGTCCTCAACTAGGCTTTTTCATTTTTCATTTTTTTACAGATTATGAAAGTGCAGATTGTAAGCTTTCAAATGAGGTCTCATACATTGAATTCTGAACATATTTGAAGAAGATATGCTTATTTGAATGCTAGTACTGCCAAATCAACTTAGCTGAGAAATCTCCCTCCAAAGTTCTCCAACTTTTCCACACCTCTGACTGCCAGGTAATGGGCGTGAACAATAGCCTGGTAACCCCTCCCCCAGCCACTCCCCCACTGGACAATCTGTCATTATCTGTCAGAGTGGCTGTCAACTTGGGGTATTACCTGAGAGTGGCTGCCAAGTGAGGTGCTCTCTCACTATTGACCCCACACTCTGAGTCAGTATTAATCTTGTGTTGTGAATGCAGTTAAGAACAATATAAGATGAAGTTCAAATTTAACGTTCTTTATTGTCACATACATAATATAAAGTACAAGCATAAGTAGTTAAGTGTACAAAAAAAGGCAACTGTCTAAGTGTTAAAGTGTACAGTCAGTTGTCTGTTTTATAGACAAGGTGCATAGTGTTCATTGTGATCAAGTGTACAACAAAGTAATAACAGTCCCCAGCTCAATACTCAAGGTAATAACAACAGTACTCAACTCAGTATTCAATATTCTAACAATGCAGTCTGTGCACGTGTGGGCAAGTCTGTGCAAGAGAACAAGCAACGCTTCAGTATACAAACAGGAAAACAGGAAAGGCTGTGGCCTTTCTCCTGCAGTGCAGTCCGCCCTGATGATCTGCAGTGAATCTACAAGCGGACAGTCTTGTTCTGAGCTGCTGTGGAGTTTGGCGGGGGACATGTGACGTCTCGTCCCTCATCAGAACAGAACTCTCTGATCTTGTCAAAGAGATACGTCTGTCTGGCCATGTCCAGTCCGGGTGGGGCTTGCACAAGAAGACCTTCTCTCGGGGGCCGGTGCATCACGGTGTTCTCTGGCCACAACCATGCCAGGTCTCTCAGTATCAAAACTGCAATTGAATAGAAGGAAGAAAGTACATTAAACTATTGCCCACAGTACTGGCACTCCATATAGATAAAATAGTACCAGAATGTGTGGATTAAATAGACTAGATAATGCATGATAGGATGAACGTATTCTCACCTGTTGTGCAAAATCAGAGCTGTAGTGCAGTGATCTTCTTGCAGGCTGGTATGGAGGGGCCCAGGGAGAGCTGCAAATCCTCACCTTTTTGCTCATCCTGTAACCAAAACAAAAAACAAAGGTGTCAGACTACCATACCTCTCATGCTCTCTCATTCTGTTTCTCTCAGCTACCTAGCTAGATATTAGCTGCCTTGCTGGCTAGTTTAGGAACAAAGGGATAGCTCACTAGCTATAGCCATGTCCCTGTGCTAGGTAGCTGGCTAGTTTAGGAACAAAGGGCTAGCTCAGCTAACTAGCATGTTGGCTAACGTTAGCTAGCTAGCCTTTGTTAGTTAGTGCTAGTGCCTTTGTTATGCTAGCTAGACTTAGTCACTTGTTTAGAAAGGAGCTACTGCTAAACGACTAACGTTAATGTAATGTAAACAGCACAGATAGTATAAAGATCAGCTTACCCCAAAGCAAAGCAGAATGCTTGGCGGTGGTGTGAATCTGGTACGTCGTTCGTCGCTCGGTAGCAGCATGCTTTGCTGATACAGTCATCTCTGCATCACAGGTCATCAAGAATAAACTCCGTGTACGAACGAGTCCTGCTCTGCTGGAGTTTTAGCTGCTCTTAAAACTCTTTCCATGTCCTGGATGCCATCCCCGTCTTCTCTTTAGCAAAAGCTGTAGCATCCATGGTAAACTTGGGACTGAATGCCGGCGTGTTGTTTGGGAAAGGTGGGGGGCGGAGAACCCGGAAGCAACAGCCGGAAGCAATAGCCAATGAAACCAAATCATGCTAATCGATCTGCCCGCCCCCAAGCCCGGCTCGAAATCAGCTAAAAACAAGCTTAGTTTGCAGACTAATTAAACGTATTTCGTGAACCTAAAACTGTTGTCTGTTATAGTAAGTAGGTACTTCACAACTTCAACTTTGGTGATACACAAAAAAACAAAAAACGAAAAAAAACGTTTTTTTATGTATTTTGCCCCCTAGCGCATTTCGGGGTTTGCCGAGTTGCGGACCAAATCACCAGCCGCTGTCACAAATACAAGTTGGCCTACACTTGATATATGTTGTCTAGGACACTGAATAATCTGATCTATGGTTAACTGAATGACATTTATATGCAGTAACATCATTTTATAAACTAGTTGAATGCAGAGCAAACTCTTACCAACTTCTCGCATCAGCTGTCTTGTTGAAAAGGCCTTAGCTGCATTAGCACAAGGACCATGATGCATTGCTGGTCAGGTGTACTTCTTAAACTTATGATCGATGTAATTGTTTTCTTCAATTATTTATGGACTGTAGTTTACAATAACTTCACATTAATTTATTCAAATGCACATGCACACACTATCACACACACACACCAAAAACCATGAGTTAAGCCCCCAAGTCACAATCCACATATATATATATGTTAGAAATTATGGTTAGATGTAATTAGGTGGTCACCGTTCACTAATATTGTAAGACAAGTGCAGGGTATGATCACCTAATTCTTGATCTTCCTATTGAAATGTTGTTTTGCCCATTTGATTCTGTTTTTTCATATATTAACAAAAATATTATAATAAGCAACGGCACTAATAAACCTCACTGTCCATTTGATTGAAGGCCACCTTCAATGAGTGAGGCCACCTCATTTGCAGAGCTGCTGAGTGTACAACAAAACAGAACAACAAAACAATGTACTGTGCACTTATTAAGTCTGATCTAGTCACTAGATTTGCCACAACTGTTCTCCCAAAAGGACGAAACCAGATTTGAAATGTCCTCTCAAAGTACAGTTGTGTGCCTTGGTGCCAGGGGGTTATGGCATGCCCTGAGACCAAAATAAGTGATCCTGGGTTTATTACTAAGCCTGTATTACTAAGCGACTGGAAGGCAACCTCAAACATGACCATATCATACTGGAGAAAGTAGAGTTTAAAACTGATTTCAGTATTTACTTCCCTGTGTAAATAACATAAAATATCCCTGGAAATGACAACACAATTCATTTATGGTTTAAAGGATTAACATGGTAATTCAATATAACACTTTCCAGATATCTTTAGGCAACAACAAAACAAATGTGTTGAACTATTTCAGAATTCATCCATAAAAATTATTTTAAAACATGTTTTTATAGGTCTGAATCTGCCACTCAAAAAGTTCACTCACTCAAAACTGGGCGTGATTCATAACAACTGATTGACAGTTCTCTGAGCAAATGACCAACTGGAATCATTATGATTGACAGGCGTGTGCCCCGTTACCATAGCTACCACCGCTCCGAGCTAAACAACACAAGAACTAGATCGCGCAACAGCCAGATCAATAGCCATTTTTCTAGCTGCTAACCAGGGACATTTACAAAGTCCTTAATATTATATTAACCCCCAAACATTATAAAGATACACGCTTCCTAACAGGCCGTATCATCGAATTTGCATTAGGCCTATTTGGGAAAAGTACGATAAAGGTATAACGACGGCACGTCTCCCCGCGACAGAGGAAAAGCACCCTGCAGCCGGCCACGCAAGCTTGGAGGCTTGGGCTATTAGACTTATAGCTTTCAGCCAGCTACGAACAGTATATACCTAGTAAGTCAAATAATTGCAACTGTGGGTCTTACCAGAAGACAGATCATTTGCGCTGTGAAACCGACATTAAATCCGCATTGTTCACCAGTCTAACGTTATTTATCTTAGTAGGTGTCCAACAAAGCCAGTTGAACACTGAAACGTTACTGTTCTGGGAACATCTGTCAGTTGTGGTGATATAAAGGAATTGAGTGGAATACCACTGCAATAACTGATTATTAGTCAGATCAATTAAATCATTATAGCTTGTTTCATATACAAAGGCAACACAATGTGCGCTTTACAGAAAGGGGGAGAGGATGTAGCCTACATGTAGCCTACTTATCCTACCCCGAATTATGTGGGAGACTGCATGCGTTTGGAGAGATAGCGGGCCGTGCACCACGACTCCGTGAGCGCAGCGGTCAAGGGGTATAGCCTACTCTGGAGTCTGGAGACTAACAGGTCATGCAGTCAATAGATCTCGTTTTGAATGTTATTGTAATGCCCTCTGGTTATAATAGAATATATCTACTGAAGCTGTTTAATCCCAAAATGCGCAATGCTTCCTGAAGTTGGGTCGGATCGAGGTGCTGGGATGATCAACATTATGTGGAGCAGATGCCACAGTGATGATAAGGTTTACACAACTTTCAGAATGTTTTGCAGAATTACAATTATTTGGAGTTGTAAATTATGAAAGGAACATAATAACTTGACTTAATATCTTCACCTCCACCCACCCTGAAATGTAGTCATAATTTTAGCACAATAGCCTCTATATGCGCATCACAACGCTGCAATACAAGACCTTAGGACAAACGATTCAGTACACAGCAGGTGTGTTTGATCAAGTTAAGATCTCAATGTGAGAATAAATAAATGACAAAAACCCGCACGGGTACTGTAGGACTACGTCTTTATTTTCCGAGGTAATTGTTGCGCATACAACATGACATTAAATTAAGACATAGACTACTTTCTCATAAAACAGGGGGTGTTGTAACATATTTATAATATCATTAGGTGACATTGGCTGCAACCTGTCCTCCAGGACCTGCACACCTCCAGAGCCCTGAAGCGCGGGACCTGGACCTCCCGAGTCCCAGTATTGGAAATGCAGTGATCGGGTTACAAGAAAAGGGGACAAATTATAAAAGCGATTAGTAATAGCATCGATATTTTGCATATGCAAAACAGCATAAATTACAACAATAGGCTATTTATCAGTAAGTCTAAATTATATCGAATTAAGTTTGAGCAAGAGATAATCGGGAGATTCTTGTGGAGACAAACTGACTTATATCCAACTTTGACTTCGTAACTTTGCCTATTGTATTGGCCTATATACAAGCACGCTCACAACAGTTATGGTACGCTATCGCTTCGGAAACCTTACAGCACAGTTTGCACCTGGTGCAAGTAGATTTTATGCCAGGGAAGAGTACAGTATGATGCGCTGTGTTTATACCAGGGAAGAGTACAGTATGGTGCGCTGTGTTTCTGCCAGGGAAGAGTACAGTATGGTGCGCTGTGTTTCTGCCATTGCACAGGACGGCTAACGTTACCAAAAGCAAATGCATTGAGAGCTAACGTTAGCATGCTAGGATAATTAACACAGCTAGCTGACATTCCAAACATTAGGCTAGCTAACATCAACATGCTGGATAAAGACAGATAGCTAGCTGGATCAGACAGCTTTTTAAAAACTGTTGCCAATTACAGCTAACGTTATGGTTCGTTTATCTAACATTAGCTAGGTTGGCTACTAATCAGACACGATCATGGTAAAAACTTCCCAATTTGTATGACAACCACAAATACAATTAGGACTATAAAATGTACAATTTAAAATTAGAGGTGGTCATCATTGAGACTGCAACTATTCAATTGTTCTCAAGATGAGAAAGGGTTCAGAGCTGCCTTACCATGTTGGATGGATGGTGAAACGGCGCAAAGACAGCAGGTGCGCGAGCCAGACAGGTTTCTGTTGGAGGCGGGTGTAGGGGAGTGGAGGAGGGTTTTTCAAACTTTAGGGTGACGTCAACAATGGGAAAAACGTCACGAATTCGGAGTATTTTTACCCCGAGTCAAATTGGACGGAAAATGTTACGCTTCCAGTTTCTCAAAAACGACAAAACGGATATATTTAATGTTTTTATTGTGTTTCTTCAATGTCCTCTTGTGCAAATAGCACGTTCAAACTCAAAAAAAAGTGAAAATGACCATGTTAATCCTTTAAAGTAAGAAATAATACATGTTTATTGAAAAAAATATTCTCAAAAATCAATGTTTTGGTTTTTTGGGGGCGGGAGGAAGGGGCCAAATCTCCTCAACTTCTCCTCCTGCTGGGGGACATCAAATCACTTCATTTTTCTTGCACATTTCATACACAGAGGCTTTAACACAATGCACTTTAGGACAGGTCGCACTACCGGCATGCGGCACGCTTGGCACGCGCTTGGGGCTGCCTAGGCAACAAAATGACGAGTTGGGAAGCCTCCGTAGGCTAGACCGTCCCATTTCACAAAACGTTTACATCCGGCCTACCTGGCCTGAAGGACGCGACCTACGTAGATCGCATAGGCTGCAACCTAGGTAGGATGCAACCCTTGAATTGGGACAGACCCAATAAGCACTTAGCAGACATACCTTCTTCCCCTCGATCCTCACCTCCGTCTTCTCCCTCTCCTGGCCACATGACATTGAATCAGTTTATTGTTTCTAGGACATTTCATGCACAGAAGCAACACAATGTACTTTACAGAGATAAATGAGTAATTAGATAATAAACAGTTGCAAGATCAGGGTGTACACCAAGTAGGACAGATTGTGGATGATGGGGCCATAATCTCATTTGAAGAACTGAGGTCAAAATTCAAAATAGATGCCTCCTCATTTCTTCTATATATGCAACTGAGATCTATTGTTAAAAAGCTGAGATGTAGCGGCACCCTGGTGGGTAGCCACAGTGAGCTAGATGTCAATCTTAAAACGATTACAGATGAGAGGACTGGTTTCTAACATATATTTGCGTCTTCTACTCTCCATCCCCAATACTAATTTCCAGACACAGATGAAGTGGGAGCAAGACCTCAATATCTCCCTCTGTGGAGAAATGTGGGGATGCACATTGCTAATGTGTTAAATATCTCTGTAGTTCTTAATGTAATTGATAAGTTTATATAATCATTTAACACAATATGTTTAACACAATAAGACATACCATCCAAACCAACAACGTCCACCTCCTCATCCTCATCATCTTCCTCCACTTCCTGCCTTGGCCCCTCTCCTCTGTCTGCTCCCCCCACTGGCCCCTCTCTCTCTGCTCTCGCTTCTGGCCACATGACATTAAATCAGTTTATTGTTTTTAGCACAGAGAGCAATGTGGGTATTGAGTATGTGTTAGCTATCCCTATATCAATCAATCAATCAATCAAAGCTTTATTTGTATAGCGCATTTCATACCCAGAGGCAACACAATGCGCTTTACAGAGAACAAGGGAGGTGGGCAGATGTCCCACCCCTACATATTCCAGAGGGAAGCAAAAAAACAGTAATCACCCGGGGGCCAGATAAGTGAGCTGTAAAAATTCTTCCCTGACCCCTCTCAACAAGGCGATCGAGCAAGCTCCTGGAGTATGTTTGTCTACCGGCTAAGAACATTTATAAAGCAATAAATAACATTAAATTACATTTTCAGAGTAAGAGAGGCTAATAACATCATAGGAGAGACATGGCAAACACTGGTGTATGTCTGTGTATGTGTGAATGTGCCTGGGCCCAGATAGAGGCAGGGGTCAGGGGTAGGATCGGGGTAGGAAAAGGATACGGACCCGGGTTAGGGTGAGGGGAAGGGGATCTGTAGTCTTTAATATGATGTATGATGGTATGACAGCACACCTACCCCTTCGGCGTAGATCCTGGATCTCCAGAGCCTCATTTATCCTCCGCAGGAGGTTTAACCGTGCCCTGCCTCTCACTCGGAGGAAAAAGATTTCCTGACCATTTGCCTGGAGTTAGTAAGAGAAAGCTTTCAGATTGCATTTCACACAGGACTGATGCCAGTGCTTCAATAGGAACTTGTAACCAATTTATCAATTTGAAAGTCATGTGGTAAGCATTAACAGGCTAGTTGGGAGTTGAACAGGGACTCACTATTTTGGACAGCTATAAATAACTGAAAATAACCTAAAGGGAGAACAAAATATATATAGTTAAATTCAAGCCCCAAGACTAGCTCGAGTTGTCCTGAGTTGATTGTAGCTTGGGATGTACCAGAAGCACACTGTCAATTTAGGAAACAGGAAAGCATCCCAAAGTGACTTCATACATTGGACACTTTGTCTCGAAGTAGAGGGTTGCACCTTGGTGTGTAGAGGATTTAGCAAGATGACTTGTGTTGATTAGATTTTTAAAAGTATCAGAATTGCACTGTCCATTATACATTTAAGTGCAAGTATTCACTGTAGCGCCACCTAGGCATGTAGTACCACCTGGCGACCCATGGAACCAGCCATGGGATCACGGTGGGGTGTCCTACAAGCCTGTAAAGTTTCAAACCTCTATGACTTTCCTAAGTAGAGATATTCACAAAACCCTTAGCTTAGACTGCTAGCAAGTTGTCCATTTAAACTCCATGTAAACTGCTATGCCTGCTAGTTAGCTAAAAATCGTTTTTTGTTAACTATTAATTGTTTACACACACAAATACAAATAAAGATTGGCCTTCAAACCTATATGACTTTCCTAATGAAAGGTAATAACAACAACCTTAGCATAGATTATTGCTAACTTGCTAAATTTGTCCATGTGGCCATTCAGCTGCCATGCTTGCTCCAGGCTAAAATCGTTTTTAGCTAGTTAGCTTATGCTGAATGTGGCCATGTGGCCATTCAGCTGTCATGCTTGCTCCAAGCTAAAATAGTTTATAGCTAGCTAGCTTATCTTTTTTGCTCAAAAACTCAAGAATACAAATACAAGTTGGCCTACACTTGATCTATATTGTCTAGGACACTTAATAATCTGATCTATGGTTAACTGAATGACATTTCTATGCAGTAACATCATTTTATAATCTAGACAAATGAAGAGCAACATCTTACCAACTGCTGACTTCAAATGCAGAAGCAGAAAAGTCCTGGGCTATGCTAATGAGCTAGTTATATACAGCCCTGCATTAGCATAATTACCATGATGCATTGCTGTTCAGGTGTACTTTTTGAAACCATAATTAATGTTTTCTTCAATTATTTATGGACTGTAATTCCCTAATATTGTAAGACAAGTGCTGGAGGATCACCTAATTTTGATGATGATGAATTTCCTATTGAAATTTTGTTTTGCCCATTTGATTGTTTTTTTTATAAGGTTGCAACTTTGTAGCTGTTGTGTTGTGTAGGTGGTGGTTGGGAGAGGCTATGACCTTTCACTTTGGATAACACATAATTTTACAAATCTGTACGGTTTTTGTCTAACCACCGCTGACCACCACTGACCGTCCGATTCAAGGGACAGTGATCCAACTTTGCATTGACAATGTATTGCAAAATGAACGGAACGTCGTAAAGCTTCACAGATGGTTTCATTTGAAAACTAGCCTAGGAATTAGCGGGGATAATCTGACCGGTCCAGTGAGCCCCCCTGACCGCCGCTGACCGCCCCTGACCGTCCGATTCGAGGGACGGCGATCCGACTTTGAGGACAAAAGTCTTCTGACCGGTCAGGGCGGTCCAGAAAGCCCCCCTGACCGCTCCTGACCACCCCTGAACGCCACTGACCGCCACTGACCACCCGGTCCGATTCAAGGGTCAGTCATCTGACTCAGAGGACGTTGCATCGCAAAAGTCTTCTGACCGGTCAGCGTTGTCGAGAAAGCCCCCCTGACCAGTGCTGACCACCCGCCCGATCCGATTTCAGGGACAGCGATCCGATTTCAAGGACATTTGACACATAATTTTACAAATCTGTACGGTTTTTGTCAAATATCTCGGAAACGGAAGCTCGTACAGAAAATTTAGCTGGAAGGCGTATGCTAACTGTACAATTTGAAGAGAAATCTAATGAGCCCATCCGCGAGGCTTTACGACTTTCGGTTCAAAAGTTATAGCCGTTTGATCCACCCCTGACCACCGCTGACCACCACTGACCGTCCGATTCAAGGGAGAGGCTATGACCTTTCACTTTGGAGATATTGCCTAACCTAACCAAAAAACACCCCATTGACAATGCATTGACAATGAATTGCAAAATTAACGGAACGTCGTAGAGCTTCACGGATGGTTTCATTTGAAAGCTAGCCTAGGAATTAGTGGGGGTAGGTGGTGGTTCTGAGTAGCTACCAACTTCCGCACTGGAGAAATAGCCTATCTGGGAAACGGTTATATTTTGTGTTATAACCGTTTACCAGAAAATGGGCAAAATTAAGGGAACGTCGTAGAGCTTCACAGATGGTTTCATTTGAAAGCTAGCCTATGAATTAGTGGGGGTAGGTGGTGGTTGGGAGAGGCTATGACCTTTCACTTTGGAGATATTGCCTAACCTAAGAGAAACAGCCGCGTACAGCCTAGGTCAAAAAGGTACATCTTGAGATCTCTTCCTCCTTTGCAGGATTCGCAATTTGTCATGACATGCTGGGGCTAGGAGCCTGCACTTTGAGTATGTGAATGTGTCCACCATAGGCTTTAAGTCCACCAATTCTCGTGACATTCGGAGCATGTTTAAAATCAAGCCTCCTGATTGAATGCAAACAACATGGCTGTCTTAAGGGAGCATTCCCATAGGTGCTCATAGATTTTCATACCGATCGGAGGAAGTTAAAAAAATAAAGTGTTCTAATTGGCCAAATAAACCCGTAGGCCATCCGGCAATGGGTAGACCATCCACCTGACAGACTATGAGTCTAATCAGAAGAGGTGAACTTAGAACACCACCCAACACCTGTGAGGGGCCTCTTCCCTGCAGAGCACCCTACGGGGGTTGCCCGGCGTAAATCTGGTGAGACTCTGCCCTATATGGACAGCAGGGATGGACTCTACAGTACACCCCCCTCTTGGAATGAATGGCTACTCAAATGGACCATGAGTTTCCCATTTGGGCCATTGTACTGTAAATCCCACTTCTGGACTGAATCGCTACTCAAACGGACTATAAGTTTCCCGTTTGGGCCATTGTACTGTAAATCCCACTTCTGGACTGAATCGCTACTCAAATGGCCAATACGTTTCCCATTTGGGCCATTGTACTGTAAATCCCACTTCTGGACATGATCGCTACTCAAATGGACAACAAGTGTCCCATTTGGGCCATTGTACTGTACACTCAAATGGACAATACGTTCCCCATTTGGCCCAGTGAAGAGTAAACCTCCCTTCCGGAGAAAGTCGAAAGTTTCCAACTTGATTAATGATACGAGACTGCCATCAGGTGGAATTAACACTTCGGTACAACAAAATAACATAATTGGACACATGTTTCCCAAAGGGCCCCATGCAGCGCATGCGGCCGTGGACACCTCAAATCATTTGGGGAAACATTTGTCCACCGTCAATACATATTGCTTCCCAGATGGACCCCACGGGGGAAGCATTCCCTCAGGCTAATTAGGGGCCTCAGTTCTTTCCCCCTACTATTCTCACTGCACATGAACAGCTGCACCTCCAGCCATCAGTCCATGAAGCTCTTGAAGTTAGCAGACGACACCCCCCTCATAGGACTCATCTCTATGGGGACGAGTCTGCCTGCAGGTGGGAGAATGAGCAGCTGCTGTCCTGGTGCAGCTGGAACAACCTGGAGCTTAAAGGACAATGCTCGTTTTTGACAACCTGGACCTTATTTACGACATATTATCAGACGTTTGACTCACCGAGATCACTTTGGTGTAGTTCGGAGGCATGTAGAAGAAATGTAAAATCCAGCGCGAGCCAGTATATCCATGTAATGGCGGTGGTGGGGGCACCGGGAATGCAGTTTCTAAAAATCTATTTTCTGCCGCGAAACGGTTGTTTTCATCAATCTGTCTTTATGAATCGCTAGTTGTGCTTACATAGAGCGTATGCCTGTTGTGGTTTTTCACATGCCTCTGTAATATGATCTTTAGAAACGTCTTTCGAAACGAAATAGCTTCCCCACTTGCTCCAGCACGCATGCGCACAGCGCGCAATCGTTGCTCTAGCACGCTGTGCGCATGCGTGCTGGAGCAAGTGAGGAAGCTATTTCCCTCCACGTCCCACCCCCCCTCCAGGCCCCGCCCTCCCTCCCTCCAGGCCCCGCCCTCCCCCAGGCCCCACCCTCCCTCAAGGCCCCGCCCTCCCTCCAGGCTCTGCATGATTTCAGGGTGCTGAAGCGGGCCAGAAAGATCATGGCCGACCCCTCCCACCGGGCTATGGCCTCTTCACACCGCCCCCCTCTGGCAGGAGGCTGCGGTCCTCACAGACATAGGCCCAATCTCAAACCACCCCCTAAGCCCTTGCCCTATCCACTCCCCCTCCGTTTGCGCGTTCACGCCGAGCTTCGCCATGTTAAGGGCCGTCCCAAACCAATTAGCGCGGAGTGTGCTGGGAGTGCGAGTGGGCTGTCAACTCCTTAAATAGCAAGCCTGCATCGGTGCAAGCTCCCGATAGCCAAAGCAGGAAGTGCACGTGCCAAAGAGATGCTGCAGGCAACCACATATAAATAACGTTCCGTCTTCCTACACTGTCAATTATTTTAGATTATTTTACAGCACTCAAACATTTGTTTTTCTCACACTGATTTCACTGCCTCAAACAAAATCGCAGAATGTGGTGTCAAAAGATACAACCAAAAATAGGAGAACATCACTTTATCCCTATATCACTTGACTTGTAGCAAACTCTTACAAGCCTGTATTCATAGCCGACATAAAATAAATCTAGGCCTAGGTCTACGTCAAATGTAGCCTACATCATATATTCCATTCCATTAGGCTGCGATATGCAAATGGCTCTTCACAAAAGAAGGAATGCTGCCAAAGAGGCATGGGAGTAAGTTATTAATTGATTGATGTATTGTAGTGTTATAGTATGTATATGTATATGTGATCTGTATATATAATATGTAGTGTTATAGTATTCATTTACTTAGAGTTCATTTGCAAAAACATATTTGCGTTTGGGTTTTTGACCATTTCTCATCATACATTGATTTAATTATAGTGATTTATATTTGTTTCCCATGAATCACCTAAACATGCCATGGTGACGGCCCTGTCCCGGTCGGTTCTGGTGGAGTGGGGAGTCCGTCCCACATTTGGCTCTCCATTTATATCCCCTCCTCATTGATTGAGAGTGCCCTCCACAGCTGTGAGTGACACTTCATTTGGAGGGACACTCGGTGGCGGAGTGGGAGTGGGTAGGGGGTGGTTTGGGATTGGGCCTAAAACTGTCCGACACAGGAACAGCCTTTTCCCCTCGGCCATCAGCCTCATCAACATGGCTCCCCTCTGACTCTCTCCTCTGACTCTCTCCCCTCTGACTCTCTCCTCTGACTCTCTCCCCTCTGACTATCTCCCCTGACTCTCTCCCCTCTGACTCTCTCCCCCGCCCCCTGCATCTTTGCAGTATACTGACTACTGCACTCACTCTTTTGCAGTCCAATTGCACTGTGTTTGTATCTTGCACTGTCCTGTCCTGTCCTGTCCTTGCATTTGTCCATTATTGTATTGTTGTAAAGCACCACAGTGTTGCAAAAAGAAATCCTATTTAAGCTATGTATAGTACAAATGGCAACAAATGAATTCTGATTCTGACCTGGTCCTAGATCTGTGATTGGAGGCTGCAGGCAAAGCCACAAAAAGTAAGTAAGTAAGTAAGCAAATATTCATTGGCTCTACTCAAAAGTGAATCATCCAGTTCATAACCTGCTAGAGATTATCATGACTACTGTATGTTACTATATTTATAAATTCAGAATTATTGCTTATGCTTTCATAAGGATGAAAGGTGGAACATGAGGTCACTTTGTCCCTGTATGAAAATACATTTTATTAGAAAAAATATTGTAGGTAAAGTTGAGGTACTGTATGTTTGTTGTGACAAAAAATAGAGAAAAAAAAATCAGACAAATAAAGCCACAGTGTGGTGTTAGTTCCGAAAGGGAATGTTTTTGGTGACAAAAACAAATTAATCTCACATTATCCAACTGTGTGCACCCCACAGATAGAACACACACCATAATATTCTAATATTATGAGAAAAGGAACTAGAATGTCATGAAGATTCTAGAGATGATGTCACAGCTTTCTCCTATGACATAATAATTGTTGCCATAACAATGACAACAAACCATAGGTCTTTGGAACATTCTGAAGATTCATAACACAAACCTCACCAAAGTGCAGACACTATTGAATTTCCTCTGAACTTTTCTGACTTCCCCGATGGCTTTTGGCCGTTTAAAGATTCTCATTGCAGCTGTTCTCTTAGTGGCGCTGATCAAGACTGAGCCTCCAGATATTGAGGCCTTCAGAGACGCCTTGATGCCTCCTATGGTCCCTAAACAATGGGCTGCTACTCCACCGGTTAGAGCGGACCGGGTCTTCATCACCCTCCACTTTGACTTCCTGGACTTCTCCACCTTCATCGGCCTGACAGAGACAGACACGAAGACACGCAACACCCACCAGAGGACAGGAGAAGCCCTGGTCACTGAAACATCCCTGGCCCAGGAGACTGAGCTCAGAAGCTCTGAGGAACAAGCAGTGATGGAGACCCTGCCCGTCTCCTCCAGCAGGACCAGGGCTCTGGGCGCTGGGACACAGATGGACACCAGCATGTTCTGGGACCTCTCAGCTAAGGCCTTGGCTGGAATATCCTCTGTTGTGGGAGGATCGGCCCTAGCAGCAATCTGCTGTCTTCTTGGAGGAATCGGCCTGCTGTTTGGGATTACCATCAGGGCAGTCCTCCAGGTAGACTGGGCACCATGGAAGGGCTTTGAGGACCCAGGGGGGGCAGACAAGGCAATGGGAGGAGATGGATGATTAAACATTGCAGTAATGTAATTCCTTAATAATAGTTGTGTCCTCTCCTCAGGTTAAAAGCAGAGTGGACCAGGGACTGGGACAGGACAGAATGCCAGACCAGAAGAGCAATACTTGTGTTGCTGAAAGCCCACTGGTGCCACGCCTTCAGCGCTGCCCGAACAAGAGAGCCAGACAGTCAAAGAGGAGGGGCCAAGGGGCCTGCTGATGACCATGTGACCACCAGCCCTTCAGCTGCAGGGAAGACCAGCATGACTGTCTCTCTCACTAAGGGAGACTGAGAATTATAAATAAACAGCATATTTTATTGGCAAAAAAGATTTGCGGTCTGTACTTCAATCAGGAATCATTTGAGGCCCCATCAGCCAACACATAAACAAGTGATATTGCCTATATCAAAAGATGAGGAATTTAAAATGAAATGCACAAGCCAAAAAGATTAATTCAGACTACTCCTTCTTTCCTTCACAGTTACCTCTATAATCTAATCTATACCTCTAATATCTGCACCGGGATTCTATAGCAGTGCCACAATCACCATGTGCTGTGTGCATCACTAAGGGGATGAAAAGAGCATTAAACCAAATTAATGGGATAATCCTAATCCTTATACCCGCTTCTCTGGCGTTTTCCCGTCATGAACTAAACCCATAAAGCCCTGATATGGGTAGCCTAATACGCTACACAAGATAAAGAACTGATATGCTGTTATTGAATGATGACAAGTGAGCTTAATCTGTTCTAAAGCATACATGTTTGTATATGGTGATGATGATACACTTCCACACCTCCATCATGGAGTCCCTCCTCACCTCCTCCATCACCACCTGGTACTTCACCACCACAGACCAGGCTCAGCTGAGTATCATCCGCTCTGCTCAGAGGGTGATTGGCTGCAACCAGCCTCATAAACAAGGCCATGCTAGACTACGGATAGTCAATTGCCAAATTGGGAACCTTATAATATCTAGCTGCATACCTAGGACTGTAATGGGGAAATAATGAGTGCTGATAAGATATTGTAAGGATAAGATATTTTAAGGATAAGATATTGTGAGGATAATATATTGTAAGGATAAGCAATAACTACAATTCCAATGTACGTGTACCTGTAGGGCTACTTGTTACATATGGTCAGGGTTGGGGAGTAACGGATTACATGTAACGCCGTTACGTAATCAGATTACAAAAAAACTAACTGTAATCCGTTATAGTACAATTTAAAATATGTAATCTAGATAACAGTTACATTTGCATAGTAACAGGGATTACAGGCGTGATTACAATCACCCCTCGCCTCCTCATCAGTTTTACAAAATAGCTTTAAAAAAAACAAAAAAAGAAGTAGGCTAGTAATACCAATTGCGCGCAGCGCGCCAACAAGATTCCCACTGATGTGCTCGTTGAACCACAGCTGCCAGACAGACAGCGAGCAGCACGGGCATCATGGCAGAAATACCGCAATGTGCATTAAAATCCTGGAAATACCAGCATTTTTTTTATTTATTTACCTGTCACAGAACCACAACAATATTACAGCACAGTGTAAACTATGCCTCCCAGCCAACAAAACCCTCTCGACGGCCAAGGACTCAATGTCCAACCTGAAAAAGGCATTTGCCGGTAAGTTAACGTTAGAATGTCAAATGTTAGTGTAGCTAACGTTAACCTTACTTCCACTGACAGCTACATTAGCTAGCAGTAGGCTTCTACAGTTAAGCACTAATGTTCAACCAGAAAACCAGACCCAAGCGCCCATTCAGATTATTTTCACTCAATATTGCCTGTCGGTGTTATTCAAGAGTTATAACTAACTGCCTGGGAAAACTGGTCAGTGGGTGCTTTATCCATAATATATAAGGCTGTGTGTCCACTGGCAAGTTGTATAGCGCCAATCACAGCTGAAGAATGCATTAGAGCTGGAGTTTAGAGCTGGCTCCGACGTTTACACCTAACGTTAGCTACATTAGCAACGAGTGTCGTGTTTTGCAGACTGCAATTAACTAGCCAAGGCAAGATGACACGCACCCTAACCTCTTGGCATTTACACTTGCTCTAACTGGGCGGGCGCTGGGCAACTGCTGTTTAGCTATGTTGTCAGCTCTAGAACACAGAAAAAGAATAAATAATGTAGGATTTCTGGTGAAATACACAGTACATTTTATATCTGGTGAAATACACAGTACATTGTATTTAAAGTAATACAAAAGTAACTGAAAGTAATCCCTTACTTTACTTTTAAATTGTGGTAATCGGATTACGTTACTGACTACAATTTTTCACAAGTAACTTGTAACTGTAAGGGATTACTTTTTAAAAGTAACCTTCCCAACCCTGCATATGGTGAAATAAACGTTCTGTTCTATTAAGCCTGTGTCCCCCTCTGACTTCCCCCTCTGACTCTCTCCCTTCTGACTCCCCCCTCTGACTCTCTCCCTTCTGACTTCCCCCTCTGACTCCCCCCTCTGACTCTCTCCCTTCTGACTCCCCCCTCTGACTCTCTCCCTTCTGACTTCCCCCTCTGACTTCCCCCTCTGACTCTCTCCCTTCTGACTCCCCCCTCTGACTCTCTCCCTTCTGACTTCCCCCTCTGACTCTCTCCCTTCTGACTCCCCCCATCTGACTCCCCCCCTCTTACTCTCCCCTCTGACTCTCTCCTCTGACTCTTGTTAAAGTATTTCAAGTCATCACCCATGTGTTCACTCCAAAAATAGTTTTTCTGTTTTCCTACTTGATTGATGTTCCTGAAGTTCTCTGAGTTTATTGTTTTACAACGTTTGTGGAAACCAGAAGTTAACTCCATTCCCACAGAAGTTATCTTGTTTGTCCAGACCAGTTGGTCACGTCTCTCATCCCCTGTACCCCCCTTTAAAAGGGTTCTCCCTTCTCAGTATCTTTGCTCTGACTATGGAATCACTTCCTGTGTGAGAGACCGCTTGCAAACGTATTTCAGAATCGATCTATTGTCTTTGTTTTAAACCAGCTTGAATCGACCACTCGCGTGCTCTTATTTTTAAACCAAGTATAAAAATACTTTCATAATCTGGCGACGAGAAGAAAAACGAAGGACGGTTTTTGGGTCAACTACGTTTTTTTTTTTGCGTGCTCCGGAGGCGAAGCGTGGATCCGTGGCAAGTTCTATCTTGTGGAGACAACTCAGAGCGGCCAGCGTAGGCTGTTGGCTAGTTTTTCTCGGGGCCCTTCTCCTCTGCAGCTCGCTAAAGGACTGGTACGTTGTGAATCTTAATCATAGTGGTACGTTGTGTTTTTCAGCTGGAGACATTGACCATAGTTTTATTCGCACCGGTTATATGATTCTGTGTTCTGCACTACATCGGGTTGTTTTGTTCTGCATTATACAGGGAGGTTACGTAGGCCGTTGGCCGCATGACTGTTTACGGAATCCTGTCCTAGGTTGGGTTTTCAGGCGTTTCTGTTACCTCGGAAAAGCCTGGTTCTGTGTCGTGGGGTTGCGCGACTCAACGTGGGTTTTTTACTCCAGTTGTGAGGGCACAACAACGGAGATGGCTGTGATAGTTCGAGAGGTTATTTGAAACCCCGGGTGATTGGCTAAGTTAGACGTGAAGGCCTCGTTTTGTTTCGTTTTGTTTGAGTCTTGTCTTGAAATTTCAGATCCTGTTTTCTGGGTTTTTGTTTAGTGTTGTACTTCTGTATATGGTAGCTACGGTTTGGTTTTGCATTTAAGTGTCTGTTGTTGTGCTGGCTTTGTTTTGTGTTAAGTTTTGGGGTTATTTTTGGTTTTTACGGCACTCTGTGCTCAGCCTTTATTCTTTTGGTTCTGCTCCAAGCTACCTATCTTCTCTGTTAGCGTGTTTTTTGTTGTTCTATTGTTGTGTTTTTTGTTGTTCTATTGTTTCAGGACTCTAGTGTCCATGTGCTAGGTAGTTCACCGCATGTTAACTAGTCCACCACATGGTTTGACTTCTGTTTTGCTGCTTGTGTGAAAAAAAAAAGTTAGAGAATTCCTGTTTTCCCTTGTGGTCCACCATTTTGGCTTCTGAAGTCTGCCATTTTGGGAAAAAAATAATAACAGGAAAGAGGAAAAAGAAAAGAGAATCTCTCAGCACAGCAGTTATTGTTTTTTACTGTACTTTTGACATTGTTTGTATAGTCCTCATACTTTATTTTAAAATGGGAGCTACTTCTAGTGCACCAAAACGTGAACCTTTTCTTGGCGCTGCCAAGATAGTTGCATTGAGGTGTGATCCTACTGTGTGTGAGCAAATTGCATCATGGGCTAAACACAGTGATTTCCACCTGTGTCAGGTACACTGTCTGTTAAGTTGCTAGGAAAAGTTAAGGGACAGCTTGAGAAGTTTGAATAAGCTAGGAAAAAAGCCAGAGAATGCCATTAAGGTGAGACACTACAGGTGAATAGGGCAAAAAAGTTAACTACAGGATATCACCATGAAACTTTGTCAGTTGATTATCTACATTATTACAAATATTTTTTGTATTACAAGTTTTCTATAAATCTACATTTAAATATGCAAATGAGGGTGTATCTAGTTAATTATGCCTACATTTGCATATACTTACAAACCAAAAATCTAGTTATTGGAGAGAGCCAGAGATAAAATGTTTCTTTTATTTTGACAACATATTAGGGGCAAAGGTTATTACAGAACAGATTTTGGATAGATCCTTTTTTTCATTTTTTAATTAAAAAATACTATGTACAGGTACTAAAAATGCATTTTCGGGCTGTTTTTAAGAACAAAATGTACAAAAAATCAGGCAATTAGCAACATATGGACAAATCCTTCTGTAATAATCTTCAAAATAGTGCTCTGAATGAACATGGAAAGATTTGTTTATGTAAGTGCTCTATTTTTCGTTCAGAGTATTGAAAACAACTCATTTTGAGAAAATGGCCGTTAAAGATTGTATTATGAATTCATACATTCCCTGACTAATCATCACTGTTTATAGCAACAATAACCCAGTCAATCACATCCCCCAGTGCCCTATAACATTGCTGAACACATCTAAACTCTATACATTGTTGATTGATACTATGCACAGGTATATAATCATAGCACTATGTGGTCACAGGACCTATACTGCGCAACCCTTTTGTGCAATACCCGTTTGTCACATGTTCTCAGGAAAACTGGTTTATTTGACCATATACAAACTTAATCTGCCATGCCTGCCCCATATGTAGGACCTTCCTTTAGTTGTTGATGGTGCCTTTTGACCTTTTTGGCTGTATCAGAGGCCTTTCGCTTATGCTTACTTGCTGTAGTGAATGCAGCAGCTTTTGATATTCTATCATCATCCTCCTCTCTAACTGCATTCACTGTGATGACTGTGCTCTCAAGCCACAGCCTCTTCATCACTGCTGCCATGGAAGAGGCTCCCTCATTGAAAGTGGCAATAGCCATACTGGCTGCAGCCTCAATCCTGCCTTTGCCTACAAAAACGGTTTTGGGGCATCTCAATGTTACAACAGCCTTATATGCTGCACTGTCACCATCTGAAAGCATTTCAGTGTAACGCAGATGGTGGTGATTCACTGATCTTGCCCACATTCGCTTTGCAGCCTCCTGTTCCATGGCTTTGCTTGAACCATAAAAGTTCCTTGCACAATCATCATGTGATTCCTTCCAGCTCTTATACTCCTGCTCAGTAATCTTACCGTCTCTCACAGACTCTTTCAACAAACATGCATGACAATATGAATATAAAACTTCAAAGTCTATCACTAGCCCTGTGATGATGTCCATGCACACACCAATGCCGTAGTTTGAGGTGAAACCCCTTTTCTGCCATGTCCCATCAAATGACACACTGATGTTAATGACGGCGTCTGCGTCCTCCCTAAGCAGGTCTGCTACATCTGGATCTATGTCAGCGTAAGCCATTCTGACCTGCTCTTTGGTCCTGTCCATTGACTCCAGTCCTCGTTCTATCTCTGCCACAAAAAAAAAAAAAGCCAAGATAGGCCTACTACATCATACTGGTACATGTTATAGCTTCTAGACTGTGTACACTAAGCAATATAAAAAAACAATAATGCTGTACGTTTATTTGTATTGCACCTTTCATAGCACCTTTCATATAAAAAAAAAAAACCACTACCCACACCTAATCTGAAATTCCCAATTTTAGTAATAAATAGGGTAATAGATATTCTTATTTCTTATTCACTGAATCGTTTTACTCATTGCCAGAATAGTTCTTATTCCTTGAATAGTTTTCATATCCCCCCATAAGAAACAACGCTTGAAAAAGTAGAGTATAACAGCATATGCCTGTAGTGTTGCTGTCAGACATGTATATTGATATCTTACTGTAAAGCACATGTTACCTTTGTGTAGGAAATGCACTATATAAATAGCCTACCATTGGATTTGATGTAATATACATATTACATTTGATGTAATATACATCAAATCAAATGGTAGGCTATTTATATAGCGCATTTCCTACACAATGGTAACATTATGTGCTTTACAGTAAGATATATATCTCTCTCTCTCTAGGTCTGCATTATTCTAGGATATAGCTCTAATAGCCTACCTGTTACTTTCCTGTCGTGTCTCTGATATGACTTCAAGTGAAGAAATGGAATTCCTAACACTTTACCAATCTTCTTTAGGGCAGCATATCCCAGTCCTAACTCATGAGCTAACAGTACCATTCTGACGTTTATGTCAAAGGCTACATCGCTCCTGGTTGACTCTTGAAGACGCGAAGATGAGAACACGCTCTTCCTGTACCTATTCTCTTGGTCTTTGCATTTGGTGCATTCTAATAACACACTGCTACAAAACCCTTGGTTTTGAGGATCAATATGTATTTGCAGGCCGTTTTCCATGCAATTTGGACAGATCAAATCACCCAGCAGCTCGTTTATACGAGTTACATGCATTATTAGGCACTGTTGTGTGGCCGCTTCATCCATCGGCGCTTTCTCCACAGCGCGGATTTTCCGCTCCGAGGCGCTGACAGCCGGTGTCTCTCTGACGGGCTCGTCGTCAACTTTCTGATCAAAGTTATGATCCCGGATTCTTCTGGCAATGCCTAATTGCGCATGTCTTTTTCGAGACGTTTTTCTGCAGATTCTTTGCGTTTTCCCCATTTTATTTCACGTTTCAATGGATGAATGAACTAAAGTTTAAACTACGCGCGTACACTTCAGGGAGTGCTGAACACATCACGTGACAAGTTTTAGCGAATCATATCGTCAGAAATTGCCATAAGCCAATGAGATTTCAGGATTAGCATTAAATCCACCTTTCTTCTTTAGGGATTGGCTGCTGATTTAAAGGACACTGTCATGTTTGGTTGTGATAACATTGTGCACAAAATCAAGGGCCGTGTCCAAAATGCATACTACCTGCTACTTGCTATATAGTAGGCACTATATAGTAGGCATACTACATACTATATAGTACCTACTGTTCCACAAAACGCGTGTAGTATGCGAGAAAATACAGCATGCTACTCGAGTCATCCAGCGGAAGTGACGGGGTACTATACTGTTTACTCCCGCGAAGCTGTGGTACAATTATCCGGTGTTTTCTGTGATCATTTTGTGTATTATCCACAAAAATGTAGCCTTTTCCTGGCATGGGATGCTGCTGCCGCCAGGAGAAGTCGTGTTCGCGCTGCAAGGAGTTGAGCCGTCATGAGATCTTCTCGACATGCTTGTAGTTGAGGTAAATATTGAACGTTAGCTTGCTAGCTACGCTAGTTAGCTAGGTTAGTTGATAGCCCCGCATGTGCTGGCTTGGGGCTAGCTATACTGTTACATTTGTACCAGGGATGTTATATTAAATAGATTCTGAGAGGCAGGTAAGCAAAACAATAAAACTCAACTCATTTTAAAGAGGTGGGTAAACTGAGTTTACCTGGGTTTACTCATCACTACACGCCTGCTTTGTAATGTTAAATTTTAGCTCTACAGATAATGACATCTATCTATTATCATATTGTAAAGACAAGTATATGCCATACGCACAAATGAGTTGAAGTTTGCCCTAATAATATTCCCCCTGTAGGCTCACATGGAAGACAGAGGTCCTCACCAAGTCAACGTCCACGTCCCTGCTGAGGACCTATTTTGACGGCGCGGACACAAGGAGGGACTTCAGATTGTCAAAATCGACACAGAGGAACCTTGGTGATGGTCAGGGAGGATGGGGCAAGACCATGGAGGTGCTAATAATAGCAATAATAATAATAATTCATTGCATTTAGAGCTTTTCTCAGTACTCACCCTTTACAATGGTCCTGTCATTCACACACAGGTGCTGGTCTTTGGAGGTAACATTACATCAGTCATTTAGCAGACACTTTTGTCCAACATTACCTTAGTCATTTATTTAGCAGACACTTTTGTGTGTCTGCTAAGCGACTTTCAGTAGGCCTAATTGCATTTAACCATTTAAAGGTTGAAGACCTTGATGGTGGCCATGGTCCTGCTGCTGCAGATCATCCCAACCCTGTAGATGGCCTCAGAAAGTGTCTCGCAGCGGCAGCATCAGCACCAGCACAAGCTGCCTGGATCCCAGCTCTTGGTGAGCACGACTACCCCCATCCTGCCATAAGTAGTCAGTCTATCAGTTCATGAGTGTGCTTTGCCTTGTTCCTTATAGACAGCCTTGAGGCTTTAAACACCGATCAGTTGGTTATAGGCAGCCTTGAGGCATTTGTTTAAATGTATTTGTATTTAAATGTATGTGTAACACTGTACATAGTAATCAGTTCTTGAAGTTTTTTGGGGGGAGACAACAGATCAGCGTTCTCATCGCATCTCCTGTCAGTACCTTTTGCAAGGAAAGCTAATGATCTGACCAAATATAAACAAGTCAAAAGTATATTTGAAGACCATTGTGTAATAAAAATATCCAAGAAATGTTTATGGTTGTGTTTCTTCCATTATACATGTAAATGTTACTTCTTGATGTATTAACATTTCAACAAAGTGTAATATCTACACATCAGACACATTGTCTTGATGTCTACAGGTCATGTACAGTAACTTGGAAGGTCTTAACACAACACGCAGAGCGCTTTGGACATGTAACTCCCTTATCAAGTAGTCGTTAGTCAGACACATTAAACAGTGATGCTTTCATAACCGTCTCTGAATAATTCCAATGAAGCATTGTGAACCAACATGTGTGTTCCGTCTTTTATGCCTAATTGCAAACTACAATGTCCATTAGGAATGTTCTTTTACTCTAATGACTGGTTTTAGGTATAGTGACATTTGTTCTTTGACTGGGAATACATTACAAGGAATGACACACAAACACCAATTTAATTCAAGAAAATACATTTAATAAAAAATAACAAAAACAATAATGGAACAAGATAAAACTTTTTTTGACTGAGGCTTCTAGAAGCAACATCAGCCGGTCCTCCCTCTCCTTAAACAACCCCCTTTCCTCCCTCCACTCAGCCTTCATCTCTGCCTTCTCTCTCCCCCATTCAACATCAGCCGGTCCTCCCTCTGGAGGACGGCCAACTCTTCCCTGTTTACGGGGAAGAGAAACGCCGTGCTGAAAGGCTTGGAGTAAGTTAACTAACGTATGCATTGTTGTTCAGAAGCAATCCAGCGGTCTGTTTACTTTGGATATTGATTTATGTAGGACCTACATCTTAGAAGCTGGGCTGCAGGGGAAGACGGAGGCAGCCTGGATAAAGCACACAGAGAGCCTTGTAGCCATGTACAAGGTGATTTTGATCTACATGATAGCAAAGATATTGATAGGGACTCACAGTTTGTATGACACTAGAAAACTGTTATCTAACCTCATAGGACCTAAAGAGCCCCAGAACTGGGGTCAGCACAGAGGGAGGGGAGGCCACAGCCGCTTCGTGGAAGTGGTACGGGGTCTTGGACGAGGCGATGGGGGCCACCCATGCGGTTACACCGTAAACAGGGAGGAGTTGGCCGTCCTCCAGAGGATCATCGTCCCTGGTGTGGTCGTTGGTCCCTATAATACATCCAGAAGTATTATGGGACAATGAATAGTAATATATTAATGTATGATATATGAACAGTTGAACTCGTTTAAATCACGGAATGAACAGACAATTGTTTAAACAACTTCAAGTAACGTTAGGCTCGGTGGCTTAGGTTAGCCATTTAACAAATCATCACAATTTCGACATTTCTTATACATTTCTTAAGCAATCATGGAAATGTTACTCTGTTTGTCTTGATTCTAGCTATAATAACATTTAAGCTATGACATTAATACGTTTTGAGCAAGAGCCGTCTGAACACCTGTAACGTTAGTAGCCTATTAACGTTAGCTGGGCTAGCTAGCTAACGTAACGTCCACCACAGAGATCAATGCAAGCAGCTAGCTATCATGACGTTCTTTTTCGAAATGTCATTTCTACCCCACCTATATACACAAAACTGCATTTGTAGCTCTGTGTCGTTATAACTAAGATATCTGTCAGAAAAAATAATTTTTTCATCGACAAATTAAGTCAATACTTACATTTGAAAGTTCCCGCTGCGGTCCCGGTGACTTGAGGATCCACCATCTTTTTTTATTTTTCTCACTGCCCAGTGACGTATCACGTCTCGACTTCCGGAACAGTATGCTCTGGACTATGCTACATTTTCGCCCATTTTTTCGCTGATTTCGCCTGCTATATAGTACCTACTATATAGTAGGCGAAATACAGTATGCACAGTTTTGATGTAGCATGCTGCATCTCGCCTACTATATAGCAGGTAGTATGCATTTCGGACACGGCCAAGAGCTTTCCAATGATACCAAACAACCTATGGTGCTGGCAGCTGTCATCTTACGTTATGCTGTGTTAGAATGCTAACTTTTGTTCATTTTCTGAGAAATCAACAGGCGCAAATGTACAAATTGTGGTAAAATAAACAACTAAATGTTTATTCTGGACGTTCTCTTTCCCCTAGTCTGAAAGAAGACATGTTATGGAAGCAAAATACCACAAAATCTCAAATTTGACCAGGACATTGAAAAACGATATTTTACCTGCCGTGTCTCGCCTTAACTGTTAATGGCGTTGTGTCATAACTTTTGTACCATAATTTTGCTTGCTGCATTGACTATGGCATTACTAGGCTCTTTGCACAAGCTCCACTACTTCCTGACACTCTACAGGCATATTTCTTTCCTGTCCTATACTAGTGGATGGAAGTGATTGATCAAGTGTGCTGCACACCGGATACATCGCAATTGCTATCCAATAGTATAGGACGGTAAAGAAATATGCCTGTAGAGTTTCAGGAAGTAGTGGAGCTTGTGCAAAGAGCTGATTTGTTTTGTAATGCAAATTATAAATGTAGCCAATGGAAGTGTAGACCACGTTGCAGCAACGTAAACAAAGTAATATATAGACGTGTATACAACGTTGCTTCCTGTCCACGTTGCCACAACGGCGACAAAACATGCGAAATATACATCGAAATCATCACGGAAATCACAACGTTATGTGCACATTGCAGGCACGTTGGACCTGCACGTTGCAGCAACTTGTGTGCACGTTTAACTTGACGTTGAGTGGTCCATACAAAAGTCTAAATTGCACGTTGCTGCATCATTGCTGCAACCTGATTGTGTTGGTAGGGAATAAGCCGTTTTAATAGCTATGGCCTACTAGTTGTAGACTATACACAAGTTGATGCGCTCTGCTCCGACGCACGGTTGAGGCGGCAGATACAATTCAATACAATACAATTCAAATACACTTCGCACATATCCTCTGCACCTTGGCAGTGCAGCTGCCACAGACAGCTATGGTGCACTTCATGCATTGGTAGACAGTTCTGTTCTTGCTGCAGCTTGTCTTCACCATGCGGGTATTTTTGGGGATATTCTTCTGTGGACACTGCGAGGGGCGCCGCCGGTGGCTGTTTGGACGCCAGAGCGCACAGCTCTTCAGCCAACTGGAGGATGTCGCGTCTGCCAGTCCTGGAGGCTCTGCCAGTCCCTCCAGAAAAACGCGGGCATAAATCCTTGATTATGCGGGCAAAAATCCTTGATTATGCAGGCAAAAGTCCTTGATTATGCAATGGAATATGCAGGGTTTTTATGTGATTTTATGCGTTGAAAATGCGGGGATTTTCGGAAGTTGCGGGAACTTGCAAATATTGCGAGAATATGCGAAAAATGCAAGAACCTGTCCTGTATTTTCGTGCACACCCAACTCTAATGCATATAGCCTACACTACGTCATCACATGCTTGGAATGATACGAGAAATAACAAAATCATAGCCTATGCGAGAGCGCCTAGACCAGGCCCTTTATAATTTAACAATAGGGGGTGCAACAGAACACAATTTTAGGGAAAGTCATTGACAGGCGGACTTCAATGTTTTATTAAAATATAGTTATGTGCAAATGAAAACCCACAATCGTCCAATGGACGTCTTTGGCGGTTCTAGTGTTAAGACCTTACCCCGCTTTTGGAAATCAGATAAAGGGTTCACAAGACCATTTCAATAATCGCATTATTACAATTATCGGGTTATGATCGGCATAGTGTGCATGTGAACGCACTCACTGTCAAACCTGCCGCGTATGCACAAGATAGTTAATGTCAGGATATGATTGGCAATGAGTGATCTTTACTCATGGCGTCTATGTCAATTTTGTATGGATCCACACCTCCGATCAAGCTTATTTTTTCCTTGTATCGTGCTGAAGCCATATAGCCTACTGCGCTCAGACTTGGCTACATTAACTGGTGCCCCGTCTTCAAATGTACTTCTGGGGTTTACGAGTAGCCTACCAGTGGAGTGCGTTCCGGAAACAAAATGCAAAACCCTCACGTTCACCACATCTTTACTAACAAATATATTTACAATACTGTTATTTTGCGCATTTGACTTAACAGCCACCACGTCTTGACCCGACGACAGTTACCGAGATAGATAGGCTACTGTAGGCCTAGATATGTGTTCGTAATAATTAAATTACATCCAGATGGAGAAAACGTGTTTGAGAACAAGGTAATATTAACAATTAAATGTTATTTGTATATCACTTTTCATACAGATAAATTCAGCTCAAAGTGCTTTACAACAAAGCATTTAAATTAAAGAATGTGAAATTTAATGATGCTTCATTCATAGACTATAGGAGAACACAAGCGGCATGCCCACACAGATCTTTATCGCTGGGAAAAGATGGGACGGGCAGCTGGTCTCTCTCGGAGTCAACTCGCCGACCTTTGTCAGGCCGAGCCAGTGGGGGAGATGCGTCGGCTGGGGCTGTGCCCGCTGCTGTCTCTTTTGAGCAGATTGCGGCTCAGCTTCACCACGGCGGGACCAAAGAACAGGTGAGGAAAAGGAGACGGCTGGATCGGAAGTTTGGGAACAGTGGATTGGCTGGTGTGACCACCGATTGGACTGACCTGGTCAGGAGATTGTCACGCCCAGGAAGCACACCGCCCCCTGTTGCAGGAGTTAGGCAGAGACTACTTGATGCGGTCGCGGAGGGGGATGATGTGGTATTCCGACTCGGCCTTTCCACCTTCTCTCTGAGGGGCGTCATCAGGGATCCTATCCTGGTGGAGTCTTCAGCGCTGGAGCTTCTTCGGGAGCTGGGTGCGAAGGAACCACTTACAAGTAGGTCGGCGTCTGGCGGGGAGCGCGGGCACACAGCCTTGCGGTCTGGGAGTCGGGTGACAAAGAGGGGTAGTTACCTTCGGCATCAGCGGATGTTCGAGGACTGCCGCCCCAAACTGGCCACTCTTCTTCTGGACGGTAAGGTGAGCGGTCCCTGTGGGGTCCTGCTGTCGGAGATTACTTCGGTTTTCTCTGATAGTTGGGGCACTGCGAGACCGTTCAGTGGACTCGGTCAGTTCCTTGTTGAGGCGCCGGCTGAAAACAGGTAGTTCTGTTCGCTCGTCTCAGCCTCCGAGGTACGCGAAAACCTCAAGAGAATAAACCCTTTCTCTGCTGCGGGTCCCGATGGTATCGGATCCAGGGCGCTTGGCAAATGGGATCCCAGCGGAAGGCGTCTCGCGGCCGTGTTCAACGCATGGTTTGTCACAGGAATCCTACCGAGGGCAATCAAGGAGTCTCGGACGAGACTGCTGCCGAAGTCATCGGATCCGGTGGAACTTAAGATGGTATCGAATTGGCGTCCCATCACCATCGGATCCATGCTTCTCCGCCTCTACTCGCGCATCCTCACGGTGAGGCTTACCAAAGCCTGTGGGACACATGCGCGCCAGAGGGGGTTTGTATGCTCCCCTGGCTGCTCTGAGAACCTGATGATCCTTGAGGGATTAATCAAACGGAGTAGAGTGAGGCGCGCTGGGCTGGCTGTCGTGCTGATTGACTTTGCAAAAGCTTTCGACACTGTCTCTCACGAGCACCTGGTGAGTGTATTGAGGCAGAGGGGATTAGACAGCCATGTTGTGGAGTGCGTGAGGCACTCCTATGTTGACTCGGTAACGCGAGTAAGGGTTGCTGGGGGCGTCTCCGTCCCCATCGAAATGCGCGTGGGTGTCAAACAGGGTGACCCCATGTCTCCGGTCCTCTTCAATCTGGCGCTGGATCCCCTGATCCATGCACTCGAACGAGGGGGTGAGGGCGCCACTCTCGAGGGCCATTCAGTGACAGCGCTCGCTTTCGCTGATGATCTGGTGTTGGCTAGCAGCACGTGGACGGGTATGTCAAAGAACATCGCTATTCTTGAAACCTTCTGCCAGTTGACTGGGATGCGCGTGCAACCCAAGAAGTGTCACGGGTTCCTAATCCAGAGGGTGGATGGGGCAGTCGTTGAGAACGTCTGCACGCCTTGGAAGGTGTGCGGGGAGCCCCTCCACCTGATCGGCCCCGAGGAATCTGCAAAGTATCTCGGGATGATAGTGAACCCGCGGACAGGCTTAAGTTTCACAGAACCGATGGCGTTGGTCCGTGATTGGATCTGCAAAATCGGGCGCGCGGCGCTGAAGCCTTCTCAGAAGGTCAAGATGTTCAAGGTGTATGCTATCCCGAGGTTGGTCTTCCAGCTGGATCACGGCGGGGCGGGTGTCACGGTCCTCGGGCAGGTGGATGGGTTGATCAGGTGTGCAGTGAAGGGGTGGCTTCACCTCCCGCTGAGCACTTGTGACGGGCTTCTGTACTCCAGGCCGCGGGACGGCGGCCTGGGGATCGCTCAACTAGCCTGCTTCATCCCTTCAGTCCAAATCCGTCGGCTCATCCGCCTAGGTTCATCGGAAGATGAACTGACGCGGGTGGCCACGCTAGCAACGGTGAGCGTATCGCACTTCGAGAGTCTATGGTCGAAGGCAGGTGGTCGCAAGGGGACGGCGCCCTCCCTCGGGATATCAGGTGTAGGGGGGAACGCCCAAGCTGCGAATCCAACCACTGAGCCAATGCGGCCGAGGTGTCCAGTCCCGTGTGACTGGCGGCAGGAATCGTTTAGGTCCTGGTGCGGGTTAACGACCCAGGGGTCGGGCATCGAGGTCTTTGAGGATGATAGTTTCAGTAATTGCTGGCTTTCGTGCCCCACTCAGATGGGGTTCTCGGAGGCCCAGTATATTGCTGGGCTTCAGCTCAGGGCCAACGTGTATCCGACCCTGGAGGCGTTGGCGAGAGGTAGGCCGGAGGTTATCAGTACCTGTCGCCGATGCCAAGGACCGAGCGAAACCTGTTCACACATCCTGGGAACGTGTCCTTCTGTGCAGTCTAGTCGGATCAGAAGACACAACAAAGTGTGTGACCTCTTGGCGGATGAAGCCACTCGAGCCGGCTGGAAGGTCGCCAGGGAGTTTCGTGTACGCTCCTCTTCCGGGGAGCTGCGCGTTCCCGACCTGGTGTTCACGAAAGCCGACTTGGCGTTAGTGGTCGACGTCACGGTACGCTACGAGGTGTCCACATTGGAGGATGCTAGGAAGGAAAAGGTAGAGTACTACTCTCCCCTCACGAGAGAGATCCTGATGCAGCTGGGTGCGGTGAGGAGTGTGCGCTACTTTGGTTTCCCGATGGGGGCCAGAGGCAAATGGCCCGGATCGAACTTCTGCCTGTTGTCTGCGTTAGGGTTGTCCAGAACGAGGATGGGACAGTTTGCGAGGCTGGTGAGCCGAAGGGTCGTCCTGTACTCTCTGGATGTATTGGGCGATTTCACTAGGCCATTTGACCTCGGGACTGAGGAGTTGGACGAGCTAAGCGTCTGACTCTGGGTCTAGGCCGGTTTCCTGTTGAAGCGTTCTAAGGTTCCCATTCGTTTGGCCGGTATTGATGGGCGTTCGCCGACTCTCGACAGAGGCCTGAAAGACTTCTGCTCAGGGCATCGGCTGGATCCACCTTGAGAGGCCGTCCCAGTTGGCCCGATCCTAAGGCGCGGCCGGTTTTCTTAAACACGGGTTCAATGAGTATTGGCCGTTTTTTCTGTTAGCGTCGGTTGTTGCCCTGCGTTGTGAACCTCGACTTGTTCACACAGCGCTGTCGATCGGGTAGTATGTTGAGGTGCTTCGGCATGCCTAATCTAGACTAAAACACGATTGCCATACCCGGTTCGAGTTTTCGATTACCGAACCATTAAGGCGTCGTGAACATCCATGTAAGGTGTTGATAAGGTTTCAATCACTGTTGGCCGGTTAGGGACTCGATTTGGTACCGATATGGTTCGGGGAGAGGGGCGGCGCAGTAGCTGAACGGAGTATACCGGGATCTATATGCCACTCCTTAGCCCCAAAGTGTTCGCCGGTTAGGGCCGAATCGAATCGAATACGTTAGGAATCGAATACAGTTTCAATCCACTAGAGCGCCGATTTGTACACACGTAGACGCAACAGCCAGACATCTTGATGGCATATAAAATCTATTTGCACTAAAATACTGCTCTGGGTTAGGGTTCCTTGTTCTGAATCCTTCCGTCTTCCCCTGCTGCTGTTTCAAGAATGTGCGTGCATACTTCTGCCGATGGCTGTAAAAGGTCTATATGGAGGGAAAGTAATCTCATCGCCCCATAGTGGTAGCGTTCCTAATGCTGAGTCCCTGAATGGGATTTCTCATAGACATGTCTTTTGAAAAAGTATATCTTGGTCGACACCGAAAAGTTAGTAGAATGCCTTAAACGGCAAATACTTTGAGACAAACTTTATTGATTCTGGTTATCATAGTTGATTTTCAATCACAATCCGATTTATGAAAATATTTTTCTGCAATTTCGAAAATTTGAAAGAAGGTGAAATACTGTTTGAAATGATCACGGTTAGTAGGTTATTACTGTAAACACACTCAAGTTTTTGTTTTGTTTACTTAACCGAAATGGCTTTGTAGCAATTATTAGAAAATCCGGTCTATGGAGTTTACTACATTGAAACTCCTCTCTGATAGGAATAAATCCGCTAGGGGCGCATGTTTTCACTTTCCCTCCCTACAGGACTGTAATACAACATCACTGCCACGTTATTTAATTGTAGTTGTAGGCACCACCGTGTTCACTGTTACAGCAACGTTGCCATAAAGTCTAAGGAGGGTAAGTTATTTTCGACCATAGATGGACGTTGTCACAACATCGCCTGAATGTTGCAACTTACCAAACTACAACTTATGTGCAATGTTGCTGCAACCCACTGTTAGTAGGGTTAGAGCTTTTTCGGAATAGCGAACCTTCGGAATAAAGACATTTCGGAATAACGACATGTAACCGGTACGGCATTGGGTCAGTACCGAAACATCGATAAGCTCATGGACAAACGGTGCTGCTATCGGTATTTAACACGTTAGTTTCATAACTCAGCCTACACAGCTGATATCCGTCCCCTAATCATGACGAAGGTGCTGGTGACGGGCGATGATGTCACATTGTTTGCCTCTCTCTAATAGGCCAATTGAGGAAGTAGGCATAGTGGCGGACAGGGAAAAACAGTTCTTCTCCAAATCTACCAAGAGTGCTAAATGCAATTTATGTAAACATTTAGTTGTGTTTAAAGGGGGTAACATCAGAAACTCATGAACCATAAATTTCTAATTCGGTTAATGAGAAGCAGTGCAGCGTGTTGGACTGCTTTAGCGACACAGCTAATGCTAATGCTGGTGGCTTTGATAGGGTAACCAACGGCTATTCCGAAGGTCCGTTATTCCGAATATTGATTTCCATACATCGGAATAGCGGCCCTTGGTCCGCTATTCCGAAAACTAGACCGCTGACGACCGGTCAGAGCATGTGTTTCAAACTGCCTGTTGCAATGTTAAAGGAGTAGTAAAGGGAAAATGCATGTTTAGCCCTGTTTTAAGGTTTAACATGTTTTTTCAAGATGCCCACCCACATCCATTGTATGACCAAAATGGTGGTAGAGCAATTATCACACTTTCTCAAAAGTGCTAGGCTGTGTCCGAAATCCCTGCTACCTGCTACATAGCAGGCGAGAAGTAGCATGCTATATAGTACCTACTACTCCAAGAAAACGATATAGCAGGCGAGAAATGTAGCATGCTACACTCGAGTCAGGTGACGGGAATGCGTGGGTTACGTCGTTATGCTGAGGCGAAAAGGCGTTCAGTTACCCAGACCTCGAACCTGTGGTTAGTTTATATTCTGGTTATATTCTGTCAAATATATCGTATATTTGACAGAATGGTGATTTGATGGCAGGTACTCGGCCATGACAAACTCCGCTATTAGCCGTGTTCCGGCACCGTAACAGGAGCATTCTGTTCCGGCCGCTCCTCTGCTATGGCTACGGTTTGTGGAGCTCTGTAGCCTGGCTGTACGATCGCGAAGTTGTGAACAGAATAAATATCACATACGAGCAAATATAACCTACTCCGCTATAATGAAACTGTTAAAACTAAGATGCCTGGATAAAGAAATAATTTTTCGAAAGGACATATTTCAGAGTCGTAATTTGATGGCAGGTACTTAACAATGCTAATGCACTGCTTACTGGCGTCGGCCATGACAGCTGTCCTGAAAATTTCACTGAACAGTGACGTACCATCCGGAATAGCATGCTCTGGACTCAGTGGGGGGACGGAAGAGGAGGCCCACGGGCTACGTCCTCACCCCCGAGGCGGGTGCCTTACGCTCGGGCACTGCGTCGTAACCCCGTACACCGCACCGTCTCGCTCGAGGGTGGGCGTCTGCCTCGTGGCTCCTTCCGACAGCGGCGGTGGTCCTTCGTTTCTGTTTCCGCGGGCAGATTCGGGGATGCCTCCCCTTTGTCAGCGGACCGCAAAACCTCCAGGTCGCCCCCGGTTCGTCCACTGGAAAGATGGAGAAGTCAGATCCGTACGAGAAGTACGAGGGAGAGCGGTTCGGTCACGGTGGTGCTTAGGAAAGGGTTAGGAAGTTCCTTGCCTTTGGACCGATTGGACGTGATCCGCCTTGGGAGGGCTTCTGCCCGGCCAGCTTTTATAGCAGACGGTCGGTCGGATGGTTCCTCTCTATCGCGGGTTCGGCAAGGGGGCCTCTGGCCCTCTCCTACATTCCTGGAACATAGCGTATAAACCTTCATGCCAGGGTGGCAAGCCGTAAGATGTTTTTTGGACAAGAAATAAGCGGGGGTCGTCTGGCAGTAAGCGACGCTCCGCCCGGTGTTGGACTGGCCCGCCACACCGGGAACGAAGGAATCACATCTAACGTGGCCCCGGCAACTCTAGGGGGTGGGGGTTGCCCGGAGGAACGAATCGCCCCCATCAATGGTGTTCCGGCTGGTCCCACTGATTACGAACAGGGAATATCTGCCATGGGAACAGCTTGGCTGAAACAGGATTTGACGGTTAGCAGACCCAATAGACTGAGCCTGTCCAGGAAACGCAAGCTCTCCATGGGTAATCTTGTCTCGGTAGCCTCCCCCCCTAAGGTCGTTGCGGTTGGGGGGTCGCTTCCTGAGCCACTCGCGAGTGGTGGAGAATTAATGCTGGGGCTGATGAGAGGGGATCTGCCCAGCGTGTTACCACCACAGCCCGTTACAACTCCCGAAGGGTCGCCCAATGCCTCCTGCACGCTGGCACCTCTGTTGGCCACTGGCCAGCGGCTTGGGGTGTTAATCCCAAGCGAGGTGCCTTTCGGTGGGCAGAGGCTTGGGCGGAGTGATCCTTTCGATGAGGCAGGATGCAGTGGGAACACGGTCCAGCCCAGTCGTCGGGGGAACAAACGGGTGCGAGCTTCTGGGAGTTGCTAGCCCCAGTAGCCACTCGATTTCTTGTCATGTCCTGAAGTGCAAGGGACCGGCAAGGGTCAGTGCGCCCGAAAAATTGTAATGTCGAAATGTCATTTCTACCCCACCTATATACACAAAACTGCATTTGTAGCGCTGTTTCGTTATAACTAAGATATGTCAGAAAAAATAATTTTTTCATCGACAAATTAAGTCAATACTTACATTTGTGACAGCGGCTGGTGATTTGGTCCGCAACTCGGCAAACCCCGAAATGCGCTAGAGGGCATTTTTGTTTTTTTGTGTATTACCAAAGTTGAAGTTGTGAAGAACCTACTTACTATAACAGACAACAGTTTTAGGTTCACGAAATACGTTTAATTAGTCTGCAAACTAAGCTCGATTTTAGCTGATTTCGAGCCGGGCTTGGGGGCGGGCAGATCGATTAGCATGATTTGGTTTCATTGGCTATTGCTTCCGGGTTCTCCGCCCACCACGCCGGCTTTGTTTACATTCAGTTCCAAGTTAACCATGGATGCTACAGCTTTTGCTAAAGAGAAGACGGGGATGGCATCCAGGACATGGAAAGAGTTTTAAGAGCAGCTAAAACTCCAGCAGAGCAGGACTCGTTCATACACGGAGTTTTATTCTTGATGACCTGTGATACAGAGATGACTGTATCAACTTGTTGCTACCAAGCGAACGCGAACGACGTACCAGATTCACACCACCGCCAAGCATTCTGCTTTGCTTTGGGGTAAGCTGATCTTTATACTATCTGTGCTGTTTATATTACATTAACGTTAGTCGTTTAGCAGAAGCTCCTTTCTAAACAAGTGACTAAGTCTAGCTAGCATAACAGGCACTAGCACTAACTAACAAAGGCTAGCTAGCTAACGTTAGCTAACATGCTAGTTAGCTGAGCTAGCCCTTTGTTCCTAAACTAGCCAGCGAGGCAGCTAATATCGAGCTAGGTAGCTATATTATAGAGAGAAACAGAATGAGAGAGCATGAGAGCTATGGTAGTCTGACACCTTTGTTTTTTGTTTTGGTTACAGGATGAGCAAAAAAGTGAGGATTTGCAGCTCTCCCTTCATACCAGCCAGCAAGAAGATCACTATACACTACAGCTTTGATTTTGCACAACAGGTGAGAATACGTTCATCCTATCATGATTTGGCTAGTCTATTTAATCAACACATTCTGGTACTATTTTATCTATATGGAGTGCCAGTACTGTGGGCAATAGTTTAATGTACTTTCTTCCTTCTATTCTATTGCAGTTTTGATGCTGAGAGACCTGGCATGGTTGTGGCCAGAGAACACCGTGATGCACCGGCAGTCGAGTTTCAGCTGCTGCGCAAGCCTGATGTCCTGCCCCCCAGAGAAGGTCTTCTTGTGCAAGCCTGGACTGGACATGGCCAGACAGACGTATCTCTTTGACAAGATCAGAGAGTTCTGTTCTGATGAGGGACGAGACGTCACATGTCCCCCGCCAAACTCCACAGCAGCTCAGAACAAGACTGTCCGCTTGTAGATTCACTGCAGATCATCAGGACGGACAGCAATGCAGGAGAAAGGCCACAGCCTTTCCTGTTTGTATACTGAAGCGTTGCTTGTTCTCTTGCACAGACTTGCCCACACTTGCACAGACTGCATTGTTAGAATATTGAATACTGAGCTGAGTACTGTTGTTATTACCTTGAGTATTGAGCTGGGGACTGTTATTACTTTGTTGTACACTTGATCACAATGAACACTATGCACCTTGTCTATAAAACAGACAACTGACTGTACACTTAGACTGTTGCCTTTTTTTGTACACTTAACTACTTATGCTTGTACTTTATATCATGTATGTGACAATAAAGAACGTTAAATTTGAACTTCATCTTATATTGTTCTTAACTGCATTCACAACACAAGATTAATACTGACTCAAAGAGTGTGGGGTCATCAGTGAGAGAGCACCTCACTTGGCTGCCACTCTCAGGTAATACCCCAAGTTGACAGCCACTCTGACAGATAATGACAGATCCTCCAGTGGGGGAGTGGCTGGGGGTGCGGTTACCAGGCTATTGTTCACGCCCATTACCTGGCAGTCAGAGGTGTGAAAATGTTGGAGAACTTTGGAGGGAGATTTCTCAGCTAAGTTGATTTGGCAGTACTAGCATTCAAATAAGCATATCTTCTTCAAATATGTTCAGATTTCAATGTATGAGACCTCATTTGAAAGCTTACAATCTGCACTTTCATAATCTGTAAAAAACTGAAAAATGAAAATGCCTAGTTGAGGACCAAATTACCAGCGGCGGTCACATTTGAAAACTCCCGCTGCGGTCCCGGTGACCTCTACGTTCGCCATCTTTTTTTATTTCTCTCACTGCCCAGTGACGTATCACGTCTCGACTTCCGGAACAGTATGCTCTGGACTATGCTACATTTTCGGCCATTTTTTCGCCTGCTATATAGTACCTACTATATAGTAGGCGAAATACAGTATGCACAGTTTTGATGCAGCATGCTGCATCTCGCCTACTATATAGCAAGTAGTATGCATTTCGGACACGGCCCAGGATTCATGTTGTCTTGCTTTACGCACAGGAGGACTGTCATTTATATGCCTAGCGAACAGCAAACAGCTGCACATGATCACATATTAATGACAATCTAATTGGTCAATTATTGCCGTTTGATGGAGTGCCTGCATTAGGTGTGTGACATATAGCGCGGAAAGGTTTGGGACAGCGCATAGGTTCAGTTTGGGGAACAAATCCATATCGGACCATTAATGAGCCGGTTAGAGGATCTTGCATTGCGATATATGTTGGTGCTGAATTGGGCTATTAGCCTACATGATTGTGCGTTCATGAACTGTCACTCTTATTCTCTCCATCAAACATTGTAATTCACCGACGCACCACCTGCGTCGCCAGTTCCCCCTGTGTTAAAAAAGGGTGTAGAAAACCGTGTAAATCGGTACGGCTACTTGAGAGATGTCCTACAACAGCGCGTAGAAAGGCGACTAAATTTTCGCCCTTTCGGCTTGGTAGATCGCGCTGTGGGGGGGGGGGGGGAAATGGCGTACGCCTGAAATTGCGGAAAAGACCGTGTAAAAGAAGGCGTACCTCAATGATAAATGAGGCCCCAGACATTGTGTGTGCTTTTTTGTCTGGATAGCCATAGTGTGAAATTGTACTTTTTTAATATAATAAATTGTTCTTAACTGTTAATGGCGTTGTGTCATAACTTTTGTACCATAATTTTGCTTGCTGCATTGACTATGGCATTACTAGGCTCTTTGCACAAGCTCCACTACTTCCTGACACTCTACAGGCATATTTCTTTTATGTAAACATTTAGTTGTGTTTAAAGGGGGTAACATCAGAAACTCATGAACCATAAGTTTCAAATTCGGTAAATGAGAAGCAGTGCAGCGTGTTGGACTGCTTTAGCGACACGGCTAATGCTAATGCTGGTGGCTTTGATAGGGTAACCAACGGCTATTCCGAAGGTCCGTTATTCCGAATATTGATTTCCATACATCGGGATAGCGGCCCTGGGTCCGCTTCTCCGCAAATAAAAAGGGGAAAACTAGACCGCTGACGACCGGTTCAAACTGCCGGTTGCAATGTTAAAGGAGTAGTAAAGGGAAAATGCATGTTTAGCCCTGTTTTAAGGTTTAACATGTTTTTGAAAGATTTTTCAAGATGCCCACCCACATCCATTATATGACCAAAATGGTGGTAGAGCAATTATCACACTTTCTCAAAAGTGCTAGGCTGTGTCCGAAATGCCTGCTACCTGCTACATAGCAGGCGAGAAGAAGCATGCTATATAGTACCTACTACTCCAAGAAAAGATATAGCAGGTGAGAAATGTAGCATGCTACACTCGAGTCAGGTGACGGGAATGCGTGGGTTACGTCGTTACGCTGAGGCGAAAAGGCGTTCAGTTACCCAGACCTCGAACCTGTGGTTAGTTTATATTCTGTCAAATATATCGTCTATTTGACAGAATGGTGATTTGATGGCAGGTACTCGGCCATGACAAACTCCGCTATTAGCCGTGTTCCGGTACCGCAACAGGAGCATTCTGTTCCGGCCGCGCCTCTGCTATGGCTACGGTTTGTGGAGCTCTGTAGCCTGGCTGTACGATCGCGAAGTTGTGAACAGAATAAATATCACATACGAGGAAATGTAACCTACTCCGCTATAATGAAACTGTTAAAACTAAGATGCCTGGATAAAGAAATCATTTTTCGAAAGGACATATTTCACAGAATCGTAATTTGATGGCAGGTACTTAACAATGCTAATGCACTGCTTACTGGCGTCGGCCATGACAGCTGTCCTGAAAATTTCACTGAACAGTGACGTACCATCCGGAATAGCATGCTCTGGACTTTGCTACGTTTTTCGCCGTTTTTTTTCCGACAATATAGCAGGCACATTTTTGAAGTAGCATGCTACCTCTCGCCTGCTATATAGCAAGTAGCAGGCATTTCGGACACGGCCCTAGTTTTATCAACGTTTTGATCTGAACCATTATATATGATCATAAGTAACCTTAAAACAGCGCTAAACATGCATTTTCCCTTAACTACTCCTTTAAATTCAGGGCTTAAAGCACGAAAAAATCATGTTTTTTTAGAGAGCGTGGGGGGGATGATCAATCGCATACCTTAGTATGGATATTCGGACACGGCCGTGGACAAGGCAAACAATAAGCACAACCAGGTTCTGTCCACCACATTTCACACAAGAGGAGCAATATTATAGAAATATGAACTATTGGCGTACCACAGGCAGGAAGGAAAAGCTGGAAAAATACTGCCTATCATTATCCTCCACATGAACACGAGTAGGCTAGATCATTGGGCTATTCTTATGGCGTGTAAAGCAATTGTAGCCTATATCAATATATCTTATTATTTCAGCTGCCACCCCTAGACTGGCAGTGGACACTTAAATAAAGCAAATGTAGGCTATAGTTTTTAAGTTTCAGGTTGGAGTAACCTAGACAATGTGATATAGTTTTTAAGTTTCAGGTTGGAGTAACCTAGACAATGTGATATCTCTATACAAGAGGAACTAAAAGATGCTATTAAGATGGAAAAAGTGGCATTGGTGCCATCACAATTCAATTAAAATGTAGTCTACTTCTCTTTGTTCCTAGGAACAGGAGGCTAGTCTAATAAATCATCATAAAAGACTTTTTTTTAAATGAGTGTTTTTACTTGGTTCTCCGCATCACCCACAGCCTTCACGAAACTGCATTTCATATGATATCGGGGAAAGCCAAAAAGGGTTTGTTGGTTGTAAAAAGTGTTCTTAAGAAGCTCTCACTGTTCGCGCCCTGCAGATTATTTTTTAATTCGCACACTGAAGTTCGATATAGAATCTTAACGTCCATATGCCTTTTTCCAAGTGAATTGATCGGTCAGCGGGCAGTGCTTCATACGTTTTGATCCTTAATCTGGAATATAACCTGCCCCGGTGCAGGTTAGCTCGGCAGCATAAATTACCGTGTCGATATAGCACGGTGAAAAGTGAACCACCTTCGTGTTACGGATAAACCAGCCTTGAACCTGAAGTTATCGCACTAACCCCGTAATCCTGTTTCATAGTACAGGGCCCTGGCATCCATCCTCCTGAGCTAGCTGCTAGCCAACGTCAGAGATTTTATATAGAGAATATTTGCTAATGTCAACTCGGAGCTTCCTCGAGTGTCGCGCGTTGTCTACCCTGACTGAATGAGCGACTACGAAAACATGTTTAACCCTGTAAAGCCTGAACTATGAAATAATTGACAGAAAATTCTGTTTTTTTTTAAATTGAGCTCTTTATTTGGCCTCTTAAAAAAATATTCAATAAAATCTGAAAAAAAATATTTGCATATGTGATATTTTTTGGGTATCACATTTGATACACTCGGGTATAACATGCATTTTGGCGATCACAACAAGTTTTTTTCTTTTACAAAAACAAACATTTTTCTTTTTGTTTGGAATATTTGTCTGCATTTCAACTGGTTTGATTATTTTTTTCCAAACAGCTACTCTTTTACATCCTTTTTTATTTCGCTTTGTGATATGCAACAAAACAGTTTCTGTCCTTGTTCAGGCACAGGTGGACGCTGCATTTCCCACAGTAGACATGTGAGAAGTGATTGCATCTCTGACGGGTTTCTCATGTTGGAACGTGGTCAATGCCATCCTTGCGCACATCTGGAGGCACACTAGATGTTGGCCTTTTCCGAGGTGGTGGGGGTGTTTGGCGTTCTGGAGAGGATGGTGGTCTGACACTTGAGCTGGCTTTTTCCTGCGCTGATGAGAGAAGTGGCAACAGAAGCCTGAAACCGTCGCAGTGGCATGGTTTTCTTCTGGGGCTCCAGCTTCTTCTGGTCTCTTCTGTAGAGGATCCATCCATTGATGACTGCCACTGTGACAGTGTGCCACCAAATGTACATGTACCATCGTCTGGATTTGAAGCTGTACTTGTAGAGGGCAGACAGCATGTCAAGGAGGTTGACACCTCCCATGAAGGTGTTGTATGTTTCAACGTTGGCTGGTCTTGAAACCATTACATATGTTTTGGTTTTGCGATCCCAACGTTTCACTTGTCCTTCTGGTTCGATGCCAACAAAAGAAGACAGTAGGTTCACAGCTTTGTTGTCACACCATCTTACAATGATGATCTTTTCCTGGTTTACTCAGAAATCCATGGTCCCTCTTCCTTTTTTCTTCATATCTTTTTCATCCATCATGTTGCAGTCTCCTCGTACCCTGTTCATTCGGACGGTGCCTAGTTAGTAGATTCCTCTATCCCTGAGACGTTCGACTAATGGAACTGATGTGAAGTAGTTGTCTGGCAAAACCTGCAAATCAAATCAAGTTGTATTTGTATAGCGCATTTCATACACAGAGGCAACACAATGCGCTTTACAGAGAGCAGTGGGTGGTTAGGCAAAGGTACTACCCCTACATAGTCCAGAGGTGTGTGTGTGTGTGAGAGAGAGAGTGAGAGTGAGTATGCGTACCTTGTGGTTTTTTCCTGCTAGAAGAGTTGATGTCTCTTCTTCTGTGTTTATGTGGTCATCACCCTCTTGCAAGTCTTCCTCTTCGCCAGATGAGCTTTCTTCTCCCAGATTTGCTGGGGGAGTCCAGTCTTTATCCTCCTCATCATCATCCTCATCCCCTAACTGCTCCATGTCACTGGAATTTCCATCCATAATCATGCGCAGGGCATCTTGCACAGAGTACCTTTTCGCCATCTAAAATGCAGAGATAAATGGTCAAAGGACTGCACTTATATAGCACTTTTCCACCTTAGCGGTACCCAAAGCGCTTTACAATGGCAATTATTCAAAATATTCAGAATTTTGACTAAATGTGTGATCTAAAGAACACATTTCAATCTTTGAGTTTGATTGAAACATAAACAATACTGTATACACTGTAAGACATATACCAATAAAATCAATATAATGATCATTTACAGCAAAATTATATAATTGTGTAATGTTCTTTGGTTAAATTATAGCAAAACTGGTACGATCCAATTACAGTGGGACTCACGTGACCTACTCAAACTGACTGACTATTGAAGCACGTCCCTTGCAGGGTCGGGGATGCTGTATATATATTTTTTAGATTAGTCTACTTATAAATATTTGTTCAAAATATCACATTTCTAACTTTAATTAGGTTAATCAAATCATCAAAACAGTGTATTATGCACTAAGGTAAGAATAATGCACATTGCAAAAAGAAAAACAATACAATGATGATTGAGAAAAACATGCTAGCACATGTCATTACATACTATATTATACCTGCTGTATCAAATTTGATACACACATTTTCTACACGGTTTACTATAAACGAAAATGCAAAATTTTGAAGTAATTATAAGTTACTTCAACTAATCTAACATTCATTTCAAAATATTACTAAAGATATAAATGCAAAACTTACCAGAACTTCTTCAAAACAGAAAATGTATTTCACTGCTAGCACCAGCTGGAAATTATATGCAATCAGACATCTTGGGTCAAACCATCTGAGGCCCTCTGAATACTTGCAGCACAAATGGTATGCTCCAGGGTGAAGAGGGCATGTATCATATTGTACACAACAGGTTTTTGAACAAAGTATTGATTATGTTGATGACGTAATAGGTCTATCAAATCAGGGTATCAAATATCATACAAGAGGCGCTACAGGGTTAAGGCCCGCCCTACTCTGCCTCTGATTGGCTAGAACTCCTTCGTTATCTTGAGTCATGCGATTATACCATTGGTAGTTGGAACTATCCCTTCGCTTTGCTTTAAAGGATTAACATGGTAATTCAATATAACACTTTCCAGATATCTTTAGGCAACAACAAAACAAATGTGTTGAACTATTTCAGAATTCATCCATAAAAATTATTTTAAAATATTTTTTTATAGGTCTGAATCTGCCACTCAAAAAGTTTACTCACTCAAAACTGGGCGTGATTCATAACAACTGGTTGACAGTTCTCTGAGCAAATGACCAACTGGAATCATTATGATTGACAGGCGTGTGCCCCGTTACCATAGCTACCACCGCTCCGAGCTAAACAACACAAGAGCTAGATCGCGCAACAGCCAGATCAATAGCCATTTTTCTAGCTGCTAACCAGGGGCATTTACAAAGTCCTTAATATTATATTAACCCCCAAACATTATAAAGATACACGCTACCTAACAGGCCGTATCCTCGAATTTGCATTAGGCCTATTTGGGAAAAGTACGATAAAGGTATAACGACGGCACGTCTCCCCCGCGACAGAGGAAAAGCACCCTGCAGCCGGCCACGCAAGCTTGGAGGCTTGGGCTATTAGACTAATATAGGAGAGAGGGTGAGAGGATGTAGCCTACATGTAGCCTACTTATACTACCCGAATTATGTGGGAGACTGCATGCGTTTGGAGAGATAGCGGGCCGTGCACCACGACTCCGTGAGCGCAGCGGTCAAGGGGTATAGCCTACTCCGGAGTCTGGAGACAACAGGTCATGCAGTCAATAGATCTCGTTTTGAATGTTATTGTAATGCCCTCTGGTTATAATAGAATATATCTACTGGAGCTGTTTAATCCCAAAATGCGCAATGCTTCCTGAAGTTGGGTCGGATCGAGGTGCTGGGATGATCAACATTATGTGGAGCAGATGCCACAGTGATGATAAGGTTTACACAACTTTCAGAATGTTTTGCAGAATTACAATTATTTGGAGTTGTAAATTATGAAAGGAACATAATAACTTGACTTAATATCTTTATCTCCACCCACCCTGAAATGTAGTCATAATTTTAGCACAATAGCCTCTATATGCGCATCACAACGCTGCAATAAAGACCTTAGGACAAACGATTCAGTACACAGCAGGTGTGTTTGATCAAGTTAAGATCTCAATGTGAGAATAAATAAATGACAAAAACCCGCACGGGTACTGTAGGACTACGTCTTTATTTCCCGAGGTAATTGTTGCGCATACAACATGACATTAAATTAAGACATAGGCTACTTTCTCATAAAACAGGGCGGTGTTGTAACATATTTATAATATCATTAGGTGACATTGGCTGCAACCTGCCCTCCAGGACCTGCACACCTCCAGAGCCCTGAAGCGCGGGACCTGGACCTCCCGAGTCCCAGTATTGGAAATGTAGTGATCGGCTACAAGAAAAGGGGACAAATTATAAAAGCGATTAGTAATAGCATCGATATTTTGCATATGCAAAACAGCATAAATTACAACAATAGGCTATTTATTTATCTATATGTGACCGCCGCTGGTGATTTGGTCCTCAACTAGGCATTTTCATTTTTCAGTTTTTTACAGATTATGAAAGTGCAGATTGTAAGCTTTCAAATGAGGTCTCATACATTGAAATCTGAACATATTTGAAGAAGATATGCTTATTTGAATGCTAGTACTGCCAAATCAACTTAGCTGAGAAATCGCCCTCCAAAGTTCTCCAACAATTTCACACCTCTGACTGCCAGGTAATGGGCGTGAACAATAGCCTGGTAACCGCACCCCCAGCCACTCCCCCACTGGACGATCTGTCATTATCTGTCAGAGTGGCTGTCAACTTGGGGTATTACCTGAGAGTGGGGTGCTCTCTCACTGATTACCCCACACTCTTTGAGTCAGTATTAATCTTGTGTTGTGAATGCAGTTAAGAACAATATAAGATGAAGTTCAAATTTAACGTTCTTTATTGTCAAATACATGATATACATTACAAGCATAAGTAGTAAAGTGTACAAAAAAAGGCAACAGTCTAAGTGTTAAAGTGTACAGTCAGTTGTATAGACAAGGTGCATAGTGTTCATTGTGATCAAGTGCACAACAAAGTAATAAGGTGCATAGTGTTCAATGTGATCAAGTGCACAACAAAGTAATAACAAGGTGCATAGTGTTCATTGTGATCAAGTGCACAGCAAAGTAATAACAAGGTGCATAGTGTTCATTGTGATCAAGTGTACAACAAAGTAATAACAGTCCCCAGCTCAATACTCAAGGTAATAACAGTACTCGGCTCAGTATTCAATATTCGAACAATGCAGTCTGTGCAAGTGTGCGCAAGTCTGTGCAAGAGAACACGCAATGCTTCAGTATACAAACAGGAAAAGGCTGTGGCCTTTCTCCTGCATTGCTGTCCGTCCTGATGATCTGCAGTGAATCTACAAGCGGACAGTCTTGTTCTGAGCTGCTGTGGAGTTTGGCGGGGGACATGTGATGTCTCGTCCCTCATCAGAACAGAACTCTCTGATCTTGTTAAAGAGATATGTCTGTCTGGCCATGTCCAGTCCGGGTGGGGCTTGCACAGGAAGACCTTCTCTGGGGGGCAGGACATCAGGCTTGCGCAGCAGCTGAAACTCGACTGCTGGTGCATCACGGTGTTCTCTGGCCACAACCATGCCAGGTCTCTCTGCATCAAAACTGCAATAGAATAGAAGGAAGAAAGTACATTAAACTATTGCCCACAGTACTGGCACTCCATATACATAAAATAGTACCAGAAAGTGTTGATTAAATAGACTAGCTAATGCATGATAATTACCTGAAGTGCTGGTAACTCGAAATCTGTGGGAGTGCCCGGAAGTAGGGTTTCAGATGCTCTTGCCAGTTGTAGCATTTGCATGTCCAAGCGCATGGGGGTCTGCACTTGTCCACCATTCTCCTGGTAGTCTTGGGCTATGGCCTGGAGCTTGTTCTTGCTCATGCTGTAACCAAAACAAAAAACAAGGTGTCAGACTAACATACCTCTCATGCTCTCTCATTCTGTTTCTCTCTGTAATAGCTACCTAGCTAGCTAGATATTAGCTGCCTCGCTGGCTAGTTTAGGAACACAGGGCTAGCTCAGCTAACTAGCATGTTAGCTAACGTTAGCTAGCTAGATATTAGCTGCCTCGCTGGCTAGTTTAGGAACACAGGGCTAGCTCAGCTAACTAGCATGTTAGCTAACGTTAGCTAGCTAGATATTAGCTGCCTCGCTGGCTAGTTTAGGAACACAGGGCTAGCTCAGCTAACTAGCATGTTAGCTAACGTTAGCTAGCTAGATATTAGCTGCCTCGCTGGCTAGTTTAGGAACACAGGGCTAGCTCAGCTAACTAGCATGTTAGCTAACGTTAGCTAGCTAGATATTAGCTGCCTCGCTGGCTAGTTTAGGAACACAGGGCTAGCTCAGCTAACTAGCATGTTAGCTAACGTTAGCTAGCTAGATATTAGCTGCCTCGCTGGCTAGTTTAGGAACAAAGGGCTAGCTCAGCTAACTAGCATGTTAGCTAACGTTAGCTAGCTAGCCTTTGTTAGTTAGTGCTAGATTTGTTATGCTAGCTAGACTCAGTCACTTGTTTAGAAATGAGCTACTGCTAAACGACTAACGTAAATGTAAACAGCACAGATAGTATAAAGATAGCTTACTCGAAGCATTGTCCTCTTCTTCACTACCACATTCCGAGTTTGTACCATCGTCAACATCCATGTAGTCCTTTAGGTACGAATCCATAAGTTCTCCATTGTCGAATCGTCGAGCGGCGTTGAGCAGATCTTTGTTCAGAGCTTTCGCAAAAGCTGTAGCATCCATGGTTAAACGTGGAACTGAAATGTAAACAAACAAAGCGTGCTGTTCTTATGGGCAGGGTGGGGGCGGAGAACCCGGAAGCAATAGCCAATGAAAACAAATCATGCTAATCGATCTGCCCGCCCCCAAGCCCGGCTCGAAATCAGCTAAAAACGAGCTTAGTTTGCAGACTAATTAAACGTATTTCGTGAACCTAAAACTGTTGTCTGTTATAGTAAGTAGGTTCTTCACAACTTCAACTTTGGTAATACGCAAAAAAACAAAAAACGAAAAAAAAAGTTTTTTTTAGCTATTTTGCCCTCTAGCGCATTTCGGGGTTTGCCGAGTTGCGGACCAAATCACCAGCCGCTGTCACATATTATCTATTTACAGCACAGTTTGCACCTGGTGCAAGTAGATTTTATGCCAGGGAAGAGTACAGTATGGTGCGCTGTGTTTCTGCCATTGCACAGGACGGCTAACGTTACCAAAAGCAAATGCATTGAGAGCTAACGTTAGCATGCTAGGATAATTAACACAGCAAGCTGACATTCCAAACATTAGGCTAGCTAACATCAACATGCTGGATAAAGACAGATAGCTAGCTGGATCAGACAGCTTTTTAAAAACTGTTGCCAATTACAGCTAACGTTATGGTTCGTTTATCTAACATTAGCTGGGTTGGCTGCTAATCAGACACGATCATGGTAAAAACTTCCCAATTTGTATGACAACCACAAATACAATTAGGCCTATAAAATGTACAAATTATATTAAAATACGAGGCGGTCGACTTCCGGTTATGGCCACGCGCTAGAGTCACGTTTCACACTGCTCCGCTACGATTCTGAATAAATTCTGATATATTTAGCGGACCTGATCTTGTAAAGTGTGGGCAAGCTTCAATTTTGATGAAAGATGACAGATAAGGTGAATACGAGCGCAAAGACCCGTGGAAAAGCGGCACAAACACAATCCAGAATGACTGACTTTGGTGGAGCGGCTTCGAACTCTAAAGCTAGCAAGGAGGCTAATGCTAACGTTAGCGGGGAAGCTTCAAAACCAACGGAAAGTGAAGGCGAGCTAACCGGGGCTAAAGATGAAATACTGACAGCAATCAACAATCTAAAGTCAGAGTTTTCGACATGACTCGATGGGATTTTGACTGCTATCGGAGAAACAAGGAAGGATTTAGCTGAGTGTACCGAAAGAATGACGCATGCGGAGGTACGTCTGTCAACAGTGGAAGATGAGCAGGCCGGGTTGCAAGAAACGGTTCAGAACTTGCAGAGGAAAAATAAAGCTTTGGAGGATAAAGTTGTCGACCTGGAGACGAGATCTCGACTGAATAACCTGAGGTTGGTGAACCTACCCGAGGGTGCGGAGGGCGAAGATCCGTGCTCGTTTTTGGAAAGCTGGCTACCGGAGGTGTTGGACCTGGGAGCTATGCGGAGCCCCATAGTGATGGAGAGAGCGCACCGCGTCGGGCCGAGAGGAGGAACCGAAGCATCACCGAGGACTTTGATAATGAAGTTTCTGAACTATAAACACAAAATGCTTGTGACCAAGGCTGCCAGGATGAAGAAGGAGATCCACTACAAGAACCAGCGAGTGAGATTCTACAACGACCTCGCCACAGAAGTGCACAAACAACGTAAGCAGTACGACTCGGTGCGTCAGCAGCTGCGGAGCCTGGGAATCAGACATGGAATAATACCACCGGCCAGACTGATACTAACACACAGAGAACAAACGCGCACTTTCGACAGTCCAAAGGAAGCGCAGAAGTTTGTGGACAAGATCAAGGAGGAACGTGGATGAGTAACAGGTGACAAAACGGTAGCAACTATTGTATTTTAAGCACCAACTGAACTGAGTCATTTTTTCCTCATTTTTTTCTCCTATAGCCTACTGCCTAATGTTATGTACAGGTCGTTCAGACGACAACTCTGCCGGTACTAAAAGTCGTTAAAGTTATTAATGGGCTGTTACTACTGCTTCGTGCTGCTCTGTCATTGATAGAATGGAGCGATTTTTTTCTTTTCTGTTTCGGACATTTTATTTTGGAATCCTGGAAGGAAAGGCACGGAGCGATTTTCTTTTCTCTACTTCGGACATTTTATCCTGAAGAGCTAGACGGAAATGCAATGTTCATCCATAATTTCAGTGCCGAGGGGGATGCAACATTGAACCATGTTTCAGCAGAGACTAAAGGCAGCGGCTATCAGTATTATGGATGCTGATAATTTGCTAAGCCTGCACTGATACACCGTTTATGTTTGGTGTGCTTATTTCTGCACAAAGTAGCTTGGAGCAGGACAGGATGTTTTTGTTTTTTGTAACTTAAAGGTGGGCCGGGGATTGATCTAGGATCTGTCCACATTGTAGCTGGAAGCCACATAAGCTAAGGGGGGTTTCTCATTTAGTTGAGAGGATGGGGTTATTTTGTTCACACAGTTCAATGTGTGTCAGTGTGTTTAAATGTGTTAATCTTCTCAGACATGTTCTTTATGTTAAGGGGACTCTATGGTACAACATTTTGAATGTCACAAAGGGTAGAACTTAAATGTACCTCCTGGAATTGTAGAGGTTTAAAAAAGACAAAAAAGATCAAGCAGGTTATGAACAAGCTGAAAGATATGGGTTCAAAAATAGTTTTTCTACAGGAGACTCACATGTTAGAAGAGGACAATATAAAGATTAGTAGGAGATGGCAGGGGAGTGTTTACGCAGCTTCATTTACATCACAAGCTAGAGGAGTCATAACTCTTATTCACCAATCGGTGCCCTTTCAAGTCACTAATATAATTAAAGATAGATTTGGTAGGTATTTGATCATTCAGGGATTTCTTATCTCAGTAAACCTAAACTTGGTAAATATTTATGGTCCTAATTTAGATGAACCTAATTTTTTCACTAATTTGTTTCTCACACTTGCAGCCCTCCCAGGAGAACATATAATAGCAGGGGACTGGAACTGTACACTGGACCCAACTAGAGATAGATCGACAGGTATTGATAAAACACAACAGGAGTAGAACTACTATTCACCATTTTATGAAGGAGCTAGACTTATTAGACATTTGGAGACTTTTGAACCCTAAGGATGTAGCTTACTCCTGTCACTCTGGAACTTTTCAGACATACTCACGTATAGATTACTTTTTAATTTCAGCTGGATTGGTTTCAAAAGTAAAGGATTGCGATTATGGCAGTATACTAATATCAGATCATGGACCGTGTTGTCTGGTGTACATAGATAAGAACCTTGTAAAGGATCCTCCTAGATGGTATCTGAATCACAAATGGTTGCAGGATGAACAATTTGTTGATTATGTGGGGAAGGAAATTGACAACTATTTTGATACTAACACAACCCAAACGTCGGCAGGTATTAAATGGGATGCTTTCAAGGCCTATTTACGAGGGCACATAATTAGTTATACTGCATCCAAATCTAGGGACTCACGCCAGAAAAGACAGCAATTAGAATCCAGAATACAAAGCCTCCAAGAACAGGTTTTTAGGAATAGCACGCCAGCAGGAGAAAAGGAATTATTGCTCTTAAGGGCCGAATATGATAAAATATCTGCAGCTAGGGCAGCCTCTGATATACTTAGGCTCAATCAATCATTCTATGATCAAGGAGAAAAACCCGGAAAACTTCTAGCATGGCAGATTAAACAGCTAGAAGCAAGAAGGACCATATCTTCGATTATAGGCAATAACGGCGAAACAATAGTAGACCCCATTGAAATAAACGAGGAATTTAGGAAATATTATGAAAATTTATATGAATCTGAAGTTAAATCTGATCTGCAGACCCAAAACATATTCTTGGACCAACTGAATATCCCAACTATCCCAGATGAATACAAAATGGAGATGGAGGCAGAACTTAAAGGGGAGGAAATAGGCATAGCTATTGACTGCATGAAATCTGGTAAATCGGCAGGTCCAGACGGGCTACCGATAGACTTGTATAGAAAATTTAAAACCAAGTTATTGAAACCATTACTTGAGATGTTCCTGGAAGCGCTTAGTGAAGGTAGTCTACCAAAATCAATGATGGGTGCATTAATCACATTGTTACCAAAGCCAGGACGACCTAGTAATAGGTGTGGTAACATGAGACCTATAAGTCTATTGAATTCTGATCTTAAAATCCTGTGTAAAATGTTAGCACTACGTTTGCAGGGATCACTGCCTAATGTAATACATGGAGATCAGAATGGGTTCATACTGGGTCGACAAGGATTTCATAATGTTAGGAGGGTGCTCAATGTTATTCATGGTTTGAAGGATACCTCCTTCAAACCATGAATAGATGCGGGGATTTGGATGCGGGGCTACATTCCTAAAATGGATCAAATTGCTATATTTAAATCCTACAGCAGAAATACTAACAAACAAAAATATATCAAAGCCGTTTGCGATCAAAAGAGGATGCCGTCAAGGATGCCCTTTATCACCTTTAATGTTTACTTTAGCAATTGAACCATTTGCAATAGCGGTAAGGGCGCATTTGGATATCACTGGGATAACAATTGGACAAGTAGAACATAGGCTTTCGTTATATGCGGACGATGTTATATTGTTCATCTCGCAACTTAGTAAATCTATTCCGGCTTTGATGGAGTTAATCAAAATATATGGTGACGTGTCAGGGTACGCAGTTAATAATACTAAATCTTCTATCTTGATGCTTGATGAGAGGGAAAGGAAAAATCCACTTAGAGAGGCCTCCGAATTTAAAGTGGTAGATCAGTTTACTTACTTGGGAATACAAATTGTGTCCAATTTAGATATGATTGTTGAATCCAACTATGAAACTTTATTGAAAGGAATAACAGAGTCAATTGATAGATGGATGGCATTGCCTATATCCATGATTGGCAGAATTAACATCCTAAAGATGAACACGCTTCCCAAAATATTATATCTATTTCAGAACGTTCCATTGTCCCCGCCTACTGATTTTTTTCAGAAACTCAAAAAGTTATTTACTGCTTTCATATGGCAAAACAATCGTGCTAGAATTCGTTTGTCCCTCCTACATTTACCTTATAGTAAAGGTGGTTTGAAATGTCCAAATATCATGTGGTACCAGGGCTGGACTGGGACAAAAAATCGGCCCTGGCATTTTTGGCCCAGACCGGCCCACAGGGGGGGGGGGGGGGCTGCGCGATTTGTTGACGGGGGGGGGGGGGGGGGGGGAGGTGCTGCGCGATTTGTTGACGGGGGGGGGGGGGGGGAGGGGGTGCTGCGCGATTTGTTGACGGGGGGGGGGGGGGGGGGGGGGGGGGGGGTGCTGCGCGATTTCTTGACACCTGAAACTAACAGAGGGAGGGGTGGGGCCTACATATGATTGGGCCAGCCCAGTGTCACTATAGAGGATGGACCAATGGGCCGCTGTCCCTGCTCTATGGGCCGTTCGTTAGCTCTTTTTTTTTTTTTTTTGATCGGCCCACAAGTAGGTCCGGCCCACCGGGCATTTGCCCGGTACGCCACATGGCCAGTCCGGCCCTGTGTGGTACTATTGGGCAGTGCAGCTTAGGACTATTAAGTTTTATTTTGCAACAAGAGATGTTCCACAGTGGAAAGAAATGGAATCAGAGGGTTTGGGTCTGCCTTTACCATTGTATTTATACTCAGATACAAGGTCAAATTTGATGAGTCAAACTACTAACCCAATTGTTAGAAATATGATCAAGGTGTGGTTTGATGTGAAAAGGTTTACCAAGGAGACCAATTTATTATCACAGTACAGCCCCATATGGAGAAACCAGTGTTTCAAATCAGGAAGAGCAGATGCCGTGTTTAAAGCATGGGCATCAAAAGGAATGGTACCAATTCTAGATTTGTATACACACGATTCAGCCAACATGATGTCATTTGAAGAAATTGGGCGCAAGTATGATATAGATAAAAAATACTTTTACAAATATCTCCAACTAAGAAACTTCATTAGAACAAGTCAAAACAATGTGTTAACTAAGCCCTCCAAATCTAACTTAGAGGTACTGGTTTCTAAAGATAGTTTGAGTAAAGGTGCTGTATCAGAGCTATATCATTTCTTATTGTCATATTCCGCTGAAAATTCTGATGATAAATGGAAATCATGGAAAGCAGACCTGGAAAGGGATATATCAATGGAAGACTGGGAATCGATATGTGGGGAGGTTCACACTCAAACAATTAATACTCGATTAAGACTATTACAATACAAATGGCTGATGAGAACATATATAACTCCAGTTAAATTAAACAAATACAACGATAATATTCCAGATTTATGCACAAAATGTATGGGGGAGAAAGGAACATTATTTCATTGCATGTGGCAATGTAGTAAGGTCAGACTTTTTTGGGAGGGGGTTAGAAAAGCAATGGAAAATATTATTTTAAAGGGCATCCCACTGGACCCTGGTTTTTTCGTTTTAGGGCTGTATCCAGATGGTCACAAGTACACCAGAAGTGAACAGACAATGATAGATATGTGTCTCCTCCATGCTAAAAGATCCATTGCACTGTATTGGAAGAAGACTAACGCACCAAGTGTTACACATTGGCTCAAACAAATGTTGTTAACTCTACCATTAGAAAGTCTAACGTATATAAGGAAAGGGAAATTAAATAAGTTTGAAAATATTTGGGGACAATTTACTGTCTTTGTGAAAAGCGTGGATCTAGCAGATGAAGAAGAAGCTTGAGAACTCTGATGAAACCTCACTGTATGGTTAATCATATATACGTATATATACTGTATATATATATTTTATTCTGGTTTATTTTTTTTGTAAAATAATGGAACACCTTTGATTTTTATTCATACCCTATCTAATGTATGTATTACAGTTGGTCAATTGTCTGAGAAGTTGTCGTTCGTGTTTTTGGTTTGTGTTTGTTTATATTTGATTTGTATGTGTGTTAAATTGTGAGAAAATGTGAATAAATATATTGTTTAAAAAAAAAAAAAACGAGGCGGTCATCATTGAGACTGCAACTATTCAATTGTTCTCGAGATGAGAAAGGGTTCAGAGCTGCCTTACCATGTTGGATAGATGGTGAAACGGCGCAGACAGCAGGTGCGGGAGCCAGACAGGTTTCTGTTGGAGGCGGTGGGGGGGAGTGGAGGCGGGTTTTTCAAACTTTAGGGTGACGTCAACAAAGGGAAAAACGTCACGAATTTGGAGCATTTTCACCCCGAGTCAAATTGGACTGAAAATGTTAAGCTTTCAGTTTCTTCAAAACGGATATATTTAATGTTTTTATTGTGTTTCTTCAATGTCCTCTTGTGCAAATAGCACTTACAAACTCAAAAAAAGTGAAAATGACCATGTTATACCTTTAAAACGACGCAAAAAAAAATCCTGCACCAGAATATTCCTGCGCCGGAATTCCGGCACCGTGCCGGAGAACTTTAAGCCCTGTTTAAGTTCCATCGGAAACCAATTAGCGCAGAGTGGAAGTGGCTTATAACACCCTCGGTAGCGAGTCTGCACAGCTGTGTTTATTGTCCGAAATGGAAAATGCGGCGTACAAATTGAAGTTCCTCACAAATTTTACGACATTTGCATTGTATTTCGCATCGGTAGATTACAGATGTGGGAAGTTAGAAATGTCACTTGCTGCAGCATTTCACCTTCGCGGTATTTGGCAGGGAAATCCCGTTGGAAATCTCGTGGGATTTCAGATGGGTGTTAATATGTTTTAGTGATGCACCACCGCCAGGTGGCGTCTGAGTAGATTTAGCAGGCTGGGCTCAGTGTTTTTCTCCTATAGTCTACGAATGAAGCATCATTAAATTTCACATTCTTTAATTTAAATGATCTGTTGTAAAGCACTTTGAGCTGAATTTATCTGTATGAAAGGTGCTATACAAATAACGTTTAATTGTTATTATTACCTTGTTCTCAAACACATGTTTTCTCCATCTGGATGTAATTTAATTATTACGAACACCTATATCTAGGCCTACAGTAGCCTATCTATCTCGGTAACTGACGTCGGGTCAAGACGTGGTGGCTGTTAGGTCAAATGCGCAAAATAACAGTATTGTAAATATATTTGTTAGTAAAGATGTGGTGAACGTGGGGGTTTTGCGTTTTGTTTCTGGAACGCATTCAACTGGTAGGCTACTCGTAAACCCCGGAAGTTAATTTGAAGACGGGGCACCGGCTAATGTAGCCAAGTCTGAGCGCAGTAGGCTATGTGGCTTCAGAACGATACAAAGAAAAAATAAGCGACTTGTGGATCCATACAAAACTTGACAGTCGCCATGAGTAAAGATCACTCATTGCCAATCATATCCGGACATTAACTATCTTGTGCATAGATAGCGGCAGGTTTGACAGTGAGTGCACAATATCACATGCACAATATACACAATATTTTGTTATTTGAATGATATTGAATATATATATATTCAAGATCATTCAAATAAGAAAATATCGTGTATGTTTTTATTTATTTATACCGGCCGCCAGCCGTTCAATGAATGGCTATAGGGAATGCGCAGTTTCGCGCTGGCTACAGCCTATTATATGCACAGTTTCGCGCTATGTAGGCCATTATAAATAAGCATTATTCATTGGGGGAGCTTGGACTCGCTGGGGACTGGTGGAGAGAAGCAGAGCCTCCCCAGACGCGACATCCTCCAGTTGGCTGAAGAGCTGCGCGCTCTGGCGTCCAAACAGCCACCGGCGGCGCCCCTCGCAGTGTCCACAGAAGAATACCCCCACCAAAATACCTGCATGGTGAAGACAAGCTGCAGCAAGAACAGAACTGTCTACCAATGCATGAAGTGCACCTAGCTGTCTGTGAGAGGCTATCGCAGAGGATATGTGCGAAGTGTATTTGAGCTGCCGCCTCAACCGTGCGTAAGAGCAGGGCGCATCAACTCGTGTATAGCTACAACTAGTAGGCCATAGCCATTAAAACGGCTTATTGTTTTATTCATATATCAACTAGATAATTCGATAATAATGAGTAGCCTAGTAGGCTATAAAAGGAATTCAATAGGGCCTAATAAGCCTTAAGTTGTAGCCTAGGCTACAGTACAATCACAAGACGCATAGGCCTAGCCTACCGTAAAAAGCGTTGCGTTCTCATAGGCCCATATTAACTTAGATAATTATTAATTATGCTCAGGTCATAATGTCCGTTGAAAATAATTCCCTCTAAGCAGAATTTGAATTGTATTAAAATAAGCTAAAATTAAATTTCCACATATTCTGATTCCTTCTAGTCCTATATAAAAAAAAATAAAAAAAATAATGTGTAGCCTAGGCTATAGGCTTCTGCGATGAACAAAACAGCCACAATGTAGCCTGCTTAGCGAGCGAGAGGGCAGTCTACCCTAAAGTGTAGGCTATAGCCTAACCATAATGTAATATATCTATACATGCATTGTGGTATTTCTTTATATAGCCCAGCCTGCCTATCAATTGTTTCTCAATAAACAGTTATGCCATCCTCTGAGTCCGAATAAGCAGGCCAATAGACCGGCAGCTATAAATGCCTTCCCAATCAATGAGACATGGTTGTAAAAATGATGTTTTATTGATGAAAAGGGTAAAGCTGAAAAACATGCTAAGAGCCATTGCATTGATCGATGTAGGCCGTTCAAATAGGCATCAAAAGATGAAGTAGGCCCATTTAAAATGACCAATTACAACTTCAAATCCCTTCTAATCTTGGCCTTTGATAGGGTTTTTCCCCGCCCTACTGCCAATTATATCCGACATTAACTATCTTGTGCATATAGAGCACAAACAATGAAACAAATAGGTTTCCTCCCTGTCTGTCTGTGGCATTCGCTACCAGCAAACACTTAAAATACAGGTCCTCAATTTATTTAGATTAGACTAGCCTATCCAACTGGACCACTCCAATGAATACTACTTTTATTCTTTAGGTTTTAGAGAACAGGCCTACAATGTCCACACATGCATGCGCCATCTGACTAGCTCGCCACTCGCCAGCGAACCTGGACTAGACTATTGTAACCCCCCCCAAAAAAATATTTTATATTCAAATAAACTGGATGAACCGGTTTCCTAGCCCTGGATCGTGGGGAGCCTATGTTAGCGGGTGCTTTGCCATGACCGGCGATTCCACAGGTGTTGGATTGAATTCGCTAGTTTGATTGATAGAGCAAGTATTGTATAGGCCAATGTGTAAGAGATGAATGGTTGTAACCATGAACTCAGCCAGAGGTAGGCCCTAGCTACTGTAGATTATCAGCATTATCACCAGTCTCAATTTATGAAGAGGATCGGCGACATGGGGTGACCCTGCTTGACACCCACGCGCATTTCGATGGGGGCGGAGACTCCACCCGCAACCCTTACTCGCGTTACCGAGTCCATGAAGGAGTGCCTCACGCACTCCACAACATGGCTGTCCAATCCCCTCTGCCTCAAAGCACTCACCAGGTGCTCATGAGAGACGGTGTCGAAGGCTTTCGCAAAGTCGATCAGCACAACAGCTAGCCCAGCACGCCACGCTCTACTCTGTTTGATTAATCCATCAAGGACCATCAGGTTTTCAGAGCAGCCAGGGGAGCATACAAACCCCCGCTGGCGCGCATGTGTCCCACAGGCTTTGGTAAGCCTCACCGTGAGGATGCGCGAGTAGAGACGGAGAAGCATGGATCCGATGGTGAGGGGACGCCAATTCGATACCAGCTTAAGTTCCATCGGATCCGATGACTTCGGCAGCAGTGTCGTCCGAGACTCCTTGATAGCCCTCGGTAGGATACCTGAGACAAACCATGCGTTGAACACGGCCGCGAGACGCCTTCCGCTGGGATCCCATTCGCCAAGCGCCCTGGATCCGATGCCGAGGAAGGGTTGATTCTCTTGAGGTTTTCGCATACCTCGGAGGCTGAGATGAGCGAATAGAACCACCTGTTTTCTGCCGGCGCCTCAACAAGGAACTGACCGAGCCCACAGAACGGCCTCGCAGTGCCCCAACTATCAGAGAAAACCGAAGTAATCTCCGACAGCGGGACCCCACAGGGACCACTCACCTTACCGTCCAGAAGAAGAGTGGCCAGTTTGGGGCGGCAGCCCTCGAACATCCGCTGATGCCGAAGGTAACTACCCCTCTTTGTCATCTGACTCCCAGACCGCATGGATGTGTGCCCGCGCTCCCCGCCAGACGCCGACCTACTTGTAAGTGGCTCCGTCGCACCCAGCTCCCGAAGAAGCTCCAGCGCTGAAGACTCCACCAGGATAGGATCCCTGATGACGCCCCTCAGAGAGAAGGTGGAAAGGCCGAGTCGGAATACCACATCATCCCCCTCCGCGACCGCATCAAGGAGTCTCTGCCTTACTCCTGCAACAGGGGGCGGTGTGCTTCCTGGGCGTGACAACCTCCTGACCAGGTCAGTCCAATCGGTGGTCACACCAGCCAATCCACTGTTCCCAAACTTCCGATCCAGCCGTCTCCTTTTCCTCACCAGCCGACGCATCTCCCCCACTGGCTCAGCCTGACAAAGGTCGGCGAGTTGACTCCGAGAGAGACCAGCTGCCCGTCCCATCTTTTCCCGGCAATAAAGATCTGTGTGGGCATGCCGCTTGTGTTGTGATCTGCGGACCCCAGTACCGAATGATCGGTGTCGAAATTCGCAAGCGAATTTTTCGGGCGCACTGACCCTTGCCGGTCCCTTGCACTTCGGGACATGACAAGAAATCGAGTGGCTACTGGGGCTAGCAATTCCCAGAAGCTCGCACCCGTTTGTTCCCCCGACGACTGGGCTGGACCGTGTTCCCACTGCATCCTGCCTCATCGAAAGGATCACTCCGCCCAAGCCTCTGCCCACCGAAAGGCACCTCGCTTGGGATTAACACCCCAAGCCGCTGGCCAGTGGCCAACAGAGGTGCCAGCGTGCAGGAGGCATTGGGCGACCCTTCGGGAGTTGTAACGGGCTGTGGTGGTAACACGCTGGGCAGATCCCCTCTCATCAGCCCCAGCATTAATTCTCCACCACTCGCGAGTGGCTCAGGAAGCGACCCCCCAACCGCAACGACCTTAGGGGGGGAGGCTACCGAGACAAGATTACCCATGGAGAGCTTGCGTTTCCTGGACAGGCTCAGTCTATTGGGTCTGCTAACCGTCATATCCTGTTTCAGCCAAGCTGTTCCCATGGCAGATATTCCCTGTTCGTAATCAGTGGGACCAGCCGGAACACCATTGATGGGGGCGATTCGTTCCTCCGGGCAACCCCCACCCCCTAGAGTTGCCGGGGCCACGTTAGATGTGATTCCTTCGTTCCCGGTGTGGCGGGCCAGTCCAACACCGGGCGGAGCCTCGCTTACTGCCAGACGACCCCCGCTTATTTCTTGTCCAAAAAACATCTTACGGCTTGCCACCCTGGCATGAAGGTTTATACGCTATGTTCCAGGAATGTAGGAGAGGGCCAGAGGCCCCCTTGCCGAACCCGCGATAGAGAGGAACCATCCGACCGAGCGTCTGCTATAAAAGCTGGCCGGGCAGAAGCCCTCCCAAGGCGGATCACGTCCAATCGGTCCAAAGGCAAGGAACTTCCTAACCCTTTCCTAAGCACCACCGTGACCGAACCACTCTCCCTCGTACTTCTCGTACGGATCTGACTTCTCCATCTTTCCAGTGGACGAACCGGGGGCGACCTGGAGGTTTTGCGGTCCGCCGACAAAGGGGAGGCATTCCCGAATCTGCCCGCGGAAACAGAAACGAAGGACCACCGCCGCTGTCGGAAGGAGCCACGGGGCAGACGCCCACCCTCGAGCGAGACGGTGCGGTGTACGGGGTTACGACGCAGTGCCCGAGCGTAAGGCACCCGCCTCGGGGGTGAGGACGTAGCCCGTGGGCCTCCTCTTCCGTCCCCCCACTGAGTCCAGAGCATGCTATTCCGGATGGTACGTCACTGTTCAGTGAAATTTTCAGGACAGCTGTCATGGCCGACGCCAGTAAGCAGTGCATTAGCATTGTTAAGTACCTGCCATCAAATTACGACTCTGAAATATGTCCTTTCGAAAAATTATTTCTTTATCCAGGCATCTTAGTTTTAACAGTTTCATTATAGCGGAGTAGGTTATATTTGCTCGTATGTGATATTTATTCTGTTCACAACTTCGCGATCGTACAGCCAGGCTACAGAGCTCCACAAACCGTAGCCATAGCAGAGGAGCGGCCGGAACAGAATGCTCCTGTTGCGGTGCCGGAACACGGCTAATAGCGGAGTTTGTCATGGCCGAGTACCTGCCATCAAATCACCATTCTGTCAAATATACGATATATTTGACAGAATATAACCAGAATATAAACTAACCACAGGTTCGAGGTCTGGGTAACTGAACGCCTTTTCGCCTCAGCATAACGACGTAACCCACGCATTCCCGTCACCTGACTCGAGTGTAGCATGCTACATTTCTCGCCTGCTATATCGTTTTCTTGGAGTAGTAGGTACTATATAGCATGCTACTTCTCGCCTGCTATGTAGCAGGTAGCAGGCATTTCGGACACAGCCTAGCACTTTTGAGAAAGTGTGATAATTGCTCTACCACCATTTTGGTCATACAATGGATGTGGGTGGGCATCTTGAAAAAACATGTTAAACCTTAAAACAGGGCTAAACATGCATTTTCCCTTTACTACTCCTTTAATATTGCAACCGGCAGTTTGAAACACATGCTCTGACCGGTCGTCAGCGGTCTAGTTTTCGGAATAGCGGACCCAGGGCCGCTATTCCGATGTATGGAAATCAATATTCGTAATAACGGACCTTCGGAATAGCCGTTGGTTACCCTATCAAAGCCACCAGCATTAGCATTAGCCGTGTCGCTAAAGCAGTCCAACACGCTGCACTGCTTCTCATTAACCGAATTAGAAATTTATGGTTCATGAGTTTCTGATGTTACCCCCTTTAAACACAACTAAATGTTTACATAAATTGCATTTAGCACTCTTGGTAGATTTGGAGAAGAACTGTTTTTCCCTGTCCGCCACTATGCCTACTTCCTCAATTGGCCTATTAGAGAGAGGCAAACAATGTGACATCATCGCCCGTCACCAGCACCTTCGTCATGATTAGGGGACGGATATCAGCTGTGTAGGCTGAGTTATGAAACTAACGTGTTAAATACCGATAGCAGCACCGTTTGTCCATGAGCTTATCAATGTTTCGGTACTGACCCAATGCCGTACCGGTTACATGTCGTTATTCCGAAATGTCTTTATTCCGAAGGTTCGCTATTCCGAAAAAGCTCTAACCCTACTAACACAGTGGGTTGCAGCAACATTGCACATAAGTTGTAGTTTGGTAAGTTGCAACATTCAGGCGATGTTGTGACAACGTCGATCTATGGTCGAAAATAACTTACCCTCCTTAGACTTTATGGCAACGTTGCTGTAACAGTGAAAACGGTGGTGCCTACAACTACAATTAAATAACGTTGCAGTGATGTTGTATTACAGTCCTGTAGGGAGGGAAAGTGAAAACATGCGCCCCTAGCGGATTTATTCCTATCAGAGAGGAGTTTCAATGTAGTAAACTCCATAGACCGGATTTTCTAATAATTGCTACAAAGCCATTTCGGTTAAGTAAACAAAACAAAAACTTGAGTGTGTTTACAGTAATAACCTACTAACCGTGATCATTTCAAACAGTATTTCACCTTCTTTCAAATTTTCGAAATTGCAGAAAAATATTTTCATAAATCGGATTGTGATTGAAAATCAACTATGATAACCAGAATCAATAAAGTTTGTCTCAAAGTATTTGCCGTTTAAGGCATTCTACTAACTTTTCGGTGTCGACCAAGATATACTTTTTCAAAAGACATGTCTATGAGAAATCCCATTCATTCTCTCAGCATTAGGAACGCTACCACTATGGGGCGATGAGATTACTTTCCCTCCATATAGACCTTTTACAGCCATCGGCAGAAGTATGCACGCACATTCTTGAAACAGCAGCAGGGGAAGACGGAAGGATTCAGAACAAGGAACCCTAACCCAGAGCAGTATTTTAGTGCAAATAGATTTTATATGCCATCAAGATGTCTGGCTGTTGCGTCTACGTGTGTACAAATCGGCGCTCTAGTGGATTGAAACTGTATTCGATTCCTAACGTATTCGATTCGGCCCTAACCGGCGAACACTTTGGGGCTAAGGAGTGGCATATAGATCCCGGTATACTCCGTTCGGCTACTGCGCCGCCCCTCTCCCCGAACCATATCGGTACCAAATCGAGTCCCTAACCGGCCAACAGTGATTGAAACCTTATCAACACCTTACATGGATGTTCACGACGCCTTAATGGTTCGGTAATCGAAAACTCGAACCGGGTATGGCAATCGTGTTTTAGTCTAGATTAGGCATGCCGAAGCACCTCAACATACTACCCCATCGACAGCGCTGTGTGAACAAGTCGAGGTTCACAACGCAGGGCAACAACCGACACTAACAGAAAAACCGGCCAATACTCATTGAACCCGTGTTTAAGAAAACCGGCCGCGCCTTAGGATCGGGCCAACTGGGACGGCCTCTCAAGGTGGATCCAGCCGATGCCCTGAGCAGAAGTCTTTCAGGCCTCTGTCGAGAGTCGGCGAACGCCCATCAATACCGGCCAAACGAATGGGAACCTTAGAACGCTTCAACAGGAAACCGGCCTAGACCCAGAGTCAGACGCTTAGCTAACGCCAAGTCGGCTTTCGTGAACACCAGGTCGGGAACGCGCAGCTCCCCGGAAGAGGAGCGTACACGAAACTCCCTGGCGACCTTCCAGCCGGCTCGAGTGGCTTCATCCGCCAAGAGGTCACACACTTTGTTGTGTCTTCTGATCCGACTAGACTGCACAGAAGGACACGTTCCCAGGATGTGTGAACAGGTTTCGCTCGGTCCTTGGCATCGGCGACAGGTACTGATAACCTCCGGCCTACCTCTCGCCAACGCCTCCAGGGTCGGATACACGTTGGCCCTGAGCTGAAGCCCAGCAATATACTGGGCCTCCGAGAACCCCATCTGAGTGGGGCACGAAAGCCAGCAATTACTGAAACTATCATCCTCAAAGACCTCGATGCCCGACCCCTGGGTCGTTAACCCGCACCAGGACCTAAACGATTCCTGCCGCCAGTCACACGGGACTGGACACCTCGGCCGCATTGGCTCAGTGGTTGGATTCGCAGCTTGGGCGTTCCCCCCTACACCTGATATCCCGAGGGAGGGCGCCGTCCCCTTGCGACCACCTGCCTTCGACCATAGACTCTCGAAGTGCGATACGCTCACCGTTGCTAGCGTGGCCACCCGCGTCAGTTCATCTTCCGATGAACCTAGGCGGATGAGCCGACGGATTTGGACTGAAGGGATGAAGCAGGCTAGTTGAGCGATCCTCTGGCCGCCGTCCCGCGGCCTGGAGTACAGAAGCCCGTCACAAGTGCTCAGCGGGAGGTGAAGCCACCCCTTCACTGCACACCTGATCAACCCATCCACCTGCCCGAGGACCGTGACACCCGCCCCGCCGTGATCCAGCTGGAAGACCAACCTCGGGATAGCATACACCTTGAACATCTTGACCTTCTGAGAAGGCTTCAGCGCCGCGCGCCCGATTTTGCAGATCCAATCACGGACCAACGCCATCGGTTCTGTGAAACTTAAGCCTGTCCGCGGGTTCACTATCATCCCGAGATACTTTGCAGATTCCTCGGGGCCGATCAGGTGGAGGGGCTCCCCGCACACCTTCCAAGGCGTGCAGACGTTCTCAACGACTGCCCCATCCACCCTCTGGATTAGGAACCCGTGACACTTCTTGGGTTGCACGCGCATCCCAGTCAACTGGCAGAAGGTTTCAAGAATAGCGATGTTCTTTGACATACCCGTCCACGTGCTGCTAGCCAACACCAGATCATCAGCGAAAGCGAGCGCTGTCACTGAATGGCCCTCGAGAGTGGCGCCCTCACCCCCTCGTTCGAGTGCATGGATCAGGGGATCCAGCGCCAGATTGAAGAGGACCGGAGACATGGGGTCACCCTGTTTGACACCCACGCGCATTTCGATGGGGACGGAGACGCCCCCAGCAACCCTTACTCGCGTTACCGAGTCAACATAGGAGTGCCTCACGCACTCCACAACATGGCTGTCTAATCCCCTCTGCCTCAATACACTCACCAGGTGCTCGTGAGAGACAGTGTCGAAAGCTTTCGCAAAGTCAATCAGCACGACAGCCAGCCCAGCGCGCCTCACTCTACTCCGTTTGATTAATCCCTCAAGGATCAGCAGGTTCTCAGAGCAGCCAGGGGAGCATACAAACCCCCTCTGGCGCGCATGTGTCCCACAGGCTTTGGTAAGCCTCACCGTGAGGATGCGCGAGTAGAGGCGGAGAAGCATGGATCCGATGGTGATTGGACGCCAATTCGATACCATCTTAAGTTCCAGTGTCGTCCGAGACTCCTTGATTGCCCTCGGTAGGATTCCTGTGACAAACCATGCGTTGAACACGGCCGCGAGACGCCTTCCGCTGGGATCCCATTTGCCAAGCGCCCTGGATCCGATACCATCGGGACCCGCAGCAGAGAAAGGGTTTATTCTCTTGAGGTTTTCGCGTACCTCGGAGGCTGAGACGAGCGAACAGAACCACCTGTTTTCAGCCGGCGCCTCAACAAGGAACTGACCGAGTCCACTGAACGGTCTCGCAGTGCCCCAACTATCAGAGAAAACCGAAGTAATCTCCGACAGCGGGACCCCACAGGGACCGCTCACCTTACCGTCCAGAAGAAGAGTGGCCAGTTTGGGGCGGCAGTCCTCGAACATCCGCTGATGCCGAAGGTAACTACCCCTCTTTGTCACCCGACTCCCAGACTGCAAGGCTGTGTGCCCGCGCTCCCCGCCAGACGCCGACCTACTTATAAGTGGTTCCTTCGCACCCAGCTCCCGAAGAAGCTCCAGCGCTGAAGACTCCACCAGGATAGGATCCCTGATGACGCCCCTCAGAGAGAAGGTGGAAAGGCTGAGTCGGAATACCACATCATCCCCCTCCGCGACCGCATCAAGTAGTCTGCCTAACTCCTGCAACAGGGGGCGGTGTGCTTCCTGGGCGTGACAACCTCCTGACCAGGTCAGTCCAATCGGTGGTCACACCAGCCAATCCACTGTTCCCAAACTTCCGATCCAGCCGTCTCCTTTTCCTCACCTGTTCTTTGGTCCCGCCGTGGTGAAGCTGAGCCGCAATCTGCTCAAAAGAGACGGCAGCGGGCACAGCCCCAGCCGACGCATCTCCCCCACTGGCTCGGCCTGACAAAGGTCGGCGAGTTGACTCCAAGAGAGACCAGCTGCCCGTCCCATCTTTTCCCGGTGATAAAGATCTGTGTGGGCATGCCGCTTGTGTTCTCCTATAGTCTATGAATGAAGCATCATTAAATTTCACATTCTTTAATTTAAATGCTTTGTTGTAAAGCACTTTGAGCTGAATTTATCTGTATGAAAAGTGATATACAAATAACATTTAATTGTTATTATTACCTTGTTCTCAAACACGTTTTCTCCATCTGGATGTAATTTAATTATTACAAACACATATATCTAGGCCTACAGTAGCCTATCTATCTCGGTAACTGTCGTCGGGTCAAGACGTGATGGCTGTTAAGTCAAATGCGCAAAATAACAGTATTGTAAATATATTTGTTAGTAAAGATGTGGTGAACGTGAGGGTTTTGCATTTTGTTTCTGGAACGCACTCAACTGGTAGGCTACTTGTGAACCCCGGAAGTACATTTGAAGACGGGGCACCAGTTAATGTAGCCAAGTCTGAGCGCAGTAGGCTATATGGCTTCAGCACGATACAAAGAAAAAATAAGCTTGATCGGAGGTGTGGATCCATACAAAATTGACAGACGCCATGAGTAAAGATCACTCATTGCCAATCATATCCTGACATTAACGATCTTGTGCATACGCGGCAGGTTTGACAGTGAGTGCGTTCACATGCACACTATATGCCGATCATAACCCGATAATTGTAATAATGCGATTATTGAAATGGTCTTGTGAACCCTTTATCTGATTTCCAAAATCGGGGTAAGGTCTTAACACTAGAACCGCCAAAGACGTCCATTGGACGATTGTGGGTTTTCATTTGCACATAACTATATTTTAATAAAACATTGAAGTCCGCCTGTCAATGACTTTCCCTAAAATTGTGTTCTGTTGCACCCCCTATTGTTAAATTATAAAGGGCCTGGTCTAGGCGCTCTCGCATAGGCTATGATTTTGTTATTTCTCGTATCATTCCAAGCATGTGATGACGTAGTGTAGGCTATATGCATTAGAGTGGGGTGTGCACGAAAATACAGGACAGGTTCTTGCATTTTTCGCATATTCTCGCAATATTTACAAGTTCCCACAACTTCCGAAAATCCCCGCATTTTCAACGCATAAAATCACATAAAAACCCTGCATATTCCATTGCATAATCAAGGACTTTTGCCTGCATAATCAAGGATTTTTGCCCGCATAATCAAGGATTTTTGCCCGCGTTTTTCTTCTCGAGCGTTGTACACGCCACTTCCGTGGGCCACCGGGGCCCGCCAAAAATAGGCGGCCGGTCTCTAAAAAGCCGCCCGGGTCCCAGGCTCGTGCCGGCGCCCCCTGTCGGCGGCCCGGACTGACGCCCGGCGGCCCTCCGAACGGACCCCCGTGCGTACGGGTTTTACTGCGCTCCGGGGGCGATCCCGGCCCGTTCCACGAGAGGGCGACCATCCCTGCGGAGCCTGTGAGCGTTGTACGCCCGCGGTTTCGGGCGTTCCTGTGGCGGCAGTACAGAACGTACCGCCGACACGGGCTCAAGTGCAAACTGTGTGCGTTGTACACGCGTGTACAGCCCAGGCACTTTTCACTCAAAAGCGGGGTCCCCGATCACGTGACCTCTCGGGCGGGGCCTTGCCAAATTCGAACCGTACGCCCTCCGGAGGGCGCCGATGAGGCCTGCGGTGCCCAAAAGCGTCTCGGGCCGGTTTTGAGTTTGACCCCCACCGATCGGGCTGACCTCCGGTCAGGGCGGAGGCCCGCCCGTGGCCGAATGGCGTGCGGAGTTTCGGACCAATCAGAGAGCTCGATTTTCAAAGTTGTCCGATCAGTACGAAGTCCGGTGAGCGTGATCGGGGCCTAAGGGCCCTCTGTACGTCGGACCAATCGGAGCATCCCATATGGGCCAATCGGAGAACGGGATATTCAGATCGGTTCCGTTCGGCACGAAATCCGGTGAGCGTGATCGTCACCTCAAGGCCTATGGGCCGTACGGGTTTCGGACCGATCGGACCGCTCAATTTTTTTTAATACGCTACAGTAATATTTGGCTGTACACCGACATGTGGGGGCTGTACGCGGCTGTTTCTCATGATCGGTTGGGAGTAGGAGGCTGATCTCAGAGTTTGTTCAAGGCACCCTTTGGTACTGTAGGACCACCGATTTATAGCCTCCTAGCCCCCACCACTTTGGAGAAATTTGGCTTGTATAGCCGCCATACATTCCTATGGCTGTTGTACACATCATCTTTTTAATTTTTAAAGGTGTTGTCAAAGCACTAGAGGCCTCAAAAAATTTCAGCTAACCCCTCTAGAAAAAAAAAATCACATATCTCCAAATTTACACCCTTCTGTGCAATAATTGATCATTTTGATCGAAAATGAAAACCGCTTAATCTTGGGGGCTGACGCTGAAATATGTTGATCCTTGGACACTCTAGAGCAATCTGAGTTTTGATTCATATCTGTGGGATGTTTGTAGGCCGTACGGGAAAGGCGTACAGTGCCAATAGGTTTATATGGCAGCTGTACATTCCTTTATTTCCAAACTTAACGGAGAGCTAGGAGGCTGATATTCCAGTATGTTAGTGTCAACACTTGGTACTTTAACACCACCGAGCTATAGCCTCCTATCCCCCACCAGTTTGGAGAAACAGGCGTGTATAGCCGCCATAGGTCGGTGTACAACAGCAATAGGTTTACATGATAAAATTCAAATTGCTCGGATTGGCTCGAAACTTTGCACAGTAACAGTACACCATGGAGACATGAACATACTGCCATATCAGCCTCCTAGCCCCCACAACATTGGAGAAAATGGCGTGTACAGCCGCCATAGGTCGGTGTACAACCGCAATAGGTTTACATGATAAAATTAAAATTGCTCAGATTGGCTCGAAATTGCCTTCCCAAAGAGCAGGGCCTTCCTCTTCACGGTCCTGGTCGTCATGACCTTCAGGGCTTTCTGGGTCTTCCTGGCCTGGATCCTCTTCATCGGGGACACCCTCTGAGGCGGGGGAGCAGGACATTCGCCTGGCTCCTGAGCTGCCACCTTTGACGCTGGGATACTTCAGGCTGTGAGCAAAACAACATTTTGTTTTTAGTCTTGACATTAAATACAGACTGACCTTACAGCTGTTCATATATCACCACTTTAAGATATACCTACCGGTTCCTCCTCTTCTCCTTTCTCTTCACCTTCGGAGGACACCAGAGGGGAGGAATCGCCTGACTCCTGGTACGGCACCTGGAGAGGATAGTGTAAAGGACATTCACAAGGTTAGCCTCATTCTTTAGTGATCCTTGACAGTTTGGTGTATTGTCTCTATTTGTGTGTGCTTGATTGTCACAAATGAATGGATTTTTAAGATAAAATTTCAAATAATTAAAAAACAACAACACAACTTTTAACTAACCTTTGACTCATCCCCGCTTGTGCCCTCGTCCTCTGTCTCTTCCTCCCTCCTGCCCTTCTTCGCTGCCTCTGCCCTCCTCTTGCCTCCTCTGCCTCCCCTCTCTTCCTCCTCAGGCGCCTCAAGGGCAGAAGAGATGATTCTCCTCACCTCCATGGCCTTGTCCTCGTCGGGGTTGAGGGCATAAAACTTGTCAGCCATGGAAGTGCTGTGGCACTGCATGTCCGTGACCAGTTTTCTCTCTCCTGGCGTTGCACTGTCCTTTGTCTGAAACACATTTGAAACACATAGCAGACAGAGAGACAAAAAAAGAGACAGAATAGCATCCCAAATCAACTTGTAGGAAAACACACCAGTCTATTCAAGTGCCATGTGTAACAAGATTTGGATTATGAGTGTTGTTCACACTGTTATGTGTATGTGTGTACGTGCATGTGTGCACACTTACATATTTGGCCACCGCCGTCCTGATCATGGTGAAGGATGGGTTGCCTTTGAGGCCGCTGGCGTGCCATGCGTTTCCAAAGAGGAGGTTGTTGTTCTTGCATGCGTGCTTCCCCTTTGTGTACAGCACATAAGCATTTTTGGGGCCCTGGATCGAGGCCTTAAGAGAAGATGAGACAGCCTTTATTATTCCCCAGGTTGGAGAAATTGGGATTATCGTAGCAGCAAAAAGGAGACCCGGCACATAGCGGTAAACTCTGGTACTGAAAAGAGAATTAACAAAGTGAAGTAATAGCAAAGTAATAAACTAGCCTTGATGGTCATCCACTGATCCAGCCATCCGAATTCCTCCTCGGTCATGTAGATGATGGCCTCCCCAAACGTCTTGGCGGTCTTGTGCTCTTTGACCTTTTGATAGCAAGAGAGAAAGATACAAATTGAGACAGAGAAGGAGAGAGAGAGAGAGAGATAGAGAGATTATAAGTGGCTGTGGGGAGCAGGCTGACACTTGACACAGTGTGTCAGGTAGATTAATCACTAATATTCTAATTGTGTGTTGCCAGATGGATTAAATGAGCACTCACGTGGATGAGGTAGCCGCCTGCCTGGCTTTTGCTATTGCTGTGGCGTCGCCTGGCCTCATCGACCTCCTGCTCAGTCATATTCGTGTAGACGCCGGTCCTGTGGCCGTAGGAACAGGCCCAGTACCCGGCCATGTACCCATACAGCACAAATTTGGTGGCCTCGTCTGTCTTCTGTTTTAGCTTGGCTGTGGAGAGAGAATAGAGACAAGAGAGACAGAAGATTGAACATTCGACACAACGATCAATCTTTACTCACTGCGTGTTGCGGTATGATGACGTATGCCCACCTCCCTTGTTCTCTGTAAAGCGCATTGTGTTGCCTCTGTGTATGAAATGTGCTATACAAATAAAACTTTGATTTTTTGATTTGATTGATTGACTGACAGAAAACTCACTCAGAAGCTGGGGGATCCTGATCTTGGCCCGGTTCTTAAACTCCACCAGGTCAGCCTTCGGCGGAAGGTTGTCCTGTTTCGTTCTCACATTTTCCATGCGATGCACGGTCACCGCCTTCATGTTCGACTTCATGTTCATCTCGGCCTCCCGACGCAGCTCTGCAAACTGCACCTTTGTGAGGCGGCAGTGTTTCGGTGGGATCTCGGCCAGGAACGTAATGAAAAGCCGGATGTTGGCCAGGTAGAACTGGGCTGTGGTGATCTTCCCCCCGTGTTCCTTCACAAGGGTGTTTGTGAACCTGCAGAGTTGGTGAAATACAAAGAAAATCAATAGTTTTAGTTTTGTTATATGGCAATGAATAGATTACTTGAACTTAAACCAATTGCCCTGAGCGAGTAATGACAACACTACTCACGTCCGCATCCTCGGAATGTTGTAAAGGAACACCCAGTCCGAAAGTTTTGGCACACCGTGACCCATGTACAACAGGAATGCCTTCACCCTGCTCACTTTCGACTTGGCATTTTCTTCCTGCTTCAAAGACGGGTTGAGCCCTTGATGGTGCTGTTTGAAATTTTCCAGGACTCTCTGCAATGACACATGTATGACACATGTATTAGATTAAAACCTTGGGTGTGTGCGCGTTTTAGAGTGTGTGTGTGTGTGTGTGTGTGTGTGTGTGTGTGAGAGAGAGAGAGAGATCCAATATACAGTATGAAGAGTCAAGACTCCTTACTATTCCACCAGGCAGCTCAATAAGCCTCATCCGGTTCCCTCTGCCACGCCCGGTGCTCCATGGGGAGTAATCTTTGGAGGGGGAACCAGGCAAGGTCACCGAGGTGACCTTCACTTTTCGGCCTCCTGGGTTGAGGAAGGTTGGCCGCTGGGTGGAGCTCGTGGATGGCTGGGAGGAGCTTGTGGATGGCTGGGAGGAGCTCGTGGATGGCTGGGAGGAGCTCGTGGATGGCCAGGTGGAGCTCGTGGCTGGTGCGGGGGAGCTCGTGGCAGGCCGGGTGGAGCTCGTGGCAGGCCGGGTGGAGCTCGTGGATGGCTGGGAGGAGCTCGTGGCAGGCCGGGTGGAGCTCGTGGCAGGCCGGGTGGAGCTCGTGGCAGGCCGGGTGGAGCTCGTGGCAGGCCGGGTGGAGCTCGTGGATGGCTGGAAGGAGCTCGTGGCTGGCTGGGTGGAGCTTGTGGCTGGCGCGGGGGAGCTCGTGGATGGCTGGGGGGAGCTTGTGGATGGCTGGGAGGAGCTCGTGGATGGCTGGGGGGAGCTTGTGGCAGGCCGGGTGGAGCTCGTGGCTGGTGCGGGGGAGCTCGTGGATGGCTGGGTGGAGCTCGTGGATGGCTGGGAGGAGCTCGTGGCTGGCTGGGAGGAGCTCGTGGATGGCTGGGAGGAGCTCGTGGCAGGCCGGGTGGAGCTCGTGGATGGCTGGGAGGAGCTCGTGGATGGCTGGGAGGAGCTCGTGGCTGGCGCGGGGGAGCTCGTGGATGGCTGGGTGGAGCTCGTGGATGGCTGGGTGGAGCTCGTGGATGGCTGGGAGGAGCTCGTGGATGGCTGGGTGGAGCTCGTGGCTGGCGCGGGGGAGCTCGTGGATGGCTGGGAGGACAGCAGCCCGGCATCAAACACCATTTCCTCCTCCTCCTCGTCCTCCTCCTCCACCAATGCAGCAGCCTAGCAAATGAGGTGAGTATTAGATAGATATATAGATAGACAGATAGAGAGAAAGGATACAGAGAAATAATTCTAACCTTTGGCCCTTGCCCAAGAACCGGTCTTGGTGCCACCCGCTGATGGCAGCTCAGCAGGTGGCGCAGCTGGCGGATCTTATGGTCCTTTTGGAGAAGGCGGGACCGAAGACCATTCACCTCCAACTGCGCCCGGCACGGTAGCGGACGCAGCTGGGATCTCGGCAGGGACGCGAGACCTTTGGCTTCTTGGTGGAGGGGCCAGCGGTGATGTCCTCTTCCTCCTGATCGGGTTGCAGAGGCGCCAGCTCATCCTCCTCAACATCCCAATTGGTCATGAGAGGGATGGTTGGGTTGGTGGCCCGCAGAGCAGCCAACCGCCTGATGGCCTCGTCTCTCCTCGCGTGGTCCTCCCACTGAGACCTCTCCTCCATGGTGAAGTCCTTGTGGCCGATGACGAGGTGCCTCTGAAGGTGTTTCTTCCTGTGGCCACACCCTGGGACCGGACACGGGCTGGTGCGGATGCCGATCAGGCCTCGCGCCAGCTGGAGGACAATCATCCTCTCCTCCGTATTTTTAACGTGGTGGACTGTGAGGAGGTGTCCGCTGAGAGCAGACAGCTCCTTATCGCACATTGGGCATGAAGGCATGATTAAAAGAATTCTGAAAGAGAAAACACACACACCAGATTTTAGCATTTAATATTTTATCACAACAGTGCATCTATATCATTGAATACAGCCATAGAAGCATGTCAAGAAAGTTGTTTAATTTTGCTTCAAAGTGAGAGCCATCTGCAGAGGAAAAAAGGCAAACTCCTCTTTTACCTATGTCACTTTGCAACAATAAGAAACAATTTTCCTCACAATATAGCATGACATGCTTGATATCATTCCATTCCTCATCTTGTTGTCTTTCATTTCATATAAGGTACATTACTTTTGCATTAAAACTTAGCCAGCGAGCGTCGAGTGAAAGAGTGAGCGCACATGGTTAAAGTACAGTATGGAGTAGGCCTAATTTGCATTGAGACATGCGGTCTTTCACTCGACGTTTGCGGGCTGGGTTTAATGTAAAAGTGAGGTACCTTATATGAAAAGAAAGACAACAAGATGGATGGGGAATCGAATGATAACAAGCATTTCATGCAATATTGTGAGGAAAGTTGAGAAATATTGTCTTCAATGTGAATCCTGAGAGAAAAACTAGAGAACATTTTTCTCCGCCATTTGTGGCAACACTTTGCAACGATATTTCTCAAGTTTCCTCACAATATAGCATGGAATGCTTTATATCATTTGTTTCCCCATCTTGGTGTCTTTATTTTCATATAAGGTACATGAGTTTTACATTAAAGCAAACGTCGAGTGAAAGAACGCATGTCCAAGCGCATTTCATTAGGGCTACGTGCATTTAAAAGTCATACAAAAACTTTTCTCACAGGATTTTCCTCACAGACTTGGCAGAAATCGATCAATTAGCCTTTTATCTTTATTTTCACATCCAGATACATCACTTTTTTCTATTAAAACTCAATGTTAAACTCACCCGTTAGTTTGTGCGTCTTCTCTCTCCGTAAAAACAACTCTGCACTGAACTTGCTTGTTGGATAATGCTGTATAATTTTTTAAGGTGGACTGTTTAAGGTAGACCAGAGACCCGTTTTAAGGGTTAGATAACCCTAGTTTTGTAATTAGCTAATAACTAATTACATAACAACTAATAAATATAATCTTTTTTCTTTTCATTTGCACTTTCACACACACTAACAATTACATCTATTACACAGAAACCCTCACAAAACCAAAAGGTTAATTGATTATAACTATAAGAATTAGTATTAGTATTATTACTGTTATTATAATAATGATAATTAGAATAATATATTTCTTATATTATTATAATAATCTCCTTCCCATAAGGGACAAGTCCTCTGAATATTGGAAGGATTGGAGGAAGTTGAATTTTAGCCTATCTGCAGCTTAAAGCTGAATTTGTGATTTTGGTGAAAATTTTTAATTGCTTCGATTGCCTCGAAACTCAGCACACTAACAGAGTATCATGGAGGTATGAGAATACTGCCATATCAGCCTCCTAGTCCAAGCAATTTTGGATATATTGACCCATACACAGTTTAAAGGTGAAAATTCAACTTCATCCAATCCTTCAGGTATTTGGAGGGCTTGTACCTTATGGCAAGGGGATGCTTATGTTACATTATGAGCCTCCTACCCCAAGACACTTTGGAGATATTGCCCCATAAAAAGCTTAAAGGTGAAGTTGGTGAAAATTCAACTTCATCCAATCCTTCCGATATCTGGAGGGCTTGTACCTTATGGGTAGGGGATGGTGAGGTTACATTATGAGCCTTCTAGCTCATCACACTTTGGAGAAAATGGCATGTACAGTCGAAACATGTCAGTGTACAACTGCAATAGGTTAACATAGGAGTATCAGGTATCTCAGCACCTGAAGTTTGTAGAGCTTCACAGATGGTTTCATTTGAAAGCTAGCCTAAGAATTAGTGGGGGTAGGTGGTGGTTCTGAGTAGCTACCAACTTCTGTACTGGAGATATAGCCCATCTGGAAAACGGTTATATTTTTGGTTATAACCGTTTTCCAGAAAATGGGCAAAATTAACGGAACGTTGTAGAGCTTCACGGATGGTTTCATTTGAAAGCTAGCCTAGGAATTAGTGGGGGTAGGTGGTAGTTGGGAGAGGCTATGACCTTGCACTTTGGAGATATTGGCCTGGACACTTGCCATGCAAACCTATTGCTGTTGTACACCAACCTTAAGAACACATTGTTGTGCTATAATAAATGGTTAGCTTTTTGCTGTGGTGCTAATTAACACTTCCATCTTGGATAGAAACCATCCAGCCACAGTCCATGTCTTCAGACAACAGAGCTCAGAAGACTGTTAAAGGTACGGGAGAATATCCAGCAGAACTACAGCACGCTGCAAATGTGTTGGGACAGTGAAGCGTCTTTTTATTTTTATCTCTGTACTCTAGACTGCTCTAGTAAGGAGAAATAAGCACTAACATTATCCACACCATACACTGCAATCCGATCATTAGACTTGGGGTAGTCTGACTCACGGGATGTAGGTTTGGGATGTCCTCCTGAGACCCAGTAAAAAAAAAGTGTTTTAATTTAGATTTAATTAAACATTAATCAAGTGTTGGGGTGGTAAAAAAACAAACACATTTAAAATTTAAAACAAGATTTAAAAAAATGTTTCCTTATAGACCCCTAGATACCACACCCCTAGACTAGACCCCTAGATACCACACCCCTAGACTAGTCCCCTAGATACCACACCCCTAGACTAGTCCCCTAGATACCACACCCCTAGACTAGTCCCCTAGATACCACACCCCTAGACTAGACCCCTAGATACCACACCCCTAGACTAGACCCCTAGATACCACACCCCTAGACTAGACCCCTAGATACCACACCCCTAGACTAGTCCCCTAGATACCACACCCCTAGACTAGACCCCTAGATACCACACCCCTAGACTAGACCCCTAGATACCACACCCCTAGACTAGTCCCCTAGATACCACACCCCTAGACTAGACCCCTAGATACCACACCCCTAGACTAGTCCCCTAGATACCACACCCCTAGACTAGACCCCTAGATACCACACCCCTAGACTAGTCCCCTAGATACCACACCCCTAGACTAGACCCCTAGACAGTAGACCCTAGACACTACTAGGGATGGGAATTGATAAGATTTTAGCGATTCCGATTCCATTTTCGATTCTGCTTATCGATCCGATTCCTTATTGATTCTCTTATTGGGCAAAAAAGAGTAAAAAAAGGTTTATACACATTACTTTTCTTTTATATGTACTACTTTGAACATGCCAATTACAGTGCTGTTTTTTAGGTGTATTCACCTTGAACTAAAAATAAAACTGACATAAACAAATCAGTATTTTTTCAGACCGACTACCACCAGCCTGACTCTGAACGTCATCATCTAAATTACATGGATGGAAATGGAGATTATTCATATAGTGAAAGCTGGTTTACACAATTAAACAAATGGCACTAACACAATAGACAGGGACTCTGGAGGAGTTTACCTTCGACTACACTAACGTTAGCTGCGCTGCTGTCGTCACTCGGGAGCGCATCAAAAACGGGGCATTCCTGCAAAGTTATCGCATGCTGTGTGGCCAAATGTTTTTGCATATTAGTAGTATTTCCCCCTTTGATGATATAGGTTTTTGCAAGCATTGCAAGTGGCCGTGTTGTCATCTTGGCACATGAAATGTAACCACACTTTCGAATGTTTATGCCTAGACGACATTTTGCTGGCCTCTTCTAGCACGGTCTAATAAAACAAAACAAGGCAGCGTGCGTGTGACGTCATCGCGCATGCGCAGCAACGACAGGAATCGATAGGGGAATCGTTAAGGATTTTGGCCAAGGATTCCAAGGAATCGATTCACTGGGAACCGGTTCTCAACAAGAACCGGTTTTTGATTCCCATCCCTAGACACTACACTCCTAGACTAGACCCCTAGACCTTAGACACTACACCCCTAGACTAGACACTAGACCCAAGCACACGACACTCCCGTTTCCAAGGGCTAGGGGAAGGGCTAGAAAAGAGAATTGGGATTCGGCCCTAGACTAGACCCCTAGACCCTACACCCCTAGACTAGACACTACACCCCTAGACTAGACACTACACCCCTAGACTAGACACTAGACCCCTAGACACTACACCCCTAGACTAGACACTACACCCCTAGACTAGACACTACACCCCAAGACTAGACCCCTAGACCCCTAGACACTACACCCCTCGACTAGACACTACACCCCTAGACTAGACACTACACCCCTAGACTAGACACTACACCCCTAGACTAGACACTACACCCCTAGACTAGACACTAGACCCCTAGACTAGACCCTAGACCCCTAGACTAGACCCTAGACTAGACACTACACCCCTAGACTAGACACTACACCCCTAGACCCCTAGACACTACACCCCTAGACTAGACACTACACCCCTAGACTAGACACTACACCCCTAGACCCCTAGACACTACACCCCTAGACTAGACACTACACCCCTAGACCCCTAGACACTACACCCCTAGACTAGACACTACACCCCTAGACTAGACACTAGACCCCTAGACACTACACCCCTAGACTAGACACTAGACCCCTAGACTAGACACTACACCCCTAGACTAGACACTAGACCCCTAGACTAGACCCTAGACCCCTAGACTAGACACTACACCCCTAGACTAGACACTACACCCCTAGACTAGACACTTCACCCCTAGACTAGACACTACACCCCTAGACTAGACACTACACCCCTAGACTAGACACTTCACCCCTAGACTAGACACTACACCCCTAGACTAGACACTAGACCCCTAGACCCCTAGACACTACACCCCTAGACCCCTAGACTAGACACTAGACCCCTAGACTAGACACTAGACCCCTAGACTAGACACTACACCCCTAGACTAGACACTACACCCCTAGACTAGACCCTAGACCCCTAAACTAGACACTACACCCCTAGACTAGACCCTACACCCCTAGACTAGACACTACACCCCTAGACTAGACACTACACCCCTAGACTAGACACTATACCCCTAAACTAGACACTACACCCCTAGACTAGACACTACACCCCTAGACTAGACCCTAGACACCACCCCTAGACTAGACACTAGACCCCTAGACTAGACACTACACCCCTAGACTAGACCCTAGACACTAGACCCCTAGACTAGACACTACACCCCTTGACTACAATCTAACCCTAGACACTAGACCACACTTCAACTGGCTTTGCATCTTGGTCATCTTCATCTGGCTCCTCATCTGAGTTCACACCCTCTCCTGTCTCACCCATTGGACTCAGGGAAGTCCCCAAGGCAACACCCCCCACATGTCATGTCATTTTAAAGCTACAGTTGTCCTCTAAGGAACATCAGAACTCAATACCATCCTCAAAATCCTCTGGTCCGGATCTGGAACGAACCACAACTGTCTCTGGACACTGAGCAAATTATACTTTTCACAGTATTATTATTATTTCTTAGATATCGCTGCAGTAAAAGTAAAACTCTGCTTTCTACATTGCATGCAGAAGTTCTAATGGGGAAATTGTGATTTGTATTATAATTGTTTAATTAAAAGATGGGCCTTTGGATTATTGGGGGTAAAATTGTGGAATGTTAGGATTTGTCTTTCCCCCTGGGACATGTATAAGAGGAAGCAAAAACATCATGTGCCCCAAAGTGTACAAAAATGAACTGTCGGGTCTCAGGAGGATAAAATAATTATAATTTGTTTATCTTGTTTTGCAGTGGTGATCTTGGAAGAATCAATAATGCTCTTATTATCCATATCGAGATTATTGTACAAAAAAATCTGATCTGATCCATTTATTCTTTCTCTCTTAGGTCCAAAATGACGAAAATGGCAGGAGGATGAAATAAAGGCGGTAGAGAAACATTTAGACACATTTATTGGGTCATGCACAGTCCCAGGAAAGTTGGCCTGCCTCAACTGCATCAAGGCTGAACCAGAAGCTCTCAGAGACAGGGACTGGTTAGCGGTGAAATTCTACATCAATAACCGCATCACTGCTCAAAAAAGAAGGGGGCTGTAGTTGAGTGTGTTGGGGGAGGGGGGCGAGTGAGTGTGGGGGGAGTGGAGGAGTGAGTGTGGGGAGGGGGAGAGTGAGTGTGGGGAGGGGGGGAGTGAGTGTGGGGAGGGGGAGAGTGAGTGTGGGGAGGGGGAGAGTGAGTGTGGGGGAGGGGAGAGAGTGAGTGTGGGGAGGGGGGAGAGTGAGTGTGGGGGAGGGGAGAGTGAGTGTGGGGAGGGGAGTGAGTGTGGGGGAGGGGAGAGTGAGTGTGGGGAGGGGGGGAGTGAGTGTGGGGAGGGGAGTGAGTGTGGGGGAGGGGAGAGTGAGTGTGGGGAGGGGGAGAGTGAGTGTGGGGAGGGGGAGAGTGAGTGTGGGGGAGGGGAGAGTGAGTGTGGGGAGGGGGAGAGTGAGTGTGGGGGAGGGGAGAGTGAGTGTGGGGAGGGGGAGAGTGAGTGTGGGGAGTGGGGAGTGAGTGTGGGGAGGGGAGTGAGTGTGGGGGAGGGGAGAGTGAGTGTGGGGAGGGGGAGAGTGAGTGTGGGGAGGGGAGAGTGAGTGTGGGGAGGGGAGAGTGAGTGTGGGGGAGGGGAGAGTGAGTGTGGGGGAGGGGAGAGAGTGAGTGTGGGGAGGGGGGAGAGTGAGTGTGGGGGAGGGGAGAGTGAGTGTGGGGGAGGGGAGAGTGAGTGTGGGGGAGGGGAGAGTGAGTGTGGGGAGGGGGAGAGTGAGTGTGGGGAGGGGGGGAGTGAGTGTGGGGAGGGGGAGAGTGAGTGTGGGGAGGGGGAGAGTGAGTGTGGGGAGTGGGGAGTGAGTGTGGGGAGGGGGAGAGTGAGTGTGGGGGAGGGGAGAGTGAGTGTGGGGAGGGGGAGAGTGAGTGTGGGGGAGGGGAGAGTGAGTGTGGGGGAGGGGAGTGAGTGTGGGGGAGTGGGGAGTGGGGAGTGGGGAGAGTGAGTGTGGGGAGGGGGGGAGTGAGTGTGGGGAGGGGGAGAGTGAGTGTGGGGAGTGGGGAGTGAGTGTGGGGGAGGGGGGGAGTGAGTGTGGGGAGGGGAGAGTGAGTGTGGGGGAGGGGAGAGTGAGTGTGGGGGAGGGGGAGAGTGAGTGTGGGGAGGGGAGTGAGTGTGGGGGGAGTTGGGAGAGTGAGTGTGGGGAGGGGGAGAGTGAGTGTGGGGAGGGGGGGAGTGAGTGTGGGGAGGGGGAGAGTGAGTGTGGGGAGGGGGGGAGTGAGTGTGGGGAGGTGGGGAGAGTGAGTGGGGGGGAGGGGGGGAGTGAGTGTGGGGAGGGGGAGAGTGAGTGTGGGGAGGGGGGGAGTGAGTGTGGGGAGGGGGGGAGTGAGTGTGGGGAGGGGGAGAGTGAGTGTGGGGGAGGGGGAGAGTGAGTGTGGAGAGGGGGGCAGTGAGTGTGGGGAGGGGGGGAGTGAGTGTGGGGAGGGGGAGAGTGAGTGTGGGGGAGGGGAGAGTGAGTGTGGGGAGTGGGGAGTGAGTGTGGGGAGGGGGAGAGTGAGTGTGGGGAGGGGAGAGTGAGTGTGGGGAGGGGGAGAGTGAGTGTGGGGAGGGGGAGAGTGAGTGTGGGGAGTGGGGAGTGAGTGTGGGGAGGGGGAGAGTGAGTGTGGGGGAGGGGAGAGTGAGTGTGGGGAGGGGGAGAGTGAGTGTGGGGAGTGGGGAGTGAGTGTGGGGAGGGGAGTGAGTGTGGGGGAGGGGGGGAGTGAGTGTGGGGAGGGGGAGAGTGAGTGTGGGGGAGGGGAGAGTGAGTGTGGGGGAGGGGAGAGAGTGAGTGTGGGGAGGGGGGAGAGTGAGTGTGGGGGAGGGGGAGAGTGAGTGTGGGGAGTGGGGAGTGAGTGTGGGGGAGGGGGGGAGTGAGTGTGGGGAGGGGAGAGTGAGTGTGGGGGAGGGGAGAGTGAGTGTGGGGAGGGGGGAGAGTGAGTGTGGGGGAGTGAGTGTGGGGGGAGTTGGGAGAGTGAGTGTGGGGAGGGGGAGAGTGAGTGTGGGGAGGGGAGAGTGAGTGTGGGGGAGGGGGAGAGTGAGTGTGGGGAGGGGGAGAGTGAGTGTGGGGAGGGGAGAGTGAGTGTGGGGGAGGGGGAGAGTGAGTGTGGGGGAGTGGGGAGTGAGTGTGGGGGAGGGGGGGAGTGAGTGTGGGGGAGTTGGGAGAGTGAGTGTGGGGAGGGGGGGAGTGAGTGTGGGGAGGGGAGAGTGAGTGTGGGGGAGGGGAGAGAGTGAGTGTGGGGAGGGGGGAGAGTGAGTGTGGGGGAGGGGAGAGTGAGTGTGGGGGAGGGGGAGAGTGAGTGTGGGGGAGGGGAGAGTGAGTGTGGGGGAGGGGAGAGAGTGAGTGTGGGGAGGGGGGAGAGTGAGTGTGGGGGAGGGGAGAGTGAGTGTGGGGGAGGGGGAGAGTGAGTGTGGGGAGGGGAGTGAGTGTGGGGGGAGTTGGGAGAGTGAGTGTGGGGGAGGGGAGAGTGAGTGTGGGGGAGGGGAGAGAGTGTGGGGGAGGGGAGAGTGAGTGTGGGGAGGGGGAGAGTGAGTGTGGGGGAGGGGAGAGTGAGTGTGGGGGAGGGGAGAGTGAGTGGGGGGGAGGGGAGAGTGAGTGTGGGGAGGGGGGGAGTGAGTGTGGCGAGGTGGGGAGAGTGAGTGTGGGGAGGTGGGGAGAGTGAGTGTGGGGAGGGGGGGAGTGAGTGTGGGGAGGGGGGGAGTGAGTGTGGGGGAGGGGAGAGAGTGAGTGTGGGGGGAGTGGAGGAGTGAGTGTGGGGAGGGGGAGAGTGAGTGTGGGGGAGGGGGGGAGTGAGTGTGGGGAGAAGGGGGGAGTGAGTGTGGGGAGGGGGGAGAGTGAGTGTGGGGAGGGGGGGAGTGAGTGTGGGGAGAAGGGGGGAGTGAGTGTGGGGAGGGGGGAGTGAGTGTGGGGAGGGGGAGAGTGAGTCTGGGGAGGGGGGAGTGAGTGTGGGGGAGGGGGGGAGTGAGTGTGGGGGAGTGGGGAGTGAGTGTGGGGGAGGGGAGAGTGAGTGTGGGGAGGGGGAGAGTGAGTGTGGGGAGGGGGGAGTGAGTGTGGGGAGGGGGAGAGTGAGTGTGGGGAGGGGAGAGTGAGTGTGGGGGAGTGGGGAGAGTGAGTGTGGGGGAGGGGGGAGTGAGTGTGGGGGAGGGGGGAGTGAGTGAGTGTGGGGGAGGGGGGGAGTGAGTGTGGGGGAGGGGGAGAGTGAGTGTGGGGAGGGGGGGAGTGAGTGTGGGGGAGTGAGTGTGGGGAGGGGGAGAGTGAGTGTGGGGAGGGGGGAGAGTGAGTGTGGGGGAGGGGAGAGAGTGAGTGTGGGGGAGGGGGAGAGTGAGTGTGGGGAGGGGGGGAGTGAGTGTGGGGGAGTGAGTGTGGGGAGGGGGAGAGTGAGTGTGGGGAGGGGGGGAGTGAGTGTGGGGGAGGGGGAGAGTGAGTGTGGGGAGGGGGGGAGTGAGTGTGGGGGAGTGAGTGTGGGGAGGGGGGAGTGAGTGTGGGGAGGGGGGGAGTGAGTGAGTGTGGGGGAGGGGGGGAGTGAGTGGGGAGAGTGAGTGTGGGGGAGGGGGGGAGTGAGTGTGGGGGAGGGGGAGAGTGAGTGTGGGGAGGGGGGGAGTGAGTGTGGGGGAGTGAGTGTGGGGAGGGGGAGAGTGAGTGTGGGGAGGGGGGAGAGTGAGTGTGGGGGAGGGGAGAGAGTGTGGGGAGGGGGGGGAGTGAGTGTGGGGAGGGGGGAGAGTGAGTGTGGGGGAGGGGAGTGAGTGTGGGGGAGGGGAGTGAGTGTGGGGAGGGGGGAGAGTGAGTGTGGGGGAGGGGAGTGAGTGTGGGGGAGGGGAGTGAGTGTGGGGGAGGGGAGTGAGTGTGGGGGGGCAGTGAGTCAGACTTTTAACCGGGTCAGTTCTACAACCGGTCGGCCCAGAAGCAGCCCACGTTGCCAGACTGGCCTGTGAGTCGATTTTCCACTGTTTCATAACAAAGCAGTGGAACAGGGCGAACTAGTGAAGCCAGCTACCCTTATTTGCTTTTTTGCTTATGTTTACATACACTTGTTCATGTTTACATACTTGGTGATTGTTGAAAGAGAGAGAAGGAGGATTTGGAGAGCGTGTTCCAAGTGTTCCCCAAGCAGTCTTTGTCACGATGTCCTCTAAATAAAAAGAAAATGCACCCCCCCCCTCTCTCTCTCTCTCTCTCTCTCTCTCTCAATTCAATTCAATTCAATATGCTTTATTGGCATGAATGTCGGGTGAACAATATTGCCGAAGCGTCAAGAACACAATTCAATAATAACATGAAAAAAAAAACAGATTAAGTATATGGTTAATTACTGTAAGTTAACTAACAACTAACAGCTCTCTTTAAAAATAATATTTCTAGTAAAAAATGTGGCCAAATAAATAAATTAATAATAATAATAATAATAAATAAAAGAGCAAGTTGTGCTACTGTCAGTCCCTAAGGTTGTGGCAACTTGTTAGGTATTTGGCGGCTATAATAGCACAATCCTTCTTCTCTCCTAAAAGGTACTGGACTCTTTTTTGTTCTGTTAGGGATTCAAATTCGGAGCATTTTCGTCTAATTTCAAGTAAGAAACTTTCTCTAATGTCAGAGTATTTTTCACAGTGAAGGAGGAAGTGTAGCTCTGTTTCCATCTCTCCTCTGGAGCATTGCTGGCAGAATCTGTCCTCTTTAGGAGCCAGGTCTGCCTGTGTCGACCCTTTTCAGTGGCAGGTTGTGCTCGCTGAGCCTGTACATAGTCAATGATTTCCTCCGTTTTTGATCTGAAACAGTGGTCAGATAGTCTGCCACTGTGTATTCTCTATTTAGGGCCAAATAGCATTCAAGTTTACTTTGAGTTTTTGTAATATTTATCCAATGGTTAATACAATTTTCTTTTTGTTTGCTTATAATTTAGTTGGGCCAGATAATCTGAGGGATGTCCTGAGGTGTTGAGGGGTCACACTGTGAACATCGTCTCAGGACCATTTGAGGGGTCACTCTGTGAACATCGTCTCAGGACCATTTGAGGGGTCACTCTGTGAACATCGTCTCAGGACCATTTGAGGGGTCACTCTGTGAACATCGTCTCAGGACCATTTGAGGGGTCACTGTGTGAACATCGTCTCAGGACCATTTGAGGGGTCACTCTGTGAACATCGTCTCAGGACCATTTGAGGGGTCACCCTGTGAACATCGTCTCAGGACCATTTGAGGGGTCACTGTGTGAACATCGTCTCAGGACCATTTGAGGGGTCACTCTGTGAACATCGTCTCAGGACCATTTGAGGGTCACTGTGAACATCGTCTCAGGACCATTTGAGGGGTCACTCTGTGAACATCGTCTCAGGACCATTTGAGGGGTCACCCTGTGAACATCGTCTCAGGACCATTTGAGGGGTCACTGTGTGAACATCGTCTCAGGACCATTTGAGGGGTCACCCTGTGAACATCGTCTCAGGACCATTTGAGGGGTCACTGTGTGAACATCGTCTCAGGACCATTTGAGGGGTCACTGTGTGAACATCGTCTCAGGACCATTTGAGGGGTCGCTCTGTGAACATCGTCTCAGGACCATTTGAGGGGTCACTGTGAACAGTGTCAGGACCATTTGAGGGGTCACTGTGAACAGTATCAGGACCATTTGGCTGAGGGCACTTGTCTCGCCTTGGCATTTAAAGGCTTTGTGGTGGGGAGGGGGGAGAGTGAGTGTGGGGGGAGGAAGAGTGGGGGAGAGTGAGTGTGGGGGGGGAGTGAGTGTGGGGGGAGAAAGAGGTGTGGGGGGAGGGTGAAAGAGAAAGAGGGAGAGAGAGAGAGAAAGAGGGTTGAGAAGGATCGTTTCATTCATTTGTTGGAATGTTAGAATGTTATTATAATATTATACTATACTATATATAATAACTTTAATAATCTTCATTTTACATTTGGCACCCAACCTTGTTTTTTAGTTGAGGCTCCTTTTTTTTATTGCATTGCATTATTATTATTGAATATATTTAACAAGTGCATTGTGGTTGGCTGAGGCTCATCAGTGTTCCAGTAGGGTGGGCCACTACCCTACTCTTTTGTAACAATTAATAAATTGGCATGGATTTGAAAAAGGTGTTAATTGTGATGCTCATAAATGGGAAATGTAGTAGGTCCCCATTATGACTGAACATTCAGGTCATTGTGATGCTCATGGGAAATGTAGTTTTAAAAAAGGTCCCCATTATGACTGAACATTCAGGTCTGCATCTTTTAAGAGATTCTGAAGATTTGAAGTGATTTACATAATCAATGAGCGTCATTGGTCATATTGCTCTGAAAATCATGTTCCTAGGCCTTAAGGTAAGGGTTAGGGTTAGTGTTAGGGCAGCCAGTCAAAGTCCCCACATAGTAAAGTTAAGCCAGTATGCGTGTGTGTGTGTGTGTATGTGTGTGTGTGTGTGTGTGTGTGTGCATGTGCATGTGTGAGAGGATGTTCCAAGGTGGCCTAAAGCCTGTGCTAGAGAGTAGAGGGAGGGGGGGAGGAATAGGTTAGGGTCAGGGCTATAGTCCCTTGGTTAGGGTCAGTTCGGGAGACCTAGTGGTTAGGGTCAGGATAGTGGTTTGGGCTGGGATTAGGCGTCAGCCAGGGGGTCCAGCCTAGGTTCAGGCAGGGGGCAAGTGGTTTTAACCCGTTAAGGAATGTTGGAGTGTTACGCCCCCTGGTGGCCCGAGGAAGCAGAGCGCAACATATAACAATGGGTTGGACAGATGAGGGTGCAGTCACACAAAACCCAGGACAACCAAAATAGGAAATGATGAATTTAATAGCAACACAGGGAACAGAGAGGACTAACAGTGGCACCAAACAAAAGCATAATCCGAAATAAAACCCCACCCCCCCCTTTACAGGTGCTGGGCACCTCAAAGTACAGTGGGTGGTGCGCACTCTAAACTGGGGTGTTAGACAGCAGGTAATCCTACGTGTGTGTGAAGATGTAGACCCAGGGTATCTCAACTAGTCATCTGCCCCTGTGTGCACAAAACATACAAAGGTTAAATCACAGACAATAACTAAAAGCTGTTTAACCAATTAACATAACTACAAACAAAAGAGTAACACAAGAGAAACTTCACATTAAACCAATAAATAAACAACCAAACAAATCAAACCAAACCAAGCTCTACCAACCAGAGCCCTGCCACAGCTCAGGCAGGTCAGAGAGAACTGAGGACAAAGAGGACTATTTATAGGAAGGGAGGGACCAGGTTGATTGAAGTCGTTAATTGAAAGCAGGTGAGAACTGATGACATGAACCAGGCGCGCGCCCTGAGAGTTTGGAGATGAGAACAGTAGAGGGAGACAAAACAACCACACAACAAAACCAAACAGGTAGGCCTAACAAAACAGAACAACACACATATGTAACACTCCCCCCCATAAAGAGTTAGCCCATGGCTAACGATAAATCAACCTCCCCTTCACATACACTACAATAGCCCAACTATTCCTACAGACTATCCCCGAGAAAGGGCACCAGCAAATACATTTTCGGCGCCCTTTCTGTGTCGAATAGTCAAATTATAGCTCTGAATAATCAGAGACCAGCGCATTAGTTTATGCAGGTTATGCATCTGATGCCAAAAAACCAAAGGGTTGTGATCGGTGTAAACAACCACAGGTTCCACACTACACCCCACACAGACTTCAAAAAATTGGAGTGCGAGCAGCAAGGCCAATGTTTCCTGCTCAACCGTGGAGTAGCGACTCTGACACCCACTGAACTTCTTTGAGGGGTACCCTACGGGATGGACAAAACCATCTGGGTCCATCTGAGTCAGAACTGCACCAGCACCAGTAGAACTTGCATCCACCTCAAGAGCAAAGGGGGTGCTAAAACTAGGAGCACTCAGTACTGGGGCATTACACAGCAGAGCTTTACAGCTGTCAAAAGCTACTTGGCATTTCTCTGACCACCTGTAAGGCACCAAGGGACTGATTAAATCAGTCAGAGGAGCTGCAACAGTAGAAAAGTTTCTACAGAAACCTCTGTAGTAACCCACCATGCCTAGAAACCGGCACAGCTCACATCGAGTGGTTGGCACAGGGAAGGAGGCCATAGCAGCAACTTTGGCCTCCAGAGGGCGCACTTGACCTCCGCCCACCTGCTTACCGCCCACCTGCTTACCAAGATATGTGACCGTCGCTTTCCCGAACTCGCACTTCGCCAAGTTCAGTGTCAGAGACGCATCAGCCAGACGCTGGAAAACTGTCCTCAGCGAGGATACATGATTTTCCCAATCTGAGGAGTGAACCACCACATCATCCAAATAAGCCTTACAATCAGGCACACCAGAAAAAACTATATTGACCAGTCTTTGGAATGTGGCCGGAGCATTCCTCATACCAAAAGCCATTACTGTATACTGCAGAAACGAGTCAGGGGTCACAAAAGCACTGATATCCTTGTTTTTAGCCGCCTCTGAATCAAGCGCAGCAGCAAAGCACTTGGCTAAATCAGCATCCTCCTTCTGAGCAGCGATAAGATTACTGCGGGTCATGGGCAGCTGTGTTGTCTCAGAAACAAGGCTGTTACACTGAAGCAAACTCGGAACGTTGGTCTCAACAGCAGGCTGAGTAGACATAGGTGGACCTGGGGAAACAGGCTGGTCAGACAACGCAGTCGCGAACATGGTGTCCGACAGATCAACCGCTTCTCCCGATCTACGTGCCTGAGCACGAGTGACCATACGTACAGAGAATACGTCAGGAAAATCCTGAGCTAACACATCGGGCTGCGTAACAGTGGGGCGCTCTAAAACCTCCAACATTGGGATCACCTTTCCACCAGCGATATCATTCCCTAACAGAAATGTCACTCCCTTCACTGGCAAAGACGGACACACGCCCACCATAAACACTCCTTTGACCAAGTCACAGGCTAGATGCACCTGGTGGAGGGGCATAGACACAAACCCCATTTCGATGCCCTGCACCAGAATACTAGAGCCGCTGATCGACTCAGAGAAGGGCAACACATCAGACAATATAAACGACTGCGCTGCTCCGGTGTCTCTCAGTATACGTACAGGGCACCGGTCTGATACCTTACCACTGAGGGACACAAACCCATCTATTACAAATGGTGCGTAACTAGAGTCCAAGGACTCACACACCCCATCTGAAGGTAACGACACGGGGCTAGGCACTATTTGCACTAGACCAACCTCTTTTGGTCGCATACTGGGCTGCGCTAACTTGCGTTTTAGCAAGAAACAGTCAGCTCGGATGTGACCAGTCTGATGACAGTGCCAACACTCCCGTTCCTCGCTAGTGCGGGTAGAAAATGGGCGGGGCGGACTAGTCTGCGCTCTCACTGGAGCAGAGGGGTAAACCCTACCATCATTATGAGAACTGCCAAAGGTTTGCTTATGGGTTAGGACAAACTCGTCAGCGAGCACAGCAGCTTGCGCTAGCGTCGACACTTTCTGTTCATTTAAATATGTAACAAGCCGGTCTGTGAGGCTATTTTTGAATTCTTCTATAAGAATCAACTCAGACAGAGACTTAAAATCGGTTACATAGCTGGCTTTACACCATCGATTAAACTGAGTCTCCTTTTCACGGGCGAACTCAACGAAAGTTTTACCAGGCAACTTTTCGTGCCCTCTAAACTTTTGCCTATATGCCTCAGGCACTAATTCATATGCGCGGAGCACAGCTTTCTTTAGCACCTCATAGTGCAAACTGTCTTCCAGAGACAGAGAGGACAGAATCTCTTGCGCTTTCCCTGTCAACTTGCATTGAAGCAATATAGCCCAGACCTCTTTAGGCCACTGCAGAGAGGTAGCAACTCGCTCGAATGCATTAAAATACGAGTCTACCTCATCCTCACGAAACTGAGGTACAAGGGCTATGTGTTTACTAACATTAAACCCCCCACCGAACGTAGAGGAATCGGCTACCATGGGCTTAGCAGGACTAGAGGAAACAAAACCGGCAGTTGCAGCAGCGGCCGCCAACTCCAACTCCTTCAGTTTCACCTCCATTTCCATTTCCAGTCTACGCATAGCCAACCGGTGACTGTACTCAGCTTCTCTTTCTCTCTCCCGCGCCTCAAGCTGTAACTGAGCCATGCGAAGCCTGTGTCCGGCATCGCTCCCTTCAGGAGTAGAGTGTAGAGGAGTGGGCTGATTCACAGCACTACGAGGTCTAGTCTCCACTTCAGGAGCTCCATCCGACCCAGCGGACCCCTCAGGCGCCTCCACCTCCTTAAACACCTCCTTCTCCTCATCCTCTAGGTCGCATAACCCTGCAGACGGGGGAGCAATGACACCGGCGCCAGTACCCAGCACCTTACAATCAACCAGCAGACACAATACAGCCTCCTTCAACTCAGCCTTAACCAAACTTCGCGAAAATGTAACCTCAAAATGGGCTGCAATAGCATGCAAGTCCTCCTTCCTACAGAGGTCAACCCGCTCCACAGAAGGATCACTGAGAAACTCCTCAAGCTCAAAAGCACTCATGTCAAACGTGTTCACACGACACCCAAACCACAACACTGCTAACCTAACAGCCTACACGACGTGCACACTGCACACCAACATCCACCAACCCGTTGCATTAAAGGATCAAATATCCCGGACGAGCCCCCATTTATGTTACGCCCCCTGGTGGCCCGAGGAAGCAGAGCGCAACATATAACAATGGGTTGGACAGATGAGGGTGCAGTCACACAAAACCCAGGACAACCAAAATAGGAAATGATGAATTTAATAGCAACACAGGGAACAGAGAGGACTAACAGTGGCACCAAACAAAAGCATAATCCGAAATAAAACCCCACCCCCCCCTTTACAGGTGCTGGGCACCTCAAAGTACAGTGGGTGGTGCGCACTCTAAACTGGGGTGTTAGACAGCAGGTAATCCTACGTGTGTGTGAAGATGTAGACCCAGGGTATCTCAACTAGTCATCTGCCCCTGTGTGCACAAAACATACAAAGGTTAAATCACAGACAATAACTAAAAGCTGTTTAACCAATTAACATAACTACAAACAAAAGAGTAACACAAGAGAAACTTCACATTAAACCAATAAACAACCAAACAAATCAAACCAAACCAAGCTCTACCAACCAGAGCCCTGCCACAGCTCAGGCAGGTCAGAGAGAACTGAGGACAAAGAGGACTATTTATAGGAAGGGAGGGACCAGGTTGATTGAAGTCGTTAATTGAAAGCAGGTGAGAACTGATGACATGAACCAGGCGCGCGCCCTGAGAGTTTGGAGATGAGAACAGTAGAGGGAGACAAAACAACCACACAACAAAACCAAACAGGTAGGCCTAACAAAACAGAACAACACACATATGTAACATGGAGGTATGGTCCGGTATGCCCCGACTACTACCACCTAGCACCCCCTGTGTGTGTGACCGGTGGGCGCCCGGCTGTCGGCTCTGGTTTGTCTTCCCTCCCCTCACACCATTGAGCACACTGGACCTGGGTATTCAACCCTCTCACAGCCCAACACTGATCTAGTGCCTGACATAATCCTAGCCTTGTGGTCTACTGATCCACTGGACCCACCTTACTTTAATCCTAATCCAATTCTAGCTCTGAACCTGACCGCAGCCCTGAGAGTGGCACTGACCCTAAGGATTTTGGACTGTAGGCCTAGCCCTCACCTCGCTCTAACCCTGGGACCAACTGGAACCTGGCTCCATACCTAACCCTAGTCCCAATGACTACGGTTGGCTCTGGTTTGTCTTTCCTCCTCTCACACCATTGAGCGCGCTGTGCCTAGGTATCCAATCCTCTCACAGTCCAACCCACGGCTCTGTTGCTTGGTGTTAACTCTCCTGCACGCTGTCAGGCCTTATCCGGGCATCATCCTAACCTTGTGTCTACTGAACCTAGCCCCAGCTCTGACATAAGGATCGTGACCTGTGGACCCAACCCTGGTTTCATCCTACCTTAAAACCTCCCTGTATCCTGACTCTGTATCTAATCCCAGCTCTGACCTTAAGGTCCGTGGGCTGTGGGCCCAACCCTGGTCTCATTCTAACCCTAACCCTAACCCTAACCCTAAGCCGGCAGATAAGGGTTCAGCAGTGGTAATAATGGACAGGGACCAATATATCTTTGAGGCAGAGCGCCAACTGAGTACTATCACAAACTGCCGGGCCCCATTTTTCTAGATACAGCACAACAGATTGCTCTCATACTGGACGACCTTAAATCCCACAATTACATCACCTCCAAACAACACACATATCTGACCGGTTTGCAGGACTACAGGGCGAGGAGGTTCTACCTCCTCCCCAAAATCCATAAAGACCCCTCCTCCTGGACAGTCCCCTTTAAAATCCCTCCGGGCAGACCGATTGTGTCCGACTGTGCCAGCAAAACATATGGCATTTCAGAATACATCGACCATTTCCTCAACCCCCTGTCTGTTCTCCATCCCAGTTATATCAAAGACACATATGACTTCATCAGCAAGGTACAGACTGCCACCCTTGGCCCTCATGACCTTTTGTTTTCAATGGATGTTGACAGCCTATAAACTAACATTGAGACGGTCCCAGGCCTTCAAGCGGTCAAAAACTGCTTGGAGGCCAACCCCTCACCTGGGCGTCCAGATACCCACATCCTCAGACTGCTCGAACTGTCATTGATCAAAAATGACTTTGAATTCAACCGGCAAACCTACCTACAGGTCAAGGGGGTGGCTATGGGAAAGAAGTTTGCCCCTTCGCTAGCAGACATCTACATGGCCGCTTGGGAGGAAACTGTCCTCCCACTCTGCCCCCTCAAACCATCTCACTATTACAGATACCTTGACGACATCTGGGGTGTATGGCCTCACGCAGTGCCTTTGACAGTTTTGTTAAAATCCTCAACTCCCACCATCCCTCGAGTGTACTCCACGACAGCAGTGTAGACTTCCTAGATGTAACCACCTTCAAAGGGGAGTCCTTTCACGCCACACACCATCTTGACACCAAGGTATTTTTCAAGGTCACAGACACACACGCTCTGCTCCATGCGAGTAATTTCCACCCCCCTCACACGTTCAAGGGTCTGGTCAAATCCCAGCTCTTACGCTTCCATCGCATTTGTACCAGGCCCCATGACTTTGAGGAGGCTACTGATGTCCTCTTCAAGGTCTTGAGGCAGAGGGGCTACTCAAGGTCCCTCCTGCGCTCTGTTAGGAGGTCATTTTTGGAGCCCCGCCCCCCCCGTACGGGCAAAACCCTGCCTCTGGTCACAACGTACAGCAAATGCTCGGTCGCTGTCAATGCTCGCCTCAGACTCAACTTCAACCGTTTCAAATCGGACACTGGTATCCTGAGCAACTTCTCCCTGGTCTCAGCCCTTAAGAGAAACTCAAATCTGGGGGATTTGCTAGTACAGCCTCAGGCCCCTTAATCCCAGGGTGACCAGGCAACATCCCAATTTCCTACATCCCACCTCCAAAGCTCATCTGCCGCAACACATCATCCAATCCGTCATAGAATACCCATCCATACCTCCAACTGTGTATATGCCATAAAATGCCTGGCCTGTGGTCTCTATTACGTGGGTGAGACCGGCAACTCTCTCTCAGCCCGTCTGAGCCAACACCTACGTAACATTTACCTTCATCTCCGTTCTGACACTCATCTGGTCAGCCACTTCCTCAACCACGGCCCCTCCTCCCTCGCCATGATGGGGCTTGAACACGACCCAAACTGGACACGACCCCGCAGACAGAGGCGTGAGCGGTTTTGGATCAGCCGCCTAGGCAGTGTTTTCCCAAACGGCCTCAATGAACGTCTGTAAGGTAATGTAATGTACCTACTCCCGCCCCACTCTGTGAATTATCTGTATTCATTGACAACTTAACATTCCCTTTTCATACCCGGATTCAATGTCTCAGGTCTCCATCATTGCAGGACCTGTGTTTCTCCCTGACCTTATTCTTTACTATGGCTCTGACTCTACAGCCTGACCCTCACCCCAATCCTGACCCTATAGTCACAGGGCCTGTGTTTGATCCCGTCCTCGACTTGGCTCCTAGCCCTCACTTTAACCTCCCTGGGGACTCTGAATCCTGTAGCCTGGCCCTTGACCTGGCCCTGACCCTAATGTTACAGTACCTGTGGTTTACCCGGTCCCCGGCCCTGTACTCAGCCCTGACCCTAACCGTTATATCGCCATGGTAACTTAGGCTGGTGAGCTAACCTGCTCGGTGGCAGGTTAAGTTCCAGATTACGGCTCGACGCTATAAAAACGCCGGTAGTCAACCAGTCAATACATGCGGAAAATGGCTTGTCCTTTCTTAGAGGGTCCCGTGGAGCTCGGTGCGCGAATAGTTAGAGGGTCTCTAAGGAAGGCGAGAGTATTTAAGGACCGACAAAACCCATTAGAGTTTTCTGATGACTATTTATATGAAAGATACCGATTTTCGGCAGAAGGGATCATTTATATCTGTCAGCTAATTTTTGTATTAAACATTACAACCATGTAGGCTGTTTATTGGAGAAATTCAAGTAGGCCTATGCCTAGGCTACTTACCGGTTTGGATTATGTTTTTATGTTTGTTCTTCACTTGCTCCCATGAACGTTTTCCATTGCCAGGGTTTGCACTGAAGGTATATATAAGAATAGTCCTAACGTCACATCTATGCAACTCATTCATGTTAAGGCATGCAAACGTCACATCTAGGCCAGCATAGCGTTCATCATGGGGCATGTAGCAAGTTATATGGCTATTGACCAAACAGCTATATTAATTAAATTTAATATTGATAAGCCTATTAACTTACGCATTCAAACAGTCAGCAATTTTTTGCCAGCTTTCCTTCCTCGCTTTAGTTGCAGCAACCATGTTACTCTTGGCCAGAATAATATGTTTGTAGTCTTCATATTTCTGAATGATGAGCATCTGCTCCTCTTGTGTGAAGTAGGCGGCTCTAGATCGCTCCATGTTTGCGATTGGCCATACCGGTAAACACCGCCTCTTTATATGTGCACGCGCTCATAGCTAGATTAGATCAGCTGGGTCGAGTTAACGAGTTGATAACCACCTTCGTGGTACCGTTTATCCGTGATTGCGGTTGTCTCGTTTACTCGAGCGAGCTAGCGAGAAGTTTAACTGGATGTGTTGAACTACGTTCGTAGTACAGGCCTCTGGTCAGAAAAGCAGGAAATCCTGTTTAATCAGGAACAATCACATCCCTGAGAGAGAGAGGGACAGAGAGACACAGAGACCGACAGAAACAGAGGGAGAGAAACAGACAGAGACAGACAGAGAGAAACAGAGGGATGGAGAGAGACTCAGACAGACATGAGAGAGAGACAGATACAGAGAAAGGGAGACAGAAAAAGAGAGAGACATTAAGAAAAACAGACAGAGAAAATAAGAGTTGATGCAATTACCTAGAAGAACGTTAAACAGCTTTAGGCTTTAGGCTGTCGGCCATCTTCACTCCTGTTCCTCTCATGTTCATCAAGGCCATCATGCTGTTTGTGAACATCCTGAAACAGCAGAAACACACCCAATATGAAACACAGAACAGTTGAAAAGCCGTCTTCACTTGCTCAATTGATTTCGCTTTAATACAATGTTTTGCTCAACACTTCATTACGACTGCATAATAAACGGCAGAATTTGTACACACCTATCCATTATGTTGGTCAGACAGTCCCTTAACATCCTCCCCCCGACTCGAAAGGTGGGCAACCTGTGGATAATGTGTAATGTCACCGGATTGTATCCATTTCAGAGACACATACCATAAAACATAAAACAAATGGACCAAACATAGCACAATCCATTCACACTGTACACTAGGCACAGATCACATAAAAATTATTGAACAGTTCCATGGGATGTCCTCAGGCTCTTTTGAGGCTGGCTCCATCAATGGACACGGTGGAGCTGTTTGAGCAAAGTGGAAGAGATCTTTGCTGTGATCATGCCATGCCACTAAACGTTAGTAAAAATACACGTATTCTTTGTCCCACCTCGGTATTAGTGGAACCAAATTACAGCCAGCAGCCAGGCTGTGAGCTTGCGAATGTCAGCTAATGCTAATGCTAACGCTAGCCGACGAGCTAAAAGCTGCTTGCTTGCTTTTGGTTTCAGTAGCTAGCTTGCTAAATGTATGTCTCATGTTGGCTATGAACTTTTCCCCCCCACTATTTAAGTACATACATAAACATTGCATTGCCAGGAGTTCTCATTATTGAGATGTTAACTTAATGAAAGTAATTCAACACTCTCGCGTCGAAGTAGCTAGCTAGTTTGCTAGTACATTTGAACATACATTACATTGCTGACGCTTTTGTCCAAAGCGACTTCAAGTCAGAGTTTTCTCATAATTCATAAATCGCACAAACCTGTTTATAGACGACTTCTTCTCTTGGATGTTCGCTCTTCTGCTGCGATCGTTACTGACCTCGACTCGTCTGCAGTTTAAGTGCAGGAATTATCAATCCACGTGAGCGACGAGAACCTGGCTCTGTGTTAAATTGACGCAAGACAAAAAACACAGAAATAAGTGAATTATTTAAACAGCATTTTAGGCCTGATGATTCCGTCCCAAGCTTTTTGATCCAAATAAGCGGTGATATTCTGGTCCAGATCTGACTAGTCATGATATGACTTGAGTTGTCCCCAATCGGGCTCGTCCGGGTCCGTCCGTGCTTGCTGGGAGGCCTATATAAAAGTCTTTGCGCTAAAATACGGCTCGCTCTGAACTCGTCTGTCTCCCCACGCTTCTGTTTCAAGAATGCGCGCGCATACATAGCTGGGTCTATAATGAACAAATATGACCCACGCTCTATTTTAACAAATGCTGGGTTTTGAAGTGTCGGTGCTACCAATAAATAACTTATTTAGACGCGTTCTGTCCGAGTGAAATTATTTTTCCGAGGTAGTCTTCTTCTGTGGTGGTGGCGGTGCTTTGAAGCTTCAACCCAGCATTTGTTAAAATAGACCCTTTTGCTTAGGTAAGTGTAGTTTCATGTTTATCTGACACTTGTAAATATGAGCTCTCCTAACTAGGCCGACACCGATTTATTTTGACGGCAAAGTGAATGGACCAGCAAAGGACTGTTGTCTGGCATGAGAGAGCGGAATGTGACAACGGGAGTAGGGCTACATTTCAACCAGACATTCCAGTGAAACCAGGTAGTCAAAATAACTTACCTGATATAAAATGGGCACCGCAAACGCAGGCATTTCTGAGGATTTCCTCAGTCCAGTCCGTAGGCTTAATAATGGCGATTTCGTCTGTCTTCCTCTGCTACCGTTTCAAAAATGCGTGCGCATACTTGTGCTGACTAGGCTGTAAAAGGGTCTATAATTAACCGTTACATAACTTCTATATATCTATACACATCCAGTGACAAAATATGTCATGGTACCTTGGTATGTCCACACCAAGGATTGAACTCACAAACTTTGGGGTGATAGGCAGCGCACTATCCACTCGGCCACCGCTGACCTCGGTAATCTGTGGAGTCTTTTTCTTTTGATGTTCTGGGACCACTGCCTCTTGTGGTAGCAACATAGAACTGCAGGTCAACAACTCGCCGGAAGTTGAGGCAGGGATGGAGCGACAAAAAGGGATTCCCTCTTCTTGGTGTGTCGGCTTACAGCCAAGACACAAAAAAGCCCTTCCTTTACTAGTAGTAGTGCATGTCTGTTGACTGGAAATGATCACATGAGCGTTGGCAACACCATGTCTCGTTATGAGTGCGGTTCGCTCGGAGTTTCAGTTAGTCGTTCGTCGTTTCAGTAGATACGCATCTGTCTGACCTTACATGGCTCCTCACTTCACTTTAATGGCACGTTGGAGGACAAAAACAGACGTGCACAACCACAACAACAGCAAATGGCCCCAGGTTCTGAAACAAAGGCATTGTGAACAAACATAAAGACACTGGGAATGGAACTGAGGCGCCAAAGTCGTGACCAAGTTGGCTGGACATGTAGTGGTCCGCAGACAGAGCTAATCGAGAGCCGAGTTCACGGATACGGGCGCAAGGAGGGTTTTATCGCACTGTTCCCATGACAACCCCACGCCGTGCAGTGAGTACAAGGCTGGGAGGACAGAGAGGGTCAGTGTGGTCTATTGTATCAGAAAGGTTCTCCAAAGGTGATACGTTTGTTCTTACACCGTTGAGTGTTCTCTTCGGCACGGACGTCTGGAGCTGTTAAGGTTCTGTTCAGGAGAGAGACGGTGCTCTTCTCAAAGTGGCTGAGGACCATGGTGCAGTCAAACCCCAGCAAGACAGGACGATGTTCTGACCTTTGACCTTGGGCGATGTGGCTGAGAACCATGTCAGAAACAGTGTTTAGAGAGAGAGAGAGAGAGAGAGAGAAGGAGGGAGGGAGGAGAGAGAGAGAGGGAGAGATAGAGGAGCTCCCTGATGATGTCACCCTCCAGCTTACAGCTCTCTCCCTGTGCTGTGATGAAACAAAATGGTCCCCAAGAAGTCCGGCTGCGTTGTGGCTAGGGCTGTATATCATCTTGGATTTCGCGATACGATACGCATCACGATACACAGGTCACGATACAATACGATACGATACGATACGTATTGCGATACACACATCATTTACTGAAAGATTTTAAGTGTTCAAGACTGAAAACTGAATGGCTCAAATGCACTATATAGATAACTCAAACTCAATGACTGGACAGAGAGCTAGCTAATAAATATTTTACATTTGATATCCATGCTTTTTAAACTGTCAACATTGTAGTATTTATGGTTTTTCAAAATTATTTATATGTATGCTTTTTTAACTTAATATTGTAGAATATGCTTTTTAAACTGGATTTAAAAATAAAAAAAATAAAAAAAAGATATATATATTTTTTTTTTAAAAAATTTTACAGCGCCCGGCTGTATCGATACTCCGGGCTGAAAGATCGATACAGTATCGCGAGACTACGTACCACGATGCATCGTTGTATCGATACAATCCTACAGCCCTAGTTGTGGCCGTTTGTGTCCATTTGGTCGGCATGCCATGACGGACTAGGGGTCCTCAAATATGTTGACTCAGGAGCCCTGGCACGTTCCCAGGCAGCCTTCCATTCTGATGATGGTAGGGTGGAGTTTCTATATGGAGGAGGGGGGTCTGTTGTGGTCAGACCCCCCCGCCTACTTAGAATCTCCATTGGTTTCAGCCCCAGGGATTGGCTAGATATTTCTTTGTCGAGTCTCAAGAGTGCGTGTGGACTGATCCTGTTCCGTTTTGCCCGTTAGCCACGACCAAACCAAACCATGGTCCAATGGTCAAAATGGCGCCTTACGGGCGCCTGTGTGTCGGTTTGCCACACTGAGGGTTTTGAAATGACTGGGCCTGTTTGAGTTACTGGATCCGGAATGGCCGACCTCCTCTGGTGGCCTTGTGTCCAGTGGAGGGGGTTAGCAGAGGCTTTGACGTGCAGGATTTTGGAGAAGCCAGGTCTTCAGGTTCTTCAGGGCCTGGGAGGGAGGGAGAGAGAGAGAGAGAGAGTGAGTTAGAGAGAGATACGAGAGAACGGAAAAAAAGAAAAATGAAAGCGCCGGACTCATTCGTCAGAGAAAAGTAAGACTATCCCCCTTTCCGTTAGTGGACCGTGGTGAAGCGCACCACAAAAATGAATACTGGCTGTGCCAGGTGGGAACAGGTGTGTTCTTGCAGTGGAGGATGTCTGAGGCCTGCTCACCTGCAGCTTGTTCACCATCTCCTCCAAGAGCTTCCTGGCCTCCGATCTGCACCATGATGGACTTCAGGTCACACACCTGGAGGAGGAGGCCTCAGGGAGCAGCGACACAGAAAAACAGCCCTCTCTCCTCCTCCTCTCTCTCTTCTTCAACCTCTCTCTCTCTCTCTCTCCCTCCCTCTCTCATCCTCTTTTCTCTCTCCTTCTCCCTCTCTCCATCATTCTCTCCTCCTCCTCTCTCTCTTCTTCACCCTCTCTCTCTCTCTCCCTCCCTCTCTCATCCTCTTTTCTCTCTCCTTCTCCCTCTCTCCATCCTTCTCTCCTCCTCCTCTCTCTCTTCTTCACCCTCTCTCTCTCTCTCCCTCCCTCTCTCATCCTCTTTTCTCTCTCCTTCTCCCTCTCTCCATCCTTCTCTCCTCCTCCTCTCTCTCTCCTCTCTCTCTCTCTCTGCACATGGACAGGGCTTGTTGTATGTACTAACATCTTCAGTAGACAGAGATAGATGGATACAGGAGGTGCTTGGCAGTGCAGTGTGTAGTATGTACAGTATAATGCTTGCGGTAGTATATAGGGGTGTGGTGTAGTATACTTGGGGTAGTATATAGGGGTGTGCTGTAGTATGTACTGTTGTATATAGGGGTGTGGTGTAGTATGTAGTATACTGTACTTGGTGTAGTATATAGGGGTGTGGTGCAGTATGTAGTATACTTGGGTAGTATATAGGGGTGTGGTGTAGTATGTAGTATAATTGGGGTAGTATACAGGGCTGTGGTGTAGTATGTAGTATACTTGGGGTCGTATATAGGGCTGTGGTGTAGTATGTAGTATACTTGCGGTAGTTTATAGTTGTGGTGTAGTATGTAGTATACCTAGGGTAGTTTATAGTTGTTATGTGATATGTAGTATACTTGGAGTAGTATAAAGGGCTGTGGTGTAGTATGTAGTATACTTGGGGTACAATAGAGTGTTGTGGTGTAGTATATAGTAAATGGTAAATGGACTGCACTTATATAGCTCTTTTCCACCTTAGCGGCACTCAAAGCGCTTTACAATGGCCTCTCATTCACCCATTCACACACACATTTATACACCAATGGCGCTAGCTGCCATGCAAGGTGCTAACCTGCTCATTGGGAGCATTTGGGGTTAGGTGTCTTGCTCAAGGACACTTCGACATGTGGACAGTCGGAGCTGGAATTCGAACCACTGACCCTTCGATCATTGAACGACCCGCTCTACCAACTGAGCTACAGCTGCCCTATACTTGGGGTAGTATACAGGGCTGTGGTGTAGTACAGTATGTAGTATACTTGAGGTAGTTTATAGTTGTGGTGTAGTATGTAGTATATTTGTGAACAGAGGGCTGTGGTGTAGTATATAGTATACTTGTCGTGGTATATAGGGGTGTGGTGTAGTATGTAGTATACTTGGGGTAGTATAGAGGGCTGTGGTATAGTATGTAGTATACTTGGGGTAGTACAGGTGTGGTGTAGTGTGCGTACTCACTGTTAAAGTGCAGCAGGGCCTTGGGGGTGACAGGGTGGAGGTGAGCACCAGCATCTCCAGACCCTTCAGGCCTCCCTGCACACCTCTGCTGCCACCTCCTGGTTGATCTCACTCACATGGTCCAGCTCCAGCACCTGCAGACGCATGCAGTTCCTCGCTGGGACACACACACACACACACACACACACACATACATACATACACACACAGATGTCAATCAATACGTCATTCGAGTTTTGCATTCTCTCCCGGTTAGGAATTGTAAAACCGCATACATACATGGAACCATGGTCCCACTCCCCCTTATGGTAAATAGCAAATGGACAGCACTAATATTGCGCTTTGATCCAAGTGCTTTACAATGGCCTCTGATTCACCCATTCACACACACATTCACACACCAATGCAAGGTGCCAGCCTGAGGTTCAGTGTCTTCCCCGAGGACACTACGACATGCGAACAGGAGGAGCCGGGATTCGAACCACAGACCCTACTGTTACTCACCCAACGAGGCCAGCCCCTGTATGCCACACCCGGCCACTCCCAGGGCGCGGAGGTGTGGCCAGCATCGGCCAATGGTCTGCAAGCATCTGTTGCTAAAGCGAGCCGGCTGTTGACTGTAAAAAAGAAAAAACAACAGAGAGGGGAGCTGATTGGACGGTAGCAATCACTTCAGCGGTCATCTGATTGGCTAGTGTCGGAGGGCGTGATGTCTCTCTGCAGCCTCTCAGACAGATCCCATCCAGATGGGGTTTTTAAAAGCGCGTCCTTCAGGGTTCTGATGGCAGAGTTCGTAGTGACAAGATAAAGTGTAGCAGTGGCGGCCACGACCGCTCTCTCACCATGGATGCAGTGGCGCCACCTGGAGGGAGATGATGTCCCTGCAGCCGGCCCCCAGGGCCCAGCTCACCTCCTGACCCACTGGGTCCGTGGCGCTCCTGGGACGATCACGACGAAAACAACGACACTTTCAGAAAACACGGAGGACAGTGGCACCTCAAAAATACATCATCCTCGGACAGTGGTTCTTTTCTGAAGTGCGTATTCAGACGGCGGCGGCGTACCTGTAGGTGACGGCCTGCAGGGCGCGGCAGTAGCAGCTGGCCAGCCAGAGGGAGCGGTCGGTCAGCAGGTTGGGACAGTGGGACATCTTGAGGATGAGCAGGTTGTTGCCGGTGGCCTTCAGCAGAGACTCCAGCCCCTCCTCCAGACACCCACTGGCAGAGAGAGAGATGGGGGGTAGCAGCTGTCTCCTGTTGTCATACAACTGGGTGACAAGGGAAGAGGACAAGGGATGGAGTGGGTGCTGGCATTAACACACACACACACACACACACACACACACACACACACACACACACACACACACACACAGCTGTACAAGCACATGCACACATACAAATGTTGTCTGTCTGAGCATAGCAGACCCATGATGAGTTGATGGAAACCTTTTGTGCAGACCCCTCACCCTCCCTTCCTAGCAGAGGAGTCCTGAGCTGAACCACAGAGCTGAGCTCCATCCATCCATCCATCCATCTTCATCCGCTTAACCGGGGTCGGGTCGCGGAGGCAGCAGCTCCAGCAGGGGGCCCCAGACATCCCTTTCCCTAGCCGCTTCAACCAGCTCTGCCTGGGGAATCTTTAGCCGCTCACAGGCCAGTGTGGAGATGTAGTCCCGCCACCTAGTCCTGGGTCTACCCCGCAGCCTCCTACCAGCCGGACACGCCTGGAACACCTCCCTAGGGGGGCGCCCAGGAGGTATCCTCACTAGATGCCCGAACCACCTCAACTGGCTCCTTTCGACGCAAAGGAGCAGAGGCTCTACTCCGAGTCTCTCCCGGATGACTGAACTTCTCACCCGATCTCTCAGGGAGACCCCAGCCACCCTCTGGAGAAAACTCATTTCGGCCGCTTGTATCCGTGATCTCGTTCTTTCGGTCGGTGACGGTGAGCTGAACTCACTCAGGACTAAATGTACTCATCTACTAGATAAAAACACACCTACAGTAACATCGCATGCATGCACACACACACACACACACACACACACACACACGCAGATACACACACACAGACACACACACACACACATCCTTTTACACACACATCCAGACACATGGTAATCTCCGCTTGTGTCACGAATATATCAAACAGTCTGATGCCTTAATTTACTACTTATTTATTTATTTATTTATTCATAAATGACCATATTAGGTAGATCTATAGGTAACACAAACATGACTCACGCACACACACACATGCACACACACACACACACGGTGGTTGTCTAATCACAGCAGGCACGTGACGAGTTGACGGAAAACCTTGTGGTTTGTTCATGTACGCATCTAGATACAAACACACCTTACATCACAAACAATGGCACGCACACTTACATACATGCATTTCCTCATACACACACACACACACACACACACAGACACACACATCCTTGTACTGTACATAGTGTACACATCCAAACACGTGCTAATCTCTACTTGTCAATAACATATTAAAAAGTCTGATTCCATAATTTATAACAGCTTCAAAACAAGAATGGAACTGTGATCAAAACTATTATCAGTCACACAGAACTCACTCAGTGAACAGGAAACCCACACTGACTTCCTGTTGCTGTGTCTGTTGTTGCTATGCTGGTGGGGAGCTCTGGCCTGGGGATCCATTGTCACTCATCTCCCTCTTACACTGTCACCTATAAACGACAACAGCAAAATTACATCTTCTGTGTGTGCCCAAAGTTCAAGCCTACTTAGAATTTTTTATTCATACAATAGACCCGCAAAAGGCTAGATGACACAGGACAAAGTGCATTGTGAGTATTGTATTCAACACAGCACTATGAAGCACTACAAACCACTGGGTTTGGGGATAGCAGCTACGTGTGTGTCCCAGTTTGGGGAGGCCTAGAGTGAGTTGCTTATAGAGTGGCCTGAAGTGAGTTGCTTGTTTTGTCTGGTGAATATTGGGTGGGTTTGAGGAAGATGTTCAAACATGGTCGTATGGATGGCATATGGCATGGTCGTATCAGTGGTCACCTCACTGCACATTTCCCCTTCTTACTTGTTTTGCTGTTCACCTCAATGTTGAACAAAGCTCTTCGTGTCACACAACAAAAAGCCCCCGAGCTGAAAACGTTCCATCACAGTGAACCAATCGCTGCAGGCGTGTCCTTTAATGGTGTGAGTTCATCCATCATAAAGGAAACGTGCGTGAAAGACCTGCGTCTCTCAGTCAGCATCAGACTTCAAGATGGAGCAGCTGTGGCTCTGCGTCGCTCTGGCTGCTCTCTTGTGTGAGTAAACCCTGAGAAGCTCACCTGAGAATGAGAAACCTCTAGTCTGCGATGCAAAATAGGACTTTTATTGAAATTGTCGCATGTCGTCTGATGTGTCTGTTTATCTCAGGGTTACTGTGATGTACAGGAAGCTAAGACAACATTAGATTATATGGGGGAAATGATTGTTGATTGAACAAATGTTTACTTTATTTAATCGGTCAGGCCGGCATTTTTCTTCATTCAAGCTTAAGATTTAAGTGAGTTTTTATTGTTAGTTGTTTTTGTTGTTTTCATTGCAAGAAAATCTAAAGTTGACACGTTAGTATTATGTTTAGTAAACGACTGTACTTTCAGAATCAGTTTATTGCCATGCAGTTTTGGAACGTACTAGGAATTAGCTTTCGGTCGTGGTGCAGAACATTGAGACAGCATTGCGCAGGGTGCAGGACGAGACAGGACAGGGTGCAGGACGAGACAGGACAGGGTGCAGGACGAGACAGGACAGGGTGCAGGACGAGACAGGACAGGGTGCAGGACGAGACAGGACAGGGTGCAGGACGAGACAGGACAGGGTGCAGGACGAGACAGGACAGGGTGCAGGACGAGACAGGACAGGGTGCAGGACGAGACAGGACAGGGTGCAGGACGAGACAGGACAGGGTGCAGGACGAGACAGGACAGGGTGCAGGACGAGACAGGACAGGGTGCAGGACGAGACAGGACAGGGTGCAGGACGAGACAGGACAGGGTGCAGGACGAGACAGGACAGGGTGCAGGACGAGACAGGACAGGGTGCAGGACGAGACAGGACAGGGTGCAGGACGAGACAGGACAGGGTGCAGGACGAGACAGGACAGGGTGCAGGACGAGACAGGACAGGGTGCAGGACGAGACAGGACAGGGTGCAGGACGAGACAGGACAGGGTGCAGGACGAGACAGGACAGGGTGCAGGACGAGACAGGACAGGGTGCAGGACGAGACAGGACAGGGTGCAGGACGAGACAGGACAGGGTGCAGGACGAGACAGGACAGGGTGCAGGACGAGACAGGACAGGGTGCAGGACGAGACAGGACAGGGTGCAGGACGAGACAGGACAGGGTGCAGGACAAGACAGGACAGCAGGGTGCAGGACGAGACAGGACAGGGTGCAGGACGAGACAGGACAGGGTGCAGGACAAGACAGGACAGGGTGCAGGACGAGACAGGACAGCGCAAAGACAGGACAGCAGGGTGCAGGACGAGACAGGACAGCGCAAAGACAGGACAGAGACAGCATTGCGCAGGGTGCAGGACGAGACAGGACAGCGCAAAGACAGGACAGAGACAGCATTGCGCAGGGTGCAGGACGAGACAGGACAGCGCAAAGACAGGACAGCAAGGACAGAGTACAAAATGCTAGTTAAAAAAAATGATACGCTACGAAAAATAACAATATACAGAAAGTAGTGCAGTCAGTGTATATAGAGTGAGTATATGCATAGTGTAATGTGAGGGTACGTATGTGTATATGTGTATGCAGCGTGATGTGTGTGTGGTGCCTCCTATACACACATACAGGTCTGTGGACAGTGTCTCTCAACGGTGGCGGGGTCTGTTGTGGGGGGCGGGGGGAGTCAGAGGGGGACACAAGCCCTGCTGAAGAGGCTGGTGGCCGTGGGGAAGAAGCTGCCTCTGTGGCGTGCAGACGTGGTCCTGATGGACTGCAGCCTCCTGCCTGAGGGGAGGGGCACCCCGGGGTGGGAGGGGCTGGCCGCAATCTTCCTGGCCCGCTTCAGGGTCCTGGAGTTCAAGTTTTAAATTTAGCCGAGGAGGCTATTGGAGGCCCTGGACTCCACGAATTAAGTAGTTTTAGTTTTAGATGATAAGAGATGGGGCCTAATTTCTAGGGGTGTTTCCAGGGATGTTTTGACTTTTATCTTTTTCATACAGGTGTTTGTATTTCTTGAATTTTATTATTCTCGCAAAAGTTCTCTGAGATGTTCTGTAAACCGTAGTTCTCTGAGATGTTCTGTAAACCGTAGGTTTGTTCCTGACATTGGTGGGCACATCAGAGGCAGCGGGGTTTGAGAATGTGCGCAAAGCGCGGTGCAAATCTTTTTGGGTGCGTTTTTCAATGCACGCCATATAAACAGTGAGACGACATGCGCTCATTCAAAGCTCTCATTTCAAACTCATTGATGAACCATAGTCATATCATCAGCCTAACATTTGTCACAATACTGAATCTCACAACATAAATCGAAGTCATTATTATTCGACCTCACCTGATGTGACCCTGCCTCCTCTGTCTGAGTTATGGTCGCGTTGCTTCGGTCACCCGCACAGTAAAACATGTATGGCTTTGTTGAGTACCATTTGTTGACTCTATTATTGAGATAATATTTTCTTTAAGTGACTTACTATACACCTTGTTGTAATGCAGCCTACTTAATGTGACCGTTTCTTTTTTTGGCTGTCATCATCTTGATTGAGCAGCCTAATTGCAAACCGCACAACACACTAACGTTTACAGTTGCCAGCTGCCATCCGTCCCATTTTAATAATGATAGTCCCGTATCGAAAAATAAAGTGCACTGTCCCTTACTGAATCAATACTAGAAGCAATGTGTCCCGTATTTTCGTGCACAGAACTGTAGTATGGTTACGGTGTCTTCCTCTAGCCTACATGCTCATCAAGTTGACGGAGGCTGAGTTTTGGTGCTGCGCAACCAAACCAGGGGTGAGTTCAGCCCCCCGACAGAACGTGGCAAAACGTCCAAGGAAACAGAAACGGTCCATCTGCAACCCTACTAGGCGCTGACCATGGTTCTGAATCCATTGTATATTCCCAGTCCAAACGAAGAGGCTAAGCCTACAGTAGTCTATGTCCCCATAGACTTCGCTGGGTCGTTTAGATCACCTTAGTTCAGCTTGTTCTGTGAATATATCAAGCTTCCTGTTGGACACGGAGGAAAGCAGCCTCCCAGCCCCTTCCAGCGGCGTTGACATTCAGCATAAGTACGACTCCGACCGCTTCGTTGCATGGCACCCACACAAGTGCTCAGTTCGAGCGAGGTAGCCTACTGGCTAAGACGTCACGTCACCTTTCTAGAGTGAGTCACGTGTTAATAGGCTGTCACAGAGCGCCTCCTCTTCTAAACACAGCAAGCACCTCCCATCTGCTACTCTCTCGCAGAGAGAAAGTGGGGTTATCCCATTCATGATTTTCACTTGCGGCGCGGCTGGCGTTGGGGTGTGGATGGGTGGGTGTCAAAAACACATAACCTGTTTCGATTCCGATGTTGTTGATTCAGAAGTGTGCACTCGACAAACACAGATAATATCCTGAAATTCACATTATACACATTACCATCCCTGTAAATTAGCCACAATTTCACACTCCCATACGGTCCATACTACAGTAAGTTTGTAGCCTACACTACACACACACTTCTTGAACACCAAATGTTTGTTTTCTCAACAAAATAATACTATAGCTATAAGTGCAGTCTAGTTTGCTTATTGAGGGCAGAGGAATTTAAATCAGTGTTTCCCTGTTCATAGAGGAGTATACACTAGCAGAGATCGGCTTGTTTAGTGGGTTACGATACGATAGGATACACTTTTATTGTCCCCGTGGGGAAATTTGTCTTGGGCTCAGTGGTTGACCTGACACCAACACTTCCCTAGTCAGTTTTAGGCAATAAAGTGCATGTTCTTCACCCTCCATCAAACACGTGTATCCTCTGGTCTGATTCTAGAAGATTCCCTGTAGCCAGACTCCTAGACTGGATCCAATTATACTTGTTTGAGAACAAAAAGGACTGATAGAGGCAAAAGAAACCTGGATATCTGTTTGTCTGTCAAAGGACCTCCTTATCTGAAAGCTGAGACTGGGGGCAAACCCACATCACAAGAGAGAGAGAGGGGAGAGAAGGAGAGAAAGAGAGAGATACAGAGTGAGTGAGTGAGTGAGTGAGTGAGTGAGTGATTGAGTGAGTGAGTGAGTGAGTGAGTGAGTGAGTGAGTGAGTGAGTGAGAGTGAGTGAGTGAGTGAGACGGGGTAGAGTCATTTCAAGTCTGTTTATTGTCACATTGCTGTACATGAGTGTAGCAGTGAATTAAATTCTTAGGTGTGTGATCCACCAGTTACAGTATAGTTAAAAAACCAGGCCAGGTCGAGCCTGGCTTATGTGCATGGCTGGCTTGTTTCTGTTCAGGACTGGTAGGACGGAAGCTATTCATGCCACTGAAATAACTGTGAATTGAAATGACATGAAATGATGTCTGATAAATTAAGATAGGTCTTGTTGCCTGGACACATCAGGTCCAAAGCTTCCAATGCTAATCCAGCACAATGGTCCTCATTCCTGAACATTTTCTTAAGTGTCTTCTTAAATGTCTTAAATGTTAGGGGCTGATTACGAATTTCGTAAGACCAACCCTAAGAAAGATCCCCGCCGGATTCATGAACGCGTGGAAATGTGTTCTTAAACCGCCAAAGTGTTCTCAGCTGTGCTCCCCAATTGAGGAATGCCACTGAGAACGCGCGTTCTCGTACACCTTAATTTGCATACAGAAACGCCCCGCCAGCTCCTTATAACAGGGTGCACACAGAATCCCCAGACAGCGAAAAAGTTGAGGAAGTGATTCAATTAAAATCATGTCCAAACGTAAAGCCAACCCAGGGTTGTCTGAGGTGGACCAGCGCATCGAGGCCATCATGGGCACCACAGCAGTTGGGGGTGTGCCAGCTGCTGATGATATTGACACAGACGCATACCATCTCCTGTTCTCAGCAGCCGCGCACTCAGCACCTGTCGCATCCCCCGTCATTTGCGCCGGATACTGAAACAGATGGTAAGCATGTCTCCCATAATGGCTATCCAATTAAAACCAGGTGCCATTGCAGTGCGGCAAACATTGCATGATCCCAACCCCCCACAAATTAATCACCCATTCATTTATTCACAGATGAAACTGATTTTGAGGCAGAACCAGCCCAGCCCTCCACCAGCGCTGCCCCACCAGCCCAGCCCCACCAGCACTGCCCCACCACCCCAGCCCCACCAGCGCTGCCCCACCAGCCCAGCCCCACCAGCCCAGCCCCACCAGCGCTGCCCCACCACCCCAGCCCCACCAGCGCTGCCCCACCACCCCAGCCCCACCAGCCCAGCCCCACCAGCCCAGCCCTCCACCAGCCCAGCCCCACCAGCCCAGCCCTCCACCAGCCCAGCCCCACCAGCCCAGCCCCACCAGCCCAGCCCTCCACCAGCCCAGCCCTCCACCAGCCCAGCCCCACCAGCCCAGCCCTCCACCAGCCCAGCCCTCCACCAGCCCAGCCCCACCAGCCCAGCCCTCCACCAGCCCAGCCCCACCAGCCCAGCCCCACCAGCCCAGCCCCACCAGCCCAGCCCCACCAGCCCAGCCCCACCAGCCCAGCCCTCCACCAGCCCAGCCCCACCAGCCCAGCCCCACCAGCCCAGCCCCACCAGCCCAGCCCTCCACCAGCCCAGCCCTCCACCAGCCCAGCCCCACCAGCCCAGCCCTCCACCAGCCCAGCCCCACCAGCCCAGCCCCACCAGCCCAGCCCTCCACCAGCCCAGCCCTCCACCAGCCCAGCCCCACCAGCCCAGCCCCACCAGCCCAGCCCTCCACCAGCCCAGCCCCACCAGCCCAGCCCCACCAGCCCAGCCCTCCACCAGCCCAGCCCCACCAGCCCAGCCCCACCAGCCCAGCCCTCCACCAGCCCAGCCCTCCACCAGCCCAGCCCCACCAGCCCAGCCCTCCACCAGCCCAGCCCTCCACCAGCCCAGCCCCACCAGCCCAGCCCTCCACCAGCCCAGCCCTCCACCAGCCCAGCCCCACCAGCCCAGCCCTCCACCAGCCCACACTGAAAAAAAAAATCTGTTGATTCAACATAAATGAATCATGGACATCGGTTGCATGAAATAAAATCATGTTTTGCTATCATTAATCTTTCATAATCTTAGACAAACATGATTTTAATTGTGTCATGAACATGAAAACTTTGGGATTAAATTAAATCGGTGCATTGGGACGGCTTAAAAACTCTCAGGCTTTAAAACCTTTCAGGGTTAGTACAGTAGTACAATTACAAAAACCTATTTGTGCAAAAAGAGCGACAATGAACTGGTGAGGTTGGAGCTGCTGGCACAGTGTGGCAAAAGAATGAAAACACTAACATCCACGATTTGCCCATATCCTCTCTCACCTTAACCCTTTGTCTGAACGTTCGGGGAGGAGTACGTAACCATTGAAAAAAATAAAAAAATAATAATAGAAGAGGTTAATGACCTTACGCCTCACTCAAAGTTTCAGTTTCAAGGCTTGTGCTTCTTTGACAGTGCACTGCCATCCAGCTCCATTAGGATTTTCTGTACAACCTCAAATGCAGTCTGGAGAAAAACATTGTCAAGTTATATTACTTGAAATATGAACATTGGTCTGGAAAAATGTTGTGCATGAATACGTTGAAAAGAGATTGATGAGAACTGAACCCAGCCATTTGAATCTGGTGAACGTGAACGAGAACTAGATCATTTTGGGGGGCTGTGAACGTGTAGGTCATATTTAGGAAGATGGGAAATCAAACTAAATCAATGAGAATTAAAAGTAGGCTAGCCTAACTCGACTACAAAACAATGCTAGATTCAGATTATTCGCCTTGAGGCTCGTTCATTTATAGGCTACAATCAGTGTTTCACATGATTAAGGCTGTTGCGCGAGCATCAAGAGCAAGTGAGAGAAGTGTCAAGTAATGTTTGGATTAGGTTTAGGTTCATTAATTTGGGGTTAGGGCTGGTAATCATGTGGGGTTAACATGCTCTGCTTCGATGGGAACAAGCCTCTACCCATTGTGTTGCTATAAATTACACTGCATTAGCACATCTTATGCATAAAAGGAAATTACACTGTCTATGATTCTATAATAGACTGTAGCAATAGATCACGGCGCGCATATACAATAACTATTTTGGGGACTGTTAACTTAGTTCAAAATTGTGAACTATGAACTATGAACTTGAACAGTTTAGTTGGACTTACATCATACTCCCTCACCAGGTGATCTGGCTTCTCGTTGAGGTACACAGAGACCCTTGAGGATGGACTCCCTTCCAAAGTCGATGTCATCATTCTGAAAAGAGTTACCGGTATTTCATTTATCACAACAACCGACAAGGGGATGTTGGATCACTGCAATGCTCAAAGGAAAATGACATGAGATAACTGTCATTTTTGTCACTTTGGCGGCCCCTTGTGGTCATAAAATTACTTGACAATCACTTGACAACAAACACAAACGCTTGAGCAGACTGGACTGGAAATCAGGTACCTAATATCAGTCTTCTTTCTTTTATGTGCATGTAGATAAATTACACTGAACAACATTTTCAGTTTATTAGTAAACAGCGCAAAATGTGTCACTTCCGTGAGTGTACTAGCCAGTACACCGACATTCTAAAATAGAAAATTCACAGGGACGTGTGGTCTCATGTCACAAAAATGGGGGTAATTTGGGGGTCTTGCTAAGGCCAATCCATACACTAATAACAAAAAGAAGTGAATATTTATCTATAACAATGCTAACACGTGCAGCTTTAAATTTGACTTTCAATGAACTTTTTTGGAAGCCCGGGGAAGATTGAGGGCAGACAACTCACATTCATTGTAATGTGCTGACACTTAGGGAACGACAGAAAGCTGATTGCTAATGGGGGAAGTGCCCCTTTAGTGCAGCTAAAAAAAAGGTCTTCCGAAAGCCAGCATCCCAGGCCACCTAAACAGAAGAACTGAAATTATGTCAAGAGGGGGGTCCAGGCAGAGCAGATTGTAAGCTTCACAAGATAGTCTAGAGGCAGGGTTGGAGAGGACGACAAAAGTCCTCTGTGCCCTGTGGTTACTGCATAATTGTGCACCATCACTGTTGTACAAAAACTGTACATCATTTGCAGGTAATATACCACATTACATTTTGTTTTAATCACCATCATGTAACACCTATTAGAGTACAAAGAATTGGGGTACACTATTCTATCAAATACTTTTCTGGAATAAATGTACATACCTTGTCCATGGCTTCCTGGATGGCCATCAGTTTTAAGCCGATCACACCTCCTCTCTTTTCAAAGAGCTGCAAAAGACTGTAGGTGTGCATGTCAAGCTGGGACATGAACCTCGATTGGAGAGACATTGTTGTGAGGCGCTTAAACTCAGCATTTATCTGAAAGAAAACAGAGCACACCCGCCAAATGTCAACTTCATACAGGGCACGGGTCCCAAGAGTGATACACCTAACCCAATGTTGTTCTAGAGTTGAGTATCCCTGTACAGTTGGATGTTTTAAACTTCTGAAAGAAGCTGTGTAAAAGGAAACTCTCATACCTCACTCGCGTCGAAGAACGCTGGCCATCTTGCCATGAATGTCTCCACCATGGGTGTCTCAGAAATCACTTCTTGTCTTCTATAAGCAAATCTTCTGTCCATTTTCCTCTTCACCACCTCCCTGTTGTTCCTTCTCTTTACGTCTGAGACAAGTTCTTCTCTGATCTTTTCTAAGCTTGTTTCGGATTCTCCGATGGGAAATGGGGGGCAGCAGTTTACTTCAGACCGCCGTGGTTTCTTAACGGCTGCAGCTGGAGTTGACATTCCTTGTGGCTTGTTCTTCAGACAGTTTACAGTCACTTCAGTGCATCCGAGTTCTCAGCTGAGTGCGGTATCCAGAAGGTTTATTAGCCAAACTAACCTTCCAGCCGGCGCATCCAGTGAGGGAACCTTTCTCCTTCAGGCAAGGATGTTTTGAGATGAGGGCGTTCGCAACCATGTCAAATTCCTGGCCTTTGCAGTAGACTTTATACTTGATAATTTCTTGCACTAAGCCATCAAGAATGTTGGTCTTTAGTTTTAACATCGGGAATAAGCGAAGTGCCATTTTCTTTGTAAGCAGCATTCCCCTTCTCAAGTTTGATCTCTGAATGAACTGGGGTACATTGAAAGTGTCAGGCCAAGGTGATCTTGAGCTTGATTCTGACCCAGATGAGGAGCGACTATCTGATCTTGAGCTTGACCCAGGAGATGACAGAATATCTGTGTCAAAAGACAAGGCACTACCAGGTGAACCTGGAGGGAGAACTGAAAAACCAAAGGCCTGAGATGAGGTAGAAGGTGGAGGGAGAACCAACGAACTGAAAGAGTCCTCAGGTGAACTCTCAATCTGGATGACTTTAACAGTCCCTCTATCCACAAGGTCATCCACTGAGGTCAGGTTCATGAACTGATTTGTAAACAGTGGATCCATGAACTGAAGACGGAAGTTAAAGTTAAGGTCACACGGCCTCTTCACCTCTTGAACAACTTCCTTAAGAGTGCCAGGGAAACCATCATCAAATGTCACCCTTCTGCAGTCGTTGTCCTTCACGCAGACTCTCAGCACCTTTGAGGCAGACATCCTTAATCTGTGAAAGAAACAAAAAGATCAGAGCTAATAGTTGGTGCACATGTAATGTTGAGTACCTCTGCCGCCAGGTGGCAAAGGTGGTTGTCTTGTCCTGCAGAAGTGGAAGGTAATGTTTTCACCCGGTGTGTGTGACTGTGTCTATAAGTGGTGGTTAAAGGGGCAACATGTATATTTAATCATATTATCATGTTATATGGCTAACTGTGTGTGTGCGTGCATATGTGAGTATTTTTTTGAATAGTTTATAGCACTAGCCTGGGCACGTTATATAATTTATCTTAGATCTGTTGATGACATCAACACAGGACCCTCCACTTAAGGTGGATAGCACTTTTTTGCTCCACCATCTGGGAGAGATAGGATACATAATGGTCACTAAGAACTTCAGAGTTCCTGTGCATATGGGAAAATCTGACAGAAGTACATAGCACCTCTTCAGCCCTCCATCAGTCTGGCCACTAGGGCTAGAGACTGAAGCCAGAGAACAGCAGCTGGCAACGATAACGTGTCAACTCGTCAGACCAGTGAATCATTGAAACATCTGTTAGCGTCAGAGTATCGTAAGTATCGTTTGCCTGACTGGACTCTGCACTGGATGGATTGCTCAGAGATGGCAGAACCTGTGTCAGATTCTCCAAAGGAACACTGAAGCTCTGAGTGACCACAGAGTAGCCCATTACCGATGGTGGAGCAGAACAGGGCTGTCCTAAGACACATTTAGCCAATCAGGTCAGAAAAGCAGAAAATACTGTTTAATCAGGAAAAATCACATCCCTGAATTATACCTTTAAGTGCAGCTATTTGATACAACTCAAGAAAGAGGGGAATAAATTGTGAAGCCAGATGCACACCCAAGCATGCACAAAATAGAATTAGAATTTATCCAACCTTTATTAACCAAAATGTATTAACCAACCTTTTATGATAATGTGTCTCTATAAGGTTACCATGCGGCTTGTTCCGACCCTGTATTCACTCAGTGGATAACAATCCAACAGTTCATCAAGTGCCAGAAGTTTGATTTCTTTTTAGGGTGATGGGTTTAGTGCAAAGGCTCTGTAGTGTTCACTGTACCAGCCACACAACACTTTAACAACCAGGAACAACCTGCCATTTATGATACACATCTGAAAGATTTCTGCGAAATCTGGTAGTCCAGATGTTGACCCGTGAGCAACTACCATACCGTTACTGTACCCTATTCCCTGACTTGATGCCTTCTTGGCGAAATGCACTTCAGATGTGTCTGGGTAGTTCTCCCTAATAACCTGAGCTATTTCGCCTGTCACAACATCTATTGGGACTGTGGAAACACTGGAGACCTCCAAGTCAGATTTACCATGAGACGGAGAGTTTAGATAGAAAGCAACCATTAACTGATGCTTTGTAGCCAAAGACAGAGGTATGTTCTTAAAACAGCTGGTATGTTTAACTTTCTTCTTGAAAAAGCTATGTTTGGCCTCAAAGCGCATGGTCCATTGTCCGACCAGAGGACCAAAAGCACGAATCATGTGAGGGTAGAGCTCTATGTAGTGGTGCTTTGGGAGAAGTTTTACACCAGGAAACTGCTCTGCATACCTTTGCCTGTGTTCTGTTATCTTACTCTCAAGGTAGGAGATGGACTCATCTGTATGTATGGGTGCAACAACAAGTTCAACGATTTCTTTTAAATCCATGAGCACAAGCCATGCTGGCTCACCTTCTGGTATAAGATGTCCTACCACAAAGGGCAGCAACCTCAACAAGGCCCAGTTTTCGTGAGCGTTGCCGCCTATGGTTTTCCGAGTCTGAGTCACAATACTTGCTGGTACCACATGCGGCTGGTTTGTCAGATCTGTGCCTTTATAGGGAAAAGACAAAATGTCTTTGTTAAGGTTCGCTAATGTGAAGAAGCCCTTTGATATAAATACTCTAAGGCAGGAAGCAAGCTCTGCTGGTACGATTCCTTCGAGAAGATCATGAGCAAGATCAGGGGGATAGCCACCAACAACATGAAAATAAGAGAGATGTTTGGTTAAACTACACTCTCCTTTAACCCCAAAGCAATTTTTGTGTGTCTCCTGTGCTGACTTTACATGACATTCATGAAGCTCTTTTGTCCGCAGGTCGAAAACACCAGACGCAACAGGATGGTCTTGGATATCACAACTCTTTCCTGTGCAATACCGGCAGTAGTAATCACCATTAAAGCATTCAATAAATCCAGCAAGGCTCTGAGCCCCCAGATTGTCCGCAGCCACAGTGTGCACTGTGCCTTTAAGAGATCTGCCTAATAGTGGGATGTATACACCCTTGTCCTCAAGAGTTTTAATGTCCTTTAAAAGAGGCTCAAATACTTTTTCATAACCATACTCTTTTCTATCGCCACCCTTCACTAGCAGCGCCAGGTAAATAGATGACAAAGACGAGTGGGACCCAGGTGGTAGGTTACCAAGTATCCAATAAACAGCACAAAGATCGTGTTTCTTCCTAGATGTGCCTAGAGGGTTACATGTCTCAAAATCATCCACATAAAGGCATAGTGATATTCTTAACTCATCATTGTTTAAAAAGCTGTTCTCTTGAAAAAGAAGACCGTCTTGAGGGGCCTTATATTCATACAACGGATCAGGTTGAACCTGCTGGTGTCCCCTATGATTTTGTATTACCTTGTCAAGTATATCTTCCCTGCTTAAAATCTGCTGCAAAGACTTCAATATTGGCACATACTGAAATGTGCGTTTCTCTTTTACATCCAACACGTATGTAACTGGTTCCACAACTTGATATGTTTCTTTATAATATTTTCTACGCTGATATGAAGTACTCAATATGCCACCCTTTTCTATAGCGTTATGCACAGGGGATGCATGGGTAGTTGGTGAGCTAACTACTAGCAGGTGGTGTAGCTCTTGAAAAAACTCTTCTCCTGCTGTCCCTGGCACATGGACCAAATGCTCCAACTTGAATAAAGCAGCAGCAAGTTGTTGCTCAATGGAACTAGTGAAATCCCTGGAACTCTCTGCGCCTATGCCAGAAACCTCATCACCATTATCCTCCGCATCCTCACCATCAGAGAATGGTGCATCTGTTGGAGGTGCTAATCTAGTGCTTGTCACTATACCTGGTTTGAAGTCAGTGAGGCTGTGTGGTGTGTGTTTACGGCATTTATGACTTTTAAAAGTTCCATAAATATTGCTTTTTAAATTGCAACCTAAGAACATACAAGAGACATTTTCATTTTTCTTAAGATGTGTGTTAATATGAGTAAAGTAGTCTCTTTCTGTTGCTAGATTCTTACATGCACATATGTCACAAGAGAATATAGCAAGCTCTGTAGGTCTCTGAGACACTTGTGTGGAATGCACTCTACTCTGGTGAACAATCAGAGCATTCCATGTTCTAAAGGAGCATGGGCAGTCAAATATGTACATGGGTACCGGGTGGTATGTCCAAAGTAAGAATGTTTTAGTTTGTAATGACTTAAGAGGTCAGACCTACTTTTTTTTCACAATATGTTTATTAACATTTTTCCTTTTATAACATTACACCAACAAAACATTGACATACACACACACAGCTTGCATCAATATTCAATAAAATAGAAAAAAAAAATAATAATAATAATAATAATAAAAATAATAAAAAAGGGACTCTCCCTCGCACATAACTTCCTCAAACAAATCCTATATTACCAGCCTTTATGATGTTCATGTATGGTTCCCAAAGTTGAACAAAGTCTTTCCGTTTGCCTTTAGCAATGTAAGTTAGTCTTTCCAGTCCAATACAATCCGAGAGCTCCTTCATCCACATTCCTAATGATGGAGCGTCCATACTCTTCCAACATAGTGCAATAGCCCTCCTGGCCTGAAGGAGACCAAAGTCCAGAAGTGTAGTCTGTTTCGATGGTTGTATGAAGTCCTCCGGATATATTCCAAGGACACAGAGTTTGACATTCAAAGGGACTTTGGTATCAAACATCTCAGATAAACATCTTATAACATCCTTCCAGAAACATTGGATCTTCGGACACTCCCATAGACAGTGAAATAGAGTACCTTTCTCGTCTAAACACTTAGCACAGACGTCTGTAATATTAGCAGACATATGATGGAGCTTGACAGGAGTTATGTACGTTCTCATCAACCATTTATATTGAAGTAATTTAAACCTAGTATTTATTGAATGTTTTTGCGCTTTTAAACAAGCCTCATTCCAATCTGTCTCGTCAATGTCTTCTTGTATATCAATTTTCCAAGCATTTAATTTATCTAGTGTAGATTCCTTGCTATATGCAACCAATATGCTGTAATATCTAGATACGTGGCCCCTCTCTTCCAAATTACCAATTGTTATTCCCTCAAGTTTTGATAAAGGCGGTATACACGTTATCTGTTTATATTTTGATGACATATAGCTCTTTAACTGTAGATATTTAAAGAAATGTTTCCTAGGAATTTCATATCTTTGACATAATTGATCAAAAGAAAGCAACACTCCTTCCGCATAAAGATCCATCATTTTCTGTACACCTTTTATATTCCATGACCTAAATCCTCCATCTTTTCTACCAGGCCCAAATCGCTCATTACCCCATATAGGAGTAAATTGAGACAAGACAGGCATGTCACCTACATGTTTGTGTGCAGCGTGCCAAACTGAAATTGTATTTTTAAGAAAGGGATTTTTCGTACGTTTCTTCAGTGTCTTAATATCTGAAGAGTATAGATATAGATTTAATGGCAGATCTGGAATGGACTCTTGTTCAATGTTTACCCAGGCAGGAGGCGCTGTCGAGCAGAAATAATATGATGCTGAGGTCAGTTGGGCAGCCATATAGTACCATTTAAGATTGGGAAGTTGAAGGCCCCCCCTCTCATAAAGCAAATATAATAGCTGAAGGCGGACTCTAGCTTTCCTGCCATTCCAGATGAATTGTCCAATTTGTTTGTTCATTTTGTCGTAAAACATGTCTGGCAGTGGCAGCGGGAGTGTTTGAAAATAATATAAAAATTTGGGTAGAATAGTCATTTTTATTATATTTATTCGTCCGATCATAGATATAGGCAAAGTAGACCAGCGATCCAGTGCTTCAGTCACTCCCTCCACCAGGGGGTTGTAATTCGCCGGGACTATTTCCCTCAGATCGGGGGTGATTTTAACACCTAAGTACCTAAAACCTTCAGTGGTTGTCATGAATGGAGTAGTTACCATGGGATTGTATCTTTCTTCCCTATTAAGAAACATCAATACCGATTTTGAGTTATTAATTTTATATCCAGAGAAACCCCCAAAGTTTTCAATTAATCTCACCAAATTAGGAATACTATCTTTTAAATTTGTCAGAAAAAATATGATGTCGTCCGCATATAAAGAAATGCGATGATCAATCCTCCCAATTGTAATTCCTGACAACCCTGTATGTGCCCTCACAGCCATTGCTAAAGGTTCAATTGCTAACGTGAATAACAGTGGAGACAAAGGGCAGCCCTGTCGGGTGGATCGCTGCAAACTAAAGGGTCTGGAGATGGTACTATTAGTTAGGATCTCAGCAGTTGGATTGGTATATAGTAGTTGAATCCATCTGAGAAAAGTCTCACCTAATCCAAATCTGGGTAGTACTTCAAAAAGGTAGGGCCATTCTATCCTATCAAATGCTTGGCATGCATCCACTGATAGCATTGCGGTATCTTTTGCATTATGCCTCTCATGAAGAATATTCAAGACTCTCCTAATATTGTGATAGCCTTGTCTCTTTTGTACAAAACCTTGTTGATCATCTATAATCAACTGAGGAAGACATTTATCCAATCTCCTAGAAAGTGCTTTACAAAGTATTTTTGTGTCACATCCCATTAAACTAATTGGCCTGTAAGACGAGCATTCCATTGGGGGTTTGTTTGGTTTCAATATTAGGGTTATTATAGCTAATCTTAGTGAATCTGGGAGGGTTCCTTCAATAAACGATTCTTCATACATGTCGAGTAATGGCCTTACAAGCTGCCTTTTAAATGTTTTATAAAATTCTATCGGTATCCCATCCGGTCCGGGTGCTTTACCGCTATTAATATCGCCTATAGCTTCACAAATGTCTGATATTGTTAATGAACTATCCAGTGCTAATTTATCATCCTCCGATATGGTCCGAAATTGCAACTGGTCAAGAAATATATTCTGAGCTTCTCTATTTTCTGTATATTCAGATTCGTATATCAATTTATAAAAATCTCTAAAATTATTATTTATCTCTAATGGATCCCTAGTCAATTTGCCAGACACAGAATTCACACTAGTGATTGCTCTCTCAGCTTGCATTTTCTTTATCCTCCAGGCCAGTAGTTTACCAGCTTTCTCTAATATGTTTGTTTAGTCCACATTAGACTTTTAGCTACTTTGTCAGTTGTTAATTTATCATAACTAGCTCTCATAACAGATAGACTATGTAATTGTTCAGGGTCATTGTTATTATAAATTTCGATCTCAGCTTTCTTAATCTGGTTTTCTAACGTTCGTAATTCTTGGGTGTGCCGTTTAGTTTTAGAACTTGTGTAACTGATAATTTCACCTCTTATATAGGCTTTAAATGCTTCCCATCTGATGCTCGCCGTTGTTTCGTCTGTATTTAGTTCAAAATACTTATCAATGCAACTTTCCACAAAATTAACAAAGGCTGGATCCTGTAACAAATAAACTTGTAACCTCCATCTTGAGCAAATCTCAAACCTACCTAAATGGATCTCCATAGATATTGTTGCATGATCACTAATAACAATACTATTGTACCAGCATTTTTTGACATTAGACAGTAGTTCCTCAGAAATTAAAAAATAATCAATGCGTGAATGAGTCTTATATGAGCCTGAGTAACAAGAGTATTCTCTTTTGTTAGGATTCAGTGTTCTCCACACTTCAACTAATCCTAAATCATTCATATAGGTAGTCAGAGTTTTTCTAGTGTGTACATGAGCTGTGTCAATTTGGGTGGATCTATCCATCCCTGGATCAAGGGCACAATTAAAATCCCCTCCGATAATATGAAGTCCCTCCAAGGCCGACAGTTAGAAATAGTCTTTGGAAAAATAATGGGTTGTCCTCATTAGGGCCATACACATTTATAAGATTGAGTTTTTGTGACAGAATATTGCCTTGAACAATAATATACCTTCCAAATGGGTCTTGGGTCGTTTTTGTGACCTGAAATGGTATTGATTTATGTACAAGGACCACCACACCCCTTGCATGAGCAGTATAGCAAGCATGAAACACCTGGCCAGGCCATCTCCTCCTCAAAAACTGTACGTCTGAAGCAATCAAATGGGATTCCTGTAGAAAGACTATCTTAGATTTGAGATATTTGATCCTATCTAATACCTGTTTCAGTTTGGCCAGTTTTCTCATTCCCCGGACATTCCAACTTGTAATTTCAATATCTAAACTATTTTTCTGTTTTGTTCTCTCCATAAATGATTATCCCATGCTATTGTAAAGTTGTGAAATTATAAAAAACAAGTGAAATAAAATAGATGCAAGTGAACACAAACACAAACCCCCCCTACCACCCCCCACCCACACACACAAACACAATGCTTTGAACAGTCCTGTTCTCAGCCCCAGCATTTCCCCAATTGAAATGCCTATACCCTAACCCTTTAAGTAAAACTTTGAGGGACGCTGATCCACAGTAGGAGGAGCAACTAGTCAGCGTAACTGGACCCTGAGTCAACAAAACAATCCGTGCCCACAAACCATACACTTTCAACTTGGTATTGTAATTTTCCCCTTTTGAAATATAAGACAGTACGAGTTGACCATGTTAAACAATATCTGGTCTAATAAACATCGACTGCTAAATATGTAAACAAAATCAACCTAATTATGAAGTCTGTTCTCTACACTTTCAACTTGGTATAGTAATTTTTCCTTTGTGAAATATAAGACAGTACGATTTGACCATGTTAAACAATATCTGGTCTAATAAACATCGACGATAAATGTGTAAACAAAACCAACCCAACTATAATAGGTCTGTTCTCTAAACAAATAACTTAAGTAATGCTTTTATAGAACCTTTCAGCTTCCTGCGGCGTTGAGAAAAGATGGATCTTGCCGCTGTGCAACACTCTAAGCTTGCAGGGGTTGTGTTGGAACCCACGGAAGGCTTTGATGTCGACAAACAGCTTCGTAACTGGATTAAATCCCCTCCGGATTCGAACGGTCTCCGCCGAGAGATCCTGCGCGAATGTTATCTTAAATTCGTTGTGTGTGATCTCTCGCCGTCTTGATTCACGATAGACAAACTCCTTCTCCTGGAACTTCAAGAAGCGAATGAGGACTGCTCTGTGTTGGTTGGGCTTCCCCGGCGCTAGCGTACGGTGAACCCGCTCCAATGTGAACGACTTGTCAGGGTGACCCAGCCATCGTGGAAGCATTTCGTTGACAAAGTCGAAGAGCGGCTTTTGGCCCTCGGCCCCCTCTCGCAGACCAAAGAGTCGAATGTTCTTTCTTCTGCCCCTGTTCTCCAGGTCCTCCGTCTTAGATTCAAGGTAAGCGATCCGCTTGTTGGCCGCGTCTAGTGAAGCTTCCGTTTTTCCAACCGTGTTTTCCGCCTCATTTATGCGTCCCTCTGCTTCTTCAATACGGGCTGCATTGGAGGAGACATCTCGTTGTACATCTGTCACTTTGCCTTCCAACGCAGCCATTGAGTTAGCCATGCCAGTTAGACGGGCGTCGATATTATCTAACTTTGTTCCGAAGTCTGCTCGGAGCGATTTCAACTCGCTCAAAACGTCAGCTATATTAGCCATGGTGCTAGCTTCTGCATTAGCGCCATCGCTAGTCTCAGTGTCGCTCGATGTGCTCGTCTTTGTTTTAGTACCAGCCTTGCGCCCTTTTGCGGTGAAAATATCACACTGCTTGGTTGCAGAAGTGTTTGGCATGTCTACACCAATGTTCTATCTACAAACTTTGCAGTCTATAGTAGGGATTTTAATTAAAATAGTGTACGGTAGTTTGGAGCTTCTCAGCTAAGCTGCCATCTTGATCTTGGTCACGTGACCCCCCCGGTCAGACCTACTTGAGACAGAGGTGGAACACGTCTTACACTGCCACATTCACACTGCCGTTAACTGCAAAGGGGGCAGAAAAAACGTGTTGGAACATACACTGAATGTATACTACATTACATTACACATTCATTACATCACACTACATAAACTGCAATTTGAATGCATGTTTTAGATGAAAGGTGCTATATAAATAAAATAAAAAATTAATTTGATACATAAAATAGAACAATAATTTAAAAAAAATAAAAATAGAACATTTTAAAGATACTCACCACTACTACAGAGCCTTAGGCACCCCCTCCAATCACAAGCTTGAACAAATTTGGATCTGTGAAGATATACAATTAATCACATGAATACTTTAAGGGACAATAAGCGGCCATTAACTTTTGGCAGAATTTACAATTTCTCATTACTTAAAATCACACTAGTTATTATATAGCACTTTTATCCAAAGCACTTTACAATGGCCTCTCATTCATCCATTCACACACACACACACACCAATGGCGGCAGCTGCCATGCAAGGACTTTCACTCGCGAACGTCTTTTGCAAACTATTTTAAACTTTTTTCAGTTGACTTTTGTTTTCGCACCAAACGTTTGCAACCATAAGCGAACGGTCTTATATGGTTGGCTAGTTTGATGAATTGGACACTCGACTGAGGGAAATGTAAAGTTCATTCCTCTCCATGCTGCTCCAGGTCTCCCTCAGGCTGAGCACACGGCTAGTATAGTGGACGACACACGCTGCGCAGCATCTGACTGGACTGACTAGATTGTTCCCTACCCGATCTAGATTTTTTCCCCAAGATCGGGGCTGATATCCGATATAAATATTGGATCGGCGCATCCCTAGATAGCACATATAATTAATGGTTTAAGCTAGATAACCGTTATCCTAAGTCTAGCATTACTTTACCATATCGTTAGCTACTGAGTAGCATGGCCTCCTCTGGCTAACATTAGTAGTTAGCTAACTAGCAGCAGGAATAGCTAACTAACTTTACACACTGGCTATTCTAGTAACTGGCTAACGTTAGCCTAGAATTACATTACCCAGAACAACTGACGATGCAGCTTACTGTGACAATGTTTTCACATTAAAACAGATATCACATACACATGCTACTTACAATATTGCGCTCCTTCTCCTTGCTTGCTGTCCGTGGGTGAAGCGTGGTGGTGTCAGCGAGGTGGTGTGAAATGGCGCGCAGCATGTGCCGTTGTGCACCTGCTAGGTAAGCTGGGCCCAGTGTGTCGTTGTGCACCTGCTAGGTAAGCTGGGCCCAGTGGGCCGTTGTGCACCTGCTAGGTAAGCTGGGCCCAGTGGGTCGTTGTGCACCTGCTAGGTAAGCTGGGCCCAGTGGGTCGTTGTGCACCTGCTAGGTAAGCTGGGCCCAGTGGGTCGTTGTGCACCTGCTAGGTAAGCTGGGCCCAGTGTGTCGTTGTGCACCTGCTAGGTAAGCTGGGCCCAGTGGGTCGTTGTGCACCTGCTAGGTAAGCTGGGCCCAGTGGGTCGTTGTGCACCTGCTAGGTAAGCTGGGCCCAGTGGGCCGTTGTGCACCTGCTAGGTAAGCTGGGCCCAGTGGGCAGTGCGCGCGCCCATGTGACATTGGGGGAGGGGTAAACTATCTAAATTAATATTATGTTCTATCATCATGATCATTATTTGTAGATTACACATCTCCTGAGATTATAATAATCAAGATACATTTAAACATGTTTAAAGGAGAACCTTAAACAAATCATGTACTGTAGTATACTTTAAATTATTATTTGTAGATTGAACAGACTGCCAGTTCCCTTATTTTCAGCCCAGCCCCACCAGCCCAGCCCTCCACCAGCCCAGCCCCACCAGCCCAGCCCCACCAGCGCTGCCCCACCAGCCCAGCCCCACCAGCGCTGCCCCACCAGCCCAGCCCCACCAGCGCTGCCCCACCAGCCTAGCCCCACCAGCGCTGCCCCACCAGCCCAGCCCTCCACCAGCCCAGCCCTCCACCAGCCCAGCCCTCCACCAGCCCAGCCCCACCAGCGCTGCCCCACCAGCCCAGCCCTCCACCAGCCCAGCCGTCCACCAGCCCAGCCCTCCACCAGCGCTGCCACGCGTGCACCCAGGGCCCGTGGCCACATAATCACACAGGAGGTGCTGGACAGCCAGCTGAGGATCGCCAACAGCCAGGAGAGGATCGCAGCGGCGCTGGAAGCGCTTGCGGGCACGATGGCGAAAATTAACGAAACCCTCACCGAAATAAATAGAAAGATACCTTGAAACCTTTGTTTGAGTATTACTGAAGTGATGTGTTTCGTTCTTGAGATAAATTGTTAACTGTATCAAAGCATACTGACAGTCCAATTGCGGTTGAAAGGCTTTATTTGACCTACAAGCGTGCAATTAATTGTTGTCGGACTTGGACAGCGTGTCTGTTGTCTGGGCCCAGGACTGGATCAGGACGCACATCCTGCTGGTGAGGTGGCTGGAGGGGTAGTGGTACACCACGTTTCATGGCAATGTTGTGCAGGACGCAGCAGGCCATGATTATCCTACAAACCTGAAACGATGAAAAATGGCCATAATTAATAACATGCAACTGATTGTATTAGGCTGATTGAGGTGGGCGCTCTAATGTTCTAGCACGAATGGAACAATTGCTCAGCTGTTCTCTTCATACACACCTTCTCCGGTTTGTACAGCAGCTTGCCACCTGCTGCGTCCAAACACATCCAGCGTCTTTTCAGCAGTCCGATGGTGCGCTCGACGGTGGAGCGAGTGCGTGCGTGGCACTCATTGTAGGCCGACTCCTGCTCAGTCTGAGGGTTGGTGAGTGGTGTCATCAACCAGGGGGCCAGCGCATATCCACCATCTCCTAATAAGATTAGAGGAATACAATCCTATACTGTTGCTGGAACTATCAATTACGCACGGATACTTACCAATTAGCCATGCGTCTCCAGCGTCGCCTTGTTCGAGGTGCACACCCACAGAGCTGTTTTGCAATATGTAGGAGTCATGCGCACCTCCTGGGAAGCGGGACACCACGTTGAGCAAGTGGTTCTGGGCGTCGCAGATGACTTGCACATTGATGGAGTGGTATTGCTTACGGTTGAGGTATGGGAATGGATCTGGAGAGGGTGCCTTGATGCGCACGTGTGTGCAGTCAATTGCGCCGATGGTGTTGGGCAGACCAGCAATGGCATGGAATCCTCTCTTGACTGGGAACTGTTGTTGTGCGGTATATGGGAATTTGATGTATTGTGTGGCCAGTTGTAGGATTCCATCCAGGACTCGCGGGAGGGCGCGGCTGATGGATGTCTGCGATATGCCCACCCTGTCTCCTAGCTCCCTCTGGAATGTCCCAGTGGCTAAGAAGCCCAAGGTGGACAGTACCTGGACGTGTGGTGGTATAGGGTTTGAGCATCTGGTCCGGGTCCTCAGTGCTGGCTCCAGGGTGTTACAGAGCTCCATAAGGACAGGTCTTGGTAGCCTGAAGCGTCCCACCAGGTATTCATCGCTCTCTGCGAATAGGTCGGCATGGTCGAGGTACTGGCGCTCCCTCCTCAGCACGCGATCAGCGATATCTTCCAGCAGCAGTAGATATGCCATATTGTGTGTGTAGGCCTAGGGTGCAGACTTGGGCCTTTAAATAGCGCGATCGATCACTGATTATTCGATGGCATGTTTCCCAATTGACATATTTGATGTTCCAGTTCACGTGCAAATTCGACGTTTTATTCATCACATGCAACATACCAGTAAATGAGCAGTGAGATGTTTCTCCGCTGGCTCTTACAACGTGCACACTAAGCAAGGTAAAATAAAAAAGACAATACAAAATAACAATAGAAAACAAGATGGTATATGGACTTTTAATACAAAATGCAAAATATATAGCCTACATGAAAAGGATGGGATGTGCTGAATTCTACAGTTTAGTTAAATGTATGAGTAGGCTACTTGTGGATCTTTATAGGCCTATATTATTATATATTATGTAGGCCTATGTGATATATTTTAGTTATGGATATTCACATGTTTATTTACAGAATCTAAATGTGTCCATTCTGACGACTATGGAATATAAGGTGCTGTTGTGCGGAGTCTGAGTATAGCGACTGAGTTTAGTGCTTATTTATTCATTCACTGTCATTTGCAGTGTTTGTGTAGTGCTTTTATTTATTTTAGGACACTGCGATGCCTTGTAGAATCATGACTATAAATGTGAAACGTAATTGGATTATTATACAAATATTCTCGTATTAATTATTATTCTTTTTTCAAGCCTAGGATGTCTGTAGAATTGATGTGAACGCAATCACCTCGGATTTTTCATAAATTCAGCCCTTGCGAACGGGCGCACTCCAGTCTGGCCTACCTATGACTGCATTTACGCGTTCTTAAATCCCGTTCTTAGATAAGAACAAATCCGAGATAAGAAACCATTCAAGAATGCCAGAATTGTCCCGGGAACTTCGTAAGTGGAGTTAAGAAGAAATTTCTTCTTAACTTCTTCTTAACTGCGTTCAGGAATGAGGTCCAATGAGAGCGGGAAAGCCAGTTGGCTCATGAGCTCACAATAACTAGCAGCAGCTTCCATAACATTAATGGTAGCGGTCAGTGGCTAAAGCAGTTACACTGATGATTCCTGTAACGTTAGCTATTTTGCTGCAATTGGTTCAATTTCTGTTTCTGGACAAAGGTAAGGGATAAATCCAGACAACAGAAGGCTAGCGGACCTACAGCGGGTCCCTGATGGATGCTCCACCACCATTCCACCGGTAGTTAATTGTCTATATTCTAGGCCCATTGGCCGTGGGGTCCGGGCGTGGTGGCGAGACTCCGCCCCCTTGCGTCAGAACGGTTCGGGTGTACTGCAGTTACTTCCGGGCAATCTCCATACACCCACTGGTGAAAACCGTGTGTCTCTAGCCCGCTCAGGGGCAGAGTTGTGGAGTTCATGGCATGGATAGTGGCGTGGTGGCGAGACTCAACCCACTTGGGTCAGACCTGATTGAGCGCAGTACAGTGACCTCTGGGCAATCTCCTTGCACCCACTGGCGAAGACCGTGGGTCTCTAGCCCACTCAGGGGCTGAGTTGTGGGATCCGTGGGGTGGATAGTGGCGTGATGGCGAGACTCCGCCCCCTCGTGGCGTGGATAGTGGTGTGATGGCGAGACTCCGCCCCCTTTCTCCTGGTCTTGCTGATGCTCATCTCTTCCCTGTTCGTCTCGCCTCCTCAGGTCTCCAGGATGAAGTCATGTCTCAGCCTCCAGGTTGGTAGAATGTGAATCTGCAGCCATAACATCCAACAGACTGTTAAAAGCACTACTGCCAGTTTATAATAATAAAAGCATGTGAAGTGTGTGTGTGTGTGTTTGTGTGTGTGTGTGTTTCTGGCATGAAGAGGTTAGTGTTTGTTTCTGGACAGGGCCTGACTGTCTCCTGTCTTTCTCCAGAGCCTGATGATGTGAGGTTGGTGGGAGGAGGCAGCCGCTGTGCTGGTAGAGTGGAGCTGAACCACCAGGGAGAGTGGAGACATCTGGGCAGCAGTGCGTCTGGCTGGACCCTGAGTGATGCAGCTGTAGTTTGTAGACAGCTGGGCTGTGGCTCTGCTGTTTCAACAAGATGGGATAGTGGAGATGAACCCCGTCTTGTATGGCTGTTTAGATCTCGGTGTGCTGGGTCTGAGTCTGCACTGAGGGAGTGTGGAACAGTGGATGGGGGTTTTAGTTCTACTGTTGTCCTGGAGGTGAACTGCTCAGGTAATACACACATCATGTCATTATATTCAGCTGATGATCTTGACAGTCACACATTTCCTAGTCTGCACCTGTCACTTAACGACTACTCGGTGACACTGTTACAGTATTAAAGACTTCTGTATATCAGGTATCTATTATTTTAAACATTATTGGATATCTTCATGGTTCTTAATTTGCTGAAATATTTTGTTATTAATAACTATAATGTTCATACTGACCATCTGTCTCTCTTCCTTCAGAGTCTGTGAGGCTTGTGAATGGAGCTGGTCTGTGCTCTGGCAGAGTGGAGGTGAGGTCTGATCAGTCGTGGGCCTCAGTGTGTGAAGTTGACTTTGACCGGCAGGATGCAGAGGTGGTCTGTCGGGAGCTTGGCTGTGGGGCTCCTTCAGTCCTCCAGGGGGCGCTCTATGGAGAAGAGAAGGGTTCAATCTGGGCTAAAGAGTTCCGGTGTGAAGGCAACGAGTCCCGTCTCCTGGACTGTGACACCACAGGCTCAGCTAGAAACACCTGCTCACCTGGCAATGCTGTTGGACTCACCTGCTCAGGTACTGTGAGAATCATTTTGTCTGTCAACCTGATTCTCACCTGGAGTGACGTAATGAGAAAGAGTAATGAGAAAGAGTATGGCTGTGTTTTGTTAGGATACATAGAGTCAGAGGGCCTGACTGTTTTCTGTCTTTCTCCAGAGCTTGATGATGTGAGGTTGGTGGGAGGAGGCAGCCGCTGTGCTGGTAGAGTGGAGGTGAACCACCAGGGAGAGTGGAGACGTCCGTACAGCAGTGTGTCTGGCTGGACCCTGGGTGTTGCAGCTGTAGTTTGTAGACAGCTGGGCTGTGGCCCTGCTCTTTCAACAAGAAGGGATAGTGGAGATGAACGCTGTCCTGTATGGCTGTTTAGATCTCGCTGTGCTGGGTCTGAGTCTGCACTGAGGGAGTGTGGAAGAGTGGATTTGGGGTCTAGTTCTACTGATGTCCTGGAGGTGATCTGCTCAGGTAATACACACATCACGTAATTATTCCACTAATGATCTTGACAGTCACACATTTCCTAATCTGCACCTGTCACAGTAGCTGTGAGAGCTTTACAATAGACTACATAGTTACACTTTTAAAATATTACAGGCTTCTCTATCTCAGGTAACTGTTGTATTTTAGATTTCTGCTGCATGGTGATGTTATCTGTTGAAAGGATTCACATTGTATGAAACGGCTACATTCTTTATATTATTGTATTCTTTGACGTTATTAGACGGATACACACTTGTCATTTCGCTGATAGAGCTTATATGAACGGCGTACTGCATGGTTGTTAAAATCTAAATGTGCTGGTTCTGAGGGAGGGTAGACCAGGGTGTAAAGAGACTAGTACTAATGGGGTCCTGACAGTGATATGCTCAGATATATTAATAATATTATGATCATGTGATGCTATTGTATCCTGGTGTCTCAGTCACTAAAGTACCCCATGCTGCCCTGTGAGGGAGGAGAACAGCAGATCTCATCTTCACGGTTCTTAATTTGCTGAAATATTTTGTTATTAATAACTATAATGTTCATACTGACCATCTGTCTCTCTTCCTTCAGAGTCTGTGAGGCTTGTGAATGGAGCTGGTCTGTGCTCTGGCAGAGTGGAGGTGAGGTCTGATCAGTCGTGGGCCTCAGTGTGTGAAGCTGACTTTGACCGGCAGGATGCAGAGGTGGTCTGTCGGGAGCTTGGCTGTGGGGCTCCTTCAGTCCTCCAGGGGGCGCTCTATGGAGAAGAGAAAGGTTCAATCTGGGCTAAAGAGTTCCGGTGTGAAGGCAAGGAGTCCCGTCTCCTGGACTGTGACACCACAGGCTCAGCTAGAAACACCTGCTCACCTGGCAATGCTGTTGGACTCACCTGCTCAGGTACTGTAAGAATCAGTTTGTCTCTCAACCTGATTCTCACCTAGAGTGACATAATGAGAAAGAGTATGGCTGTGTTTTGTTAGGATACATAGAGTCAGAGGGCCTGACTGTCTCCTGTCTTTCTCCAGAGCCTGATGATGTGAGGTTGGTGGGAGGAGGCAGCCGCTGTGCTGGTAGAGTGGAGGTGAACCACCAGGGAGAGTGGAGACGTCTGGATAGCAGTGGGTCTGGCTGGACCCTGGGTGTTGCAGCTGTAGTGTGTAGACAGCTGGGCTGTGGCCCTGCTCTTTCAACAAGATGGGATAGTGGAGATGAACCCCGTCCTGTATGGCTGTTTAGATCTAGCTGTGCTGGGTCTGAGTCTGCACTGAGGGAGTGTGGAACAGTGGATGGGGGTTTTAGTTCTACTGTTGTCCTGGAGGTGAACTGCTCAGGTAATACACACATCATGTCATTATATTCAGCTGATGATCTTGACAATCACACATTTCCTAGTCTGCACCTGTCACTTAACGACTACTCGGTGACACTGTTACAGTATTAAAGACTTCTGTATATCAGGTATCTATTATTTTAAACATTATTGGATATCTTCATGGTTCTTAATTTGCTGAAATATTTTATTATTAATAACTATAATGTTCATACTGACCATCTGTCTCTCTTCCTTCAGAGTCTGTGAGGCTTGTGAATGGAGCTGGTCTGTGCTCTGGCAGAGTGGAGGTGAGGTCTGATCAGTCGTGGGCCTCAGTGTGTGAAGTTGACTTTGACCGGCAGGATGCAGAGGTGGTCTGTCGGGAGCTTGGCTGTGGGGCTCCTTCAGTCCTCCAGGGGGCGCTCTATGGAGAAGAGAAGGGTTCAATCTGGGCTAAAGAGTTCCGGTGTGAAGGCAAGGAGTCCCGTCTCCTGGACTGTGACACCACAGGCTCAGCTAGAAACACCTGCTCACCTGGCAATGCTGTTGGACTCACCTGCTCAGGTATTGTCTGTCAACCTGATTCTCACCTGGAGTGACGTAATGAGGAGGAGTATGGCTTAGTTTCAGTGTTTCCTGTGGAACTGATCTCTTGGTGTGGTGGTGTGAGAAAAAAAGTCTGATTTCAAAACGGAAAAAGCGGGGGATCTGAGACCACCCTTCTCCCTCCCTTGTTCCTCTCTCCTGTCCCCTTCCTTCTCCTCTCAACAACCTCTCTCTCCTCTTCTCTCTCACCTGTGCCTCCACTCTGTGCCTGTGCCACAGTCCTGTCCTCTCCTACCACAATTCCTGCCTCTGCCTTAAAAAAAAAAAAATAACTGAAGAGTAGGTCTATAAAGATGGCCTAACTTATCTCGTAAGGCTGGTAAAGTCATAGAGCTTAAAATGTAATTAATTACATGTAACTGGACGGGATAAAACAGTAAACCCACACAAGCACTTATTAAATCATATGGTTTATAGACATATTTTAAACTAATGTATTGTAGGTTACCATTATAACAACAGCTGTAGATAAATAAATAAAAAATTAAGCTAGTCTTTAAACATGCCTAAATAATTTGTTGCTTTTTCTGTTATTTTGATTGTCACATTTTAGGTGGCTGGAGGAACATTAACGCAAGCTAGTGTTAGTTCAGCCAGCCAAAAAGACGGTCGCACAATCCATCAGGCAGCGCTGCACCTGACTCGCACGAAAGTTGCAAAACCTGGGCTGCGTTCAAATTCAGATAACAGAGGCGAACGTTCGCCGCAAACATGTTTTCTCCAAACGGTCACATTTGAATGGCTTTCAATGAACGTTCCAAATAGTTCGCATAAACGCAACAATCCCCATGGGAGCACATCTCCAGTAAGCCTGGGTCCATTCTGATCCTCGTTCTGTTACTGGCGAACTACCTCTCCAGACTGTTAGCTTCTGTTAGAAAACGTTTGCGGCGAACACAAAGCTAACGGGAAAAAGTTCGCTAAAGTTCGCTATGTTCCCTGAATTTGAACGCACCCTCGCGCTTGTGGTGTATGTCTCCTTGACAATGCTCGCTTGAAGGGCTGACTGACGGACAGACAGCAGCGCGTAGCTCAAATGGAGCAGCTCCGCTTCGGCTCAAACTGTATTTTCAGATAACGTTTCTTAACGCTAGCAACACAAGGCAAATGTATCATATTTCTTTTTTTACTTGTCCTATCAGACACCTGCATGAAGCATTCCTCTTGCCCGAACAGAGTTTACTGGTCCCTGCAGCGGGCAAAACTGTTAGCCTACAGCCCTACTAACACACGCAGGTTGCGCAAACGTTCTACATACGGCCGCTATAGGTGACGATTCATCTGCGCCACGTGCGGAAATTACGCGGCCATTTACGGAAACGCGAGATCTGCCGATTAGTAGCCGCTACGTTAGAACGACACGTCATTCAGAAGTTGCGGCCGCGTGCAAAGAACGCACGTGATCACGTGGGCAGGAACTTCCGTTATAAACTCACTTGGCTGACACTAGATTTACAGGTATTTATATGACTTGGTCTGCACGTCTTTTTCGCACAGTGCAAATATGGTTGCGGCCGCGTGCAAAAAACGTGGGCAGGAACTTCCGTAATAAACTCACTTTGCTGACACTAGATTTACAGGTATTTATATGACTTGGTCTGCACGTCTTTTTCGCACGGTGCAAATATGGTCACTTACTTACTAAACCCTGACCACTGGCTATATTTAGCATTTGCAGTACCACTGGCTATATTTAGCATTTACCAGTACAAAAACGAATTAATGCTATATGGGGATATAGCAGCAAGCATTATGCTACAAACCAATATAAGACTGAACACCATTAACAGTTTAGAACATTTTATTACACAAAGTACATTACAAATTAAAAGTATACATATTTACAAGGATGAGGTTTACGGTCTGTCACATAACGCATAGCCAGAAAAGCAAAAAAAAGTATGTACAAGCTCTGGCTAGCAACCCATTATCTGACAATTGCAAAAGTTCTAAAAACAAAAATGAAACAAAGTGCGCATTCTGTGGCAGGCAGACCGGGAACAGACCGTTGTATCCCACAAAAAAAAGGTTACAATTTACAAAAACTATTTACAAAAATCCATCCATCCATCCTGGCAGGCTAGAAAGGCAGGTTTAGGGAGACGGGCTGGGGGTCACCCACATCTGAATCGAGGGTCTGGGCAGAAGAGGTCATCCTCATCTGAATACTCCACTGTGGTCAGGGCTGGAGCTGCGGTCAGGGGCTGGGCTGGAGCTGCGGTCAGGGGCTGGGCTGGGGAGGTCAGCTGGGCTGGAGCAGATGCCTAAGGACATAATGAAATGGCTGTAAAAGCAAGTCGCATACGTTCATTGGAAGCGTGCCATGTCACTGGATACGAGAAAATTAACTGCCTGACATCACATACCTTTTTGCATCGAGCAGGGGCAAGTTTCAGCATCTCCTGCAGCTGGGCAGACACCTCCGTCACAGTGGTGCTTGGCTTACAGGCCATAACTGCACCTTTTAACCAAAAAGGGAATGGTTTCAATGCACATTGCATGAAGCAAAGACAATGTATTATTTTGCGAAAATATGAACAATCCCTTACGTAATATGACATTGTAGAGGGTCATATTCTTCAGAGGCTTCTTCCCCCTCTTCCACAGCACCCGCCAGACTACATCTGGCAGATCTTTGCCGCCAATGGAACTCAGATATCGTGTCTGCAAAACATAAAGACAATCATTTACTTTTACATTTCCTTAACACTTCCCTGCAAAAATAAGGAACAAAGTTCTGCCCTGAAGTTACTCACCATCTTCCTTTGATGATCCTTGTCCTTCAGCTGCTCCTCCAAGACCAGCAGCTCCTCCTCCGTTTTAGCAGGGTGCAGGTCAGTCCAGTACTGCTCCCCGATAGCTGTCTGCAGACTCGCCGGACTGTCTCTGCTCCAGCCTCATCATTGTCTGTGCCATCTCCCTCAGACTCTGCATGACGCTGGAGAACTGCTGACACATCATCCTCTGGAAGTCTGGATATTAAACACAGATGTGGCTATAAGTAATTGTACGGTCCCATAATGGATATTCAACTCAAAGTATGTCCCTACATACAGCATGAAGTAGTTCACAAAATTCAGCATACCAGCATCTGCAGAGCTTGATGGCAACACTGCTGGAGCTGTTGGTCTCACAGGCGATGGCATCAGAGAACTACCTGAAAACCAGAGGATAAAGGGATGAGCAGGAAACTACAGATGTGGGAACATAAGAATGTAACTTGCTGCAGCATTTCACGTCGCGGTATTTGGCAGGGAAATCCCGTTGGAAATCTCGTGGGATTTCAGACGGGTGTTATTTCGTTTTAGTGATGCACTACCGCCAGGTGGCGTCTTTGAGTAGATTTAGCAGGCTGGGCTCTGTTTTTCTCCTATAGTCTACGAATGAAGCATCATTAAATTTCACATTCTTTAATTTAAATGCTCTGTTGTAAAGCACTTTGAGCTGAAGGTATCTGTATGAAAGGGGCTATACAAATAACGTTTAATTGTTATTATTACCTTGTTCTCAAACACATGTTTTATCCACCTCGATGTAATTTAATTATTACGAACACCTATAATATATCTAGGCCTACAGTAGCCTATCTATCTCGGCAACTGACGTCGGGTCAAGACGTGGTGGCTGTTTGGTCAAATGCGCAAAATAACAGTATTGTAAATATATTTGTTAGTAAAGATGTGGTGAACGTGAGGGTTTTGCGTTTTGTTTCTGGAACGCATTCAACTGTTAGGCTACTCGTAAACCCCGGAAGTAAATTTGAAGACAGGGCATAATGTAGCCAAGTCTGAGCGCAGTAGGCTATATGGCTTCAGCACGATACAAAGAAAAAATAAGCTTGATCGACTTGTGGATCCATACAAAATTGAAATAGTCGCCATGAGTAAAGATCACTCATTGCCAATCATATCCGGACATTAACTATCTTGTGCATAGCGGCAGGTTTGACAGTGAGACATCAACCGATAATTGTAATAATGCGATTATTGAAATGGTCTTGTGAACGCCTTTATCTGATTTCCAAAATCGGGGTAAGGTCCATAGGACGATTGTGGGTTTTCATTTGCACATAACTATATTTTAATAAAACATTGAAGTCCGCCTGTCAATGACTTTCCCTAAAATTGTGTTCTGTTGCACCCCCTATTGTTAAATTATAAATGAAAAAAACATACACAATATGTTGTTATTTGAATGATCTTGAATATATATATTCAAGATCATTCAAATAACAAAATATCGTGTATGTTTTTATTTATTTATAGCCTACCGGCCGCCAGCTGTTCAATGAACGGCTATAGGGAATGCGCAGTTTCGCGCTGGCTACAGCCTATTATATGAACAGTTTTGCGCTATGTAGGCTATTATAAATAGGCCTAAGTATTATTCATTGGGAATAGCTTGGACTCGCTGGGGACTGGTGGAGAGACGCAGAGCCTCCCCAGACGCGACATCTCCAGTTGGCTGTGTATTTGAGCTGCCGCCTCAACCGTGCGTAAGAGCAGAGCGCATCATATAGCTACAACTAGTAGCCCATAGCCATTAAAACGGCTTATTGTTTTATTCATATATCAACTAGATAATTCGATAATAATGAGTAGCCTATAAAATGAATTCAATAGGGCAAGCCTTAAGTTGTAGCCTAGGCTACAGTACAATCACAAGACGTATAGGCCTAGCCTATCGTAAAAAGCGTTGCGTTCTCATAGGCCTATATTAACTTAGATAATTATTAATTATGCTCAGGTCATAATGTCCGTTGAAAATAATTCCCTCTAAGCAGAATTTGAATTGTATTAAAATAGGAAATGATTCCTTCTAGGTCTATATAAAAAAAAACATTTTTCTAATGTGTAGCCTATAGGCGATGAACAAAACAGCCACAATGTAGCCTGCTTAGCGAGCGGGCAGTCTACCATAAAGTGTATAACCATAATGTAATATATCTAGACTACATGCATTGTGGTATTTCTTTATATAGCCAATTGTTTCTCAATAAACAGTTATGTCATCCTCTGAGTCCGAATGTAGGCTAATAGACCGGCAGCTCTAAATGCCTTCCCAATCAATGAGACATGGTTGTAAAAATGATGTTTTATTGATGAAAAGGGTAAAACTGAAGAGTCATTGCATTGATCGATGCAGTCCGCTACCAGCAAACACTGAAAATACAGGTCCTCCAGCGAACCTGGACTAGACTATTGTAACCCCCCACCCCCCCAAATTCTTTTATATTCAAATAAACTGGAGGAACCGGTTTCCTAGCCCTGGATCGTGGGAGGGGGGTAGCCTGCGTTAGCGGGTGCTTTGCCATGACCGGCCATTGAATTTATGTGTTGCCATTCATTTAAACCACCATCTCATCTAGACTACTTCTGTTGCTGCATTTTTACATTTATGCTTTCATGATTTTAGAGCGCAATAAACATTTTTGCAGGATTCCAAAAAGTCCATCCATTCATCCAACTTTGTTCTGAGCGCAGCGCAGGCTGGTAGCCTACTGTCAAGGCTCACGACTGATGCACTCCCTTAACACGTCTCTTCCCAGGCCATCAAGATAATTTCAATATGAAAGACCTTGGGATTCCAGGAGTCAAGGCCGTTTCAGACGGGGAGCGACATTCCGCCTGCGTTCTGCTCGGAGCGGGGGAGGCACGCGTCCTGCGCGCAGCGGGGCAAGCTGACTACAATTCAGCTCTTGTCGCGGGCGGGCGTGTGCAGCATAGTTCCATATGAGAACACTCCTCGGTCCAATTCCGTATAGTAGATCAGCCTGTGTAGCCTACTTTCAACGAATGTATTATTAGACATAATATCATAATAATATATAAAGCCTTCAACGACCTCCTGCTGCCTGCCTGATGGTCTCAGGGCTAAAGAGACCGCGCGATCATTCCTCTAGCTGCTTTGCTGCTAATGCGAGTTCGTCTCCGTTCCTGCCCGAGAAACAGAAGTTGAACTTATAGCATCAAAATAGCTACAGGAATCAACGTTGTAAAGTTATCTATCTGCTTTTTAGCCACCGACAGCTACCGTTAATATTATGGAAGCTGCTGTCGTGAGCTAACGTGCTATCACGGTCTCATCGTGCAGCTTCACAGCCTGCTATTAGCAGACAGCATTAAGTTGACAAAATCACACTTGCACATCATTAGAATTCCAACCATTTATATGGGATTTATCATTCAACTAAACATGGAACCTGAATAGCCTAGGCTACTACCTGATATTTCAACCTGCTGCCATCAGTGATCGGCGCGTCTGCTTGTTTGAGTCATGAATATCTTACGCAGTTACATTCCATGTGTCCCAAAACTGTTAAATCATTCCCCATGTAGTTCACTATGAGTCGCACTCAATACATCCATGGTAATAGGGAGGGAGTGAGTGAACCATTTCAAACACATCTCTGGTCATCTCCGTTAGCCATCTTACTCGTCCTGATGCCATGTTCCATATGAGAACACTCAGCCTAATGTATTAAACTTCTACTTGTCCCGACAGTTAACAGATATAGACCCGGCGACAGTTACAGAGATAGAAACTATAAATAGATAGGCTTTGTTCGTAATAATTAAATTACAACCAGACAGACAACAAGGAGTTTGAGAACGGTAGGCTAATCTAATGTGCGAGCCAGCAATGGGTCAATGAGTGGTATTACTGCGCCCCTATGGGCAGGCGAGCGGTGGTGCGGAATGACGTAAAGCGCCTGTTAGAATACCGCGGGTCAAGTTACATTCTTATGTTCCCACATCTGTATGGTGATGGCGGCGTAGTGATTCTGGCATAAGGGGAAGAATCAACTCGACATGAGACATGTCAGACCCTGACCTGGTCTGGCCGGGGTGCTAATCGCTGATGCATGCTGCTCGTGCCTGGACGTCTGAAGGGCTGAAGGGCCTGGGCTCACAGCGCCTTGGCTCAAAGGACCCGGGCGATGAACATCTACTGCCGAGTAGTGAGATGTGAGATGAGCGAATTAGTGAACTGAGTACATGAGTCTTCAGAAAGTCCTGAGTTAACTGTAAGTGTGCAAATAGGCATAGACATTTCACCAACACAAACATGCATGGATACCTGCATTGATAACTGGCAGAGCAGGCCTTCCGGCTCTGGCACCTGGCATAGCTGGTCTGGTCTGAGTTCTGCCGACCGGCTGCCTGGGCACTGGAACATATAGTAGAGGTAAATTAGCTCAGATTAGTCAACTCAAGTAGTACTCTTTTGGGACTGTTGAATGCACTTTATTATATTACCTTCGTCACTGGAGTCATAGCGCGTGTTGCGCTGTCTCTTCCTTGTGTCTTGGGAGTTAATCCATTGATGACTGCTGCTCAAACACCTTCGCCAAGGCACTGGCTACTTCATAATGCTCTGTGTGTTCCTCAGCAGAGACAGAGGTTGTCATGGCTCCTCTTGATGTGCTTGTGGAGGTAGATCTGGGAGGTATAGGAGAATGGGCACTCAGAGCAGGAGAACACCCAAGTCTTGCACAACTCTAACATCACAGCTAGGAGAGCAAATGAGAGAGACCATTAAAAAGGATTATCTCACCTGTAGTACAAGTTCAAATATAGAGTGATTATACGTCATTGTAAATGAGAGCTTACTCTCAATTGATTCACAAGGTTAAATAAAGATTGAATGAATATGTAGCTAGGGGGGGTTACAACCACACAACTGTGGAGAGAGAATGAGACACTTGGTTCCCTCCTCTACTGGTGTTCATGGCCATGGCCACACACCTGGAATACTCCAACCCTGATTTAAAGGCATAAATGTGGGGAACACATTCTTGAGACCGTTCCTAAAACTGGAGGGGAAAAAAACGGGAAAATGATCTTCCCTCTCCTCATCACTCACTTCTGCATGGGGCTGAGCTCTACCCTGTCAGCAGTGGCAATACATGGGATAGCGGCTCAGCACACAGGAGAACTGCACAGAGAGGAAGGAGGAGAGAGAAAACCAACAACAAAAAAGGCAAGAAGGGTTAATAACTGAGCGAATCTTGCAAGTTTGCACTACAGGGAAGCAATTGCTCAATTTCCCTGATATTGTGGCGTCACTGGCGTCAGTGATGCGTCTTATGAATCTCACATGTCTACCGCTAACATTAACTCAATATCAATATTCCCATTTGTTTATCCCTTCTATGGAAACGTATGTGAATTTGTACTTACGTGTGCCTGCCTATATTGATGATCAGGTGTTTCTCCACCTAAGGGCTGGCCAGACAGAACCATCAGAGACCATTGGGCTGAGCTGAGGAGAGAGCGACATGTTAGAGTGTATGTGTGCATATGTATATGGTGCTCTTCTGTTAATACTCATGAGGGCATTCAACTGAACAAGACTCACAGAGCCTGTGGTGCTGTCCCAGGACTGCCCCTGGCCACGCCTGTCCCCGTCTAAGCGCCTCTTCCTGTCCCGCTCACCTGCTTCTTGCTCAGTATAAACAAGAACTGGGAGGTTGGCAACTGAGAGCATGGGAGGGGAGAGAGGGAGAGAAAGAGAGAGTGGGTGGGTGACCCTCTTGTTGGCTGACATGCACACTCCACAGGACCACGTGATTTCTGACACGTTTAGAGGAACAGGGCAACATGTCTACCACCCTTCACACTCAGTAATTAAATAGATTTTGCAAGACACTATATTAGTAGTCCACATCATGAGTACCTATTATGCAAAATTTGGATTTGTATGTGAGTGAAAACGTAGTACACAATGCTTTACCCGTTTGACAGCATGAGCAACCATTTCAACAGTTAAGAGTAACATGAAATCACATACCAAAACCACCAAGATGGCTGCTGTAACCAAAAAAGCCAAGATGGCTGCTATAACAAATCCTGCTAGCTAGCCTAGCTCCGTTGTTGGGGCTTCTAGTATTCTGTTAACGTCAACTTCGGAAAAGTGAATGCCTAAAAACAAACACATACTAACGCTGTCGTGGGTTTATGCGAAATCAATGAGTAAGCTAATTATCGCATTTTATTCCAAGCGATGAAACAGTACGAACGTGCAGGAGCTCGCGCGAGCCTGCTAGACTCGAGAAGACTCCACCATTGCCCAACAATGGCCCACGACAACACTTCATAAAAGTTATAGTGTACACAACTGAAATATTCTCACGTTGCCAAGCCAACACTATAATTTAAGCTACAATTACACAAAAGCGAAAGTTATAACAATAATTGCGACAGAGTAATTTTACGTAGGCTACTTAGCTAGCCATGATGTACAGAAAAAGGCTAATCACGTTAGCTGGCTAGCTAGTTAGCTAACATTGGAAAGAGAGCATCTGCATATAGATAATCATTACAAAAGGGTAGCTTGCACATAACGTTGGTGTTTTATCTGGGACGATACCAAAATACATAGCTAGCTATGTATACATTGAAATTGAGATACTTACAGGATCTGTGTTGTCGCGGGGACAAAGACTGTGTTGGTCTTTCTCAATCGTTTCTGTTTCGAACGGAAGTACAACCCGTCGTCGTTTTCTTCTTCTTCGCTGGGTTTAGTGGCGGATCGCAAACAACTTTAATGTGCATACAGCCACCTACTGTACCAGAGTGTGTAACTTGTTTGTCTAGTTCTTCAATTGTGTCACCTAAGAAAGTAGCCCAATGCCTTGCATTCTTTGTTTTACGTTCACTGCTCAGCGTTCATTGCTCACATTTAGGTTGCAAAATTAGGACTTTATTCATAGGCATATTTTTTATCATTATTTTTATTAGGCCTAGACTGCAAATCTTTAGTGTTAATATTAACTGTAAATGAGAAATTACACACAAAACAGACATGCAGGATTTCTCCTCATTATTACAATTCTGTAACTGTATGACTTACAAAATTTATTTTAAAACCTAAGTAATTTACAAATGTTCTGACCCACTGTGACACATTTCCAATAAAGTCAGATTGGGACTGTGATGTAACCACATTGTCACGTTATTTAATTACATCGTAGTTACGGATTTAAGCAGCAGTGGCGGCTACGTTCCCTTACAGCAGGGGTGTCAAACTCTGGCCCGCGGGCCAAATTTGGCCCGCAGTGTAATTATATTTGGCCCGCGAGGCAATACCAAATGACTACTAGAGCTGGCCCGCCAGTATTATACAGCGCATTCACCGCTAATACTACAAATATTACAATGCTCTGCTGTTGTTTTGGCGCGTCAATCAAGACAGGACCCAGAAACGCCCTCTCTTATGTGACAGTAGTCATAGCAATCTCATACTACAACTGTAACCGTGTTACCCCTTCTTAAAAATGGCGAACATGTTATGAGGACAGTAACACAAGTTATTAACTTTATAAGAGCCAAAGGTCTGAATCACCGCCAGTCTTTTCTGGAGGAGTGTGGTTCGGAATTCGCAGACGTGCCGTATCACACAGAGGTGAGATGGTTAAGCCGAGGAAAAGTACTGAACAGATTTTTCGAGCTGCGTGAGGAAATATGTCAGTTTCTGGAAAGCAAAGGGAAGGACACAGCAGAGCTCCGGGAACAAAGGTTTTTTATGTAAGCTGGCCTTTCTGTGTGACATCTCGAGCCATCTCGATGCGCTGAACCTGCAGCTTCAGGGGCGGGGACGCATCATCACAGACATGTACGCTGCAGTGAGGGCTTTTAAAACTAAACTGTGCCTGTGGGAGAACCAGATGCTGCAAGGTAACCTTGGCCATTTCCCCTGCTGCCAAACCATAAAAACGCAGATCTCTACCGCCGTGTTCCCATGCGCACAGTTTGCTAAAAAACTTTCTAAAAAGTTTAGCCGGCGATTTGCCGACTTTGATGTCCAGAAATGTAGGTTTGAACTGCTCAGTAATCCCTTCGCAGTTGATATGGAAAACGCACCAACCAACCTCCAAATGGAGCTGATTGAACTCCAGTGTAATGACACGCTGAAGTCAAAGTATGATGCTGTGGGCGCCGCACAGTTCCCACAGTTCATCCCTGACACAATGCCCCAGCTCCGCACCCAAGCTGCTCAGATGCTCTCCATGTTCGGCAGCACTTATCTATGTGAGCAACTTTTCTCCTCGATGAAGATGACCAAAACATCTCACAGGAGACGTCTGACTTGATGAACACCTTCACTCGATACTGAGGATTACCTCAGCTCAGAGCCTGAGTCCAGACATTGATGAACTAGCATCCAAGAAGAGATGCCAGGTATCTTGCTTGGGCACATCAGATTAGATCAGTGTGTAGCAAACTGAGCAATAATTAACGTTTTCTTTATGCACTTTTTCTTGCTACTCTAAGGCATGGGCTTGAATGGTTGATTCATTTATTATTGTTATTTTATTTTTAAATTTAATAGCCTGTGAAAAAAGTTTATTTTGATATTTAAATCAGAAGGCTGCAAATAGAAAAGAGGCATACGATTTTTATTTACATTTTATTTTATAATTGAATGCCATTGATGTGTTTTTTATTTGAAATTCGATTTTGCATGTCTGCACTATTAAGTTATATATTGTATGGTAACAAGCGTTGCTTGTTCCATATTCAATGTTAAAGCAAAACTTGTTTGGGTCCATATTAAAATTTTCATTTGTTTAATGTTGGCCCGCGACTTTGTTCAAGTTTTAAATTTTGGCCCACTGTGTATTTGAGTTTGACACCCCTGCCTTACAGTGTCCTTGAGGACGGTTATTTTGTTTATTTTGCGACTGAAAAGGCAAGTGTCAGCTAGGTCCGCTGCTGGTACCGTCGCAAAGTTACCACAATACCACCAATGTGTCCCGTCAGTTTTACGTACTGTGTTAGTAGGGAGGTAGCTTGCCTTGTTCCTGAATCCCCCTGATGTGAATCATGGCTAGCCGGCAATAACCTAGCCTACCTGACTGGTCTCATCATTCTCCTCTCTCTTCCTCTTCAATAACCTAGCCTACCTGACTGATCATTCTCCTCTCTCTTCCTCTTCAAAAATTGTCGTATGCCAATCTGGAAAATTGTATTGATATATTAGGTTATACAGGATCCGCTAGTTGTCATCAGGGAATTATAAAACCAAAGGCTTTACCAACGTGCTTGAGATGGGCAGGAGCTGTCGGCACGTCTAACTGTAGCTATAACGGCACTTAGATTACTAACATAAATGTATTTTAGACAGTAGGCTAGGCATTTTGAGGAGTAGGCCAGCACCAGTGTTTCGCCCAATTCAAACACTGGTTAACACTATGGTAATATATATTTGAGTGTCAATAGCCTACCTATCTTTAGTTATAACCTCATGCCGCTCACTGAAGAAAAAATCCCTTCACGCGCCAAATCTTTCGATCACCTCAGAAAGGAGCAGCATGGAGCGGCACAGAGTGCGCAGCCTATAGGCTCTTATGGTTCGTTCGTTTATAACTGGGAGGTGGCAAATTGCGACTTGCTACTAGGAATGATTAAATAAAACACTGCATGAACTCGCACTTCCTCGTCGCAAATTCGGTTTCTCAGCCCCCAGTTGCTCGAATGCACTAGATATAACTAGGTAACTGTGATATAATGGTATATAGATATAACTAGGTAACTGTGATATAATGGTATATAGATATAACTAGGTAACTGTGATATAATGGTATATAGCTCGAATGCACACAGGTCGGAGGTAGGTATTTTGCCACTTGCGACTTGCCACCTCCGACCACAAACGAATGCACCATTTGTCTTATTGAAAATAAATAGTCCTAATGTGGGCGCGACAGTGGTTTTGAAAGCGCATTTAGGCAGAAATATTTAAAAAGTTTAAGATTTTTAATTTAAGACGTATAGCCTAATTTGTATTATTGTTTTTTGTATCAAATGTTTGGTGTGGCGGCAAGGATCTTGCCGTGGCGGTGCGCCACGGCAAAACCTTACCAGCGGAAACGCTGCTGTGTTTTGTTAGGATACATAGAGTCAGAGGGCCTGACTGTTTTCTGTCTTTCTCCAGAGCCTGATGATGTGAGGTTGGTGGGAGGAGGCAGCCGCTGTGCTGGTAGAGTGGAGCTGAACCACCAGGGAGAGTGGAGACGTCTGGACAGCAGTGTGTCTGACTGGACCCTGGGTGTTGCAGCTGTAGTATGTAGACAGCTGGGCTGTGGCTCTGCTCTTTCAACAAGAAGGGATAGTGGTGATGAACGCGGTCCTGTATGGCGGTTTATATCTCACTGTGCTGGGTCTGAGTCTGCACTGAGGGAGTGTGGAAGAGTGGATAGGGAGGGTAGTTCTACTGATGTCCTGGAGGTGATCTGCTCAGGTAATACACACATCATTTCATTATTCCACTAATGATCACGACAGTCACACATTTCCTAATCTGCACCTGTCACAGTAGCTGTGAGAGCTTGACAATAGACTACTCATTTACACTTTTACAATATTACAGGCTTCTCTATCTCAGTTATCTGTTGTATTTTAGATTTCTGCTGCATGCTGATGTTATCTGTTGAAGGGATTCACATTGTATGAAACGGCTACATTCTTTATATTATTGTATTCTTTGACATTATTAGACAGATACACAGTTGTCAACTTACTGATAGAGCTCATATGAACGGCGTACTGCATGGTTGTTAAAATCTAAATGTGCTGGCTCTGAGGGAGGGTAGACCAGGGTTTAAAGGAGAATGCTCTTTTTTGACAACCTGGACCTTATTTACGGCATATTCAATCAATCAATCAATCAAAGCTTTATTTGTATAGCGCATTTCATACCCAGAGGCAACACAATGCGCTTTAATAATATATTTATTTATAATATTATAATGAACTAAACTGTTAGTAATAATCTGTTGGTGCCATAAGTACACAGCTGGACTCTGATCAGCTGGTGAATACGGAAAACACAGTTAACATATTTGCCACACAGACACACACACACACACACACACGGTCAAGAGTTAGCTTTGTATCTGCAATTAGCATTGTACAATGGTATGCTAGCTAGCTAAAGGTATAGTAAGCTGGCTAAGCTAGCTAAAATTATTATTATTATTTCAACACAAAACATTTCAATTTCAATACTCAATTTAAGAATATATAAAAATGAATGAATCAAATTTAGACATTTGTGTTACCTGTCTGTTCTGTCATTAGACTGGTAGCTTCTTCTTTCTTTTTCTTTTTTTTCTGCCACATACCATTATGACAATCCTCTGGATGTGGCAGTTTAAAAATGGCAGTTCAAATTTAAAAAACAAGGAGGCACACTCCTGGATGGAATGTAATGCCTGAATGGAATGTGGTGCTATATTGACTTCAGAGGGTGATATGGATTGCATATCCCAAATTAACACTAAACAATGAATATACCTTTTTCAGGAAGGGCTAGCTTATGGTAGGCTAAATGAAAAGGATATTGACTTCCAAAACCTTTTGATTTTGTTCAAATAAAAAAGTTTTGTGTTATTTCACCATGAAAAATAATTTACTGTATATGCTTTCCGCCTATTCATCACTGTGTTTAAAGGTCGACAGTACATAATTAAAACAAAATATCAACATAAATTCAGGTAATCCATGTGCACAAGGTACCTGACTACTCTTACACAAAACTTAAAGTGGATCAGAGCTTCCTTTGGAAAACTAGACTGTGCAATGTAACCCTTGCACCCATCAGAAAGATCTTTATTGGCTCTGTGGGGTGCATCACTTCATCAGTTGATTTCACTAATATCCCACAAAAATAAAGTTCCACAACAGTGCATTTCTTGAATGGGAAACCCTGAAGATAAAAAAAACATTGTTGTGTTGTTCTAACTTGGGTAGGGGTACAGTACCTCAAAATCTGAGGGCCCCTCCTGCTAGACTAACAATTTCCGCCTACACTAAAGTCATGTTCGCAGGACTATATTCTAGTATTTCTTTGGGAAAATTACATTTTAACTCTTTGGTGTTGTTGGACAGTTACTTGGGTCAAACCACAGCAAAGTGAGCATTATGAAATTATGGGCTTTTTTGTCACCTCACTCCTATCCAGACAAGGCCTAATTTGACTCTTTTTCAGATATTAGGGTAGGTCTAAAGAATAGCCCAAAAAACTTATTTCCCACAAAACTAAAGTTCCACAACCATCCATCTCATTAATGGGACACATAGGGGATATGAAAAAGCGTGGTTGTGTTTTGTTCTAACTCGGGTAGGGGTACCTCAAAATCTGAGGGCCCCTCCTGCTAGACTATAAGACGTTTGACTCACCGAGATAATTTTGGTGTAATTCGGAGGCCTGTAGAATTTAAAATCCAGTGCGAGCCAAGTATATCCATGTAATGGCGGCGGACGGGGCACTGAGAATGCAGCTTCTAAAAAATCTATTTTCTGCCGCGAAACGGTTGTTTTCATCAATCTGTCTTTATAAATCGCTAGTTGTGCTTGCATAGAGCGGGGGCTTGTGGTTTTTCACATGCCTCTAATATGATCTTTAGAAACTTTAGAAGAACGAAATAGCTTCCCCACTTGCTCCAGCACGCATGCGCACAGCGCGCAAACTGGCTATTCTCCGTCTGTAGGCTACACTTGCGGCTCACATTCTCTATGCTTCGATCGGCGTCCATCATATTCTAAGTCATCTTCTATATCCTCAAAATCTGAGAAATATTCAGGCATATTGCACACAATATTCCAGGCACCAACAAGCCGATCGTAGAGTAGAGAATGTGAGCCGCGAGTGTAGCCTACAGACGTAACGGAGAATAGCCGGTGCGCGCTGTGCGCATGCGTGCTGGAGCAAGTGGGGACTTGGCTCGCGCTGGATTTTAAATTTCTTCTACAGGCCTCCGAATTACACCAAAGTTATCTCGGTGAGTCAAACGTCTTATAATATGCCGTAAATAAGGTCCAGGTTGTCAAAAACGAGCATTGTCCTTTAAAGAGACTAGTACTAATGGGGTCCTGACAGTGATCTGCTCAGATATATTAATAATATTATGATCACGTGATGCTATTGTATCCTGGTGTCTCAGTCACTAAAGTACCCCATGCTGCCCTTTGAGGAAGGAGAACAGCAGATATCATCATCACAGCTGAATCAGAGAGGTTGTTTTCTCTCCCCTCTTCTCTGTCTTTGCAGATCTCCTATTCCAGCCTATTATCTCCCTGTCTTCCTCCATGGGAGGGGTCTCTGAGGGCCAGCAGCAGGGGCTGGTGTACAAGGACCACAGCTTCGACATCACCTGCTCCACCCAGCCACAGTACCCAGGAGGCTCCTTCCACCTCACCTTCACCGGCTCCAACACAACCCTGAGACACACCCTCCCAGCTGTCAATCACTCTGCCAACTTCCTCTTTCCTGCTGCAGACTACGCCCACCAAGGAAACTACAGTTGTGTTTATGAGGTCTACATTTTCTCTCATAACTTCACTTCTGAGAGTGAGCTCCTCTCTGTCACTGTTGCAGGTAAGTGAGGATTTTAAAAACGCAATCTGTACCTTTTACACTTAATCAACAGGGTTGCCATGACACTCTTTTGTAAACTGTTCGGGGTTGGTCTTGAACAAATCTAACTGTCACTATGGAGGACCAAACTTGTCAAAATTAAAAATAAATACATAAATAAATAAATGACTCAACAAATGACCAATAAATACATGAATGAATAAATATGCACAAAAATAAATAAATGAATGAATAAATGCATGCAGTAATGTGTAAATAAATACATTAAATTTGATATAAATGTATAAAATTATATATTTATTTATTGTTTGATTCATTATTTCTTGTATTTATTTCCATATTCATTTATTTATTCATTTATTTATTTATGTATTTATTTCCACATTCTTTTCCACATTTATTTCCACATTTATTTATTCTTTGTTTGCTCGCTCCTTATATGCTAATTAGGGTGCTGTCCATCATGGTGATCCCTTACTCCCATTGGTTAATCAGTATCAGAGTGCATAGTTCGACTGTGTATGCCTGCCGTGGATCGGTTGCATAGCAACTACAACGCAACTTGAAGCTGCCGAAGAGTTTGCCAATCTTCCGAACTGATGGTAACGTTAAGGTGAGGTTATACATTATAACGCTATGAAATCAATTATTTAAAATAGCCTGCATTTTCATCAGAAAACAATTTAACAGGTGTCTGACCGTTTTAGCTAGCACTACCTAGCTACGTTTGTTAACGTTAGCTTACGCTAGCCAGCTAGTAGCGTTAGCTAGCTAGCTAACATTAGCTAGCTAGCTAGATACGTTTTTAGGTAATTTATATAACTAGCTTGCCATTTTGGCTTTACTGGTTAATATTAGACTACAGTAGCTTGCTAGTTAATGAGCATGGCCAAAATAGCTAGCCTGAACTACAGACATTCGGTCATGATACATTTGATCCCATTGTATCGCATTGCATCAGTGTCCTCTGTGTTTGTGCATGTGAATTACATTTATGTATTGAGGTAAAACTCGTAACCATATCATCAACAACCCCAGTCCTGCTGACACTCATATATTAACATGCACACACATGTACAATCTAAGGTGTCTCCTTGTACTGCAGCCTGGACAGTCTCTTTCTTAGAATGCCGTCTCATTGATGATAAACACACTAAATGTCTACAGGCTCCTGCCTCCTCTAGATCACACATAAACAGACAGTACACATGCACAGAGGATGTCCAACATGCACCCTGACTCTCTCACTCTCTTCCTTTCCAGAATCCCCATAACAAGTGTATGACAGACACCCAGATATGCCGGGCCAAGTTCTGCAACAGGGAGTGCTATGCCTTCGTAGTGTACTCCTTGAATGTATAACAGTATAGCACTGTCACAGGTTATAGAGTAATAGGTTTACCGTATGTGTGCTGTACTTGTATTGGATGTTTTTGACATGAATATAGGTCCTTCAGCATCCATTTTGAATGTGTAATACAAATATTATCCTAAGTGTCTCCATGTTTTAATGCAACTATGAGACAATAAACAATACATATTTATTGCTGATCACTGTCCTATCCTTTGTCCTTTTTTGCTATAATGGGGATATATTCATGGAATGTTCCCAAAACATGACCAACCTTCTACATGAAGGTAACCAAACATTTACTGCTAGACCAAAAAATAATTCCCTAAGATCTGGGGATGATATTTTGGCTGCTCGGTACCTCAAAACAACGTCTGCTACAAAGGCAGTATTGGTTAGACATGTAGAGAGGTGACTCCTTATAGAGACCGAGTTTTACAGTCACAAAGATTTTTGGTCATCCAGTAGCCTAATATCCAGTAACCTAATATTCAGTTCTCTCCCTGCTTTGCTGGTGTCATACACCTTACACAGACAGGTTATTGTGAATTTACCCTGGCCAGGGCCCCGTACTACAAAGCTCGTTCAACATATCCAGGATGACTTTTCGCTAGCTTGCTTGAGTAAACCGGACAACTGCAATCACGGATAAACGGTACTACAACGGTGGCTATCAACTCGTTAAGTCGACCCAGCTGGTCCAATCTAGCTATGAGCGCGTTCACGGTAAAAGGGGAGGTATTTGCTCGAAATGACCAATCGCATACCTTAGTATATGGGTATTCGGACATGGCCATGGACAAGGCAAACAATACGCATAACCAAGTTCCGTCATTGGGCTATGCCTATTCTTGTGGCATGTAAAGCAATTGTAGCCTATATCAATATATCTTACAGCTGCAAACCCTAGACTGGCAGTAGACGCTTAAATAAAGCAAAGCAAATAGGCTATAGTTTTTAATAGTTTCAGGTTGGAGTAGACAATGTGAAGTCTCAAGAGGAACTAGAGATAAAACAGGCTATTAAAATGTAAAAAGTGAAGCTCGAGGTGGAGAAGTAGGCTCTAAGCCTACGGGGAAAAAGTAGCCTATTTCATCGTCATATCGTATAACGTCATTGATTGTCAGGCATTGGTGCTATCACAATTCAATTAAAATGTAGCCTACTTACTTTGTTCCTAGGAACGGGAGGCTATGAGAGGCGCTCATATTTACAAGTGTCAGATAAACATGAAACTTCACTTACCTAAGCAAAAGGGTCTATTTTTAACAAATGCTGGGTTTTGGCGCTACCATTAAATAACTGATTTAGACACGTTCTGTCCGAGTGAAATTATTTTTCCGAGGTAGTCTTCTTCTGTGGTGGTGGCGGTGCTTTGAAGCTTCAAAGTGTATTAACACTTTGTATTCTGTGTATTAACGGACCGAAATGTGTGACCATCGGATTTTGTGACCGGTGATCACAGATGTCGGAGTATTAACATGCGGAAATCAGTGACCACCGGATCTGGTCACTGATGGTCACAGAATTCCGCATAACACCTGGTTGAATCAGGGTGACGCGAAACCTTTGGTTGAAAATACGTCGGTTGCTCTGGGAAGAGGGGCCAGCAGCTGAGGCTGCCCAGCCCCTAATGACACAGTGGAAGTGTGAAGTGCTAACAGTAACTATAGTAACAGTACTCCTATATGCTAACATGGATATCTTAATAGCAACACTATACAGATGTGGGAACATAAGAATGTAACTTGACCCGCGGCATTCTAACAGGCGCTTTACGGCATTCCGCACCACCGCTCGCCTGCCCATAGGGGCGCAGTAATACCACTCATTGACCTTGTTGTAGCTCATCTCGCACATTAGATGAGCCTACCGTTCTCAAACTCCTTGTTCTCTGTCTGGTTGTAATTTAATTATTACGAACAAAGCCTATCTATTTATAGTTTCTATCTCTGTAACTGTCTGTTAACTGTCGGGACAAGTAGAAGTTTAATACATTAGGCTGACTGAGTGTTCTCATATGGAACATGGCATCAGGACGAGTAAGATGGCTAACGGAGATGACCAGAGATGTGTTTGAAATGGTTCACTCACTCCCTATTCCCTATTACCAAGGATGTATTGAGTGTGACTCATAGTGAACTACATGGGGAATGATTTAACAGTTTTGGGACACATGGAATGTAACTGCGTAAAATATTCAGACTCAAACAAGCAGACACGCCGATCACTGATGGCAGCAGGTTGAAATATCAGGTAGTATTCAGGTTCCATGTTTAGTTGAATGATAAATCCCATAAAAATGGTTGGAATTCTAATGATGTGCAAGTGTGATTTTGTCAACTTTAGTGCTGTCTGCTAATAGCAGCCTGTGAAGCTGCACGATAAGACCGTGATAGCAAGTTAGCTCACGACAGCAGCTTCCATAATATTAACGGTAGCTGTCGGTGGCTAAAAAACAGATAGCTAACTTTACAACGATGATTCCTGTAGCTATTTTGATTTTGATGCTATTAGTTCAACTTCTGTTTCTCGGGCAGGAATGGAGACGAACTCGCATTAGCAGCAAAGCAGCTAGAGGAATGATCTTAACATTAACTAACTGCTTTAGCTACTGCTAGCTACCGTCTTCTTCACTTCTCCTTCGGTAAAACATGACACCGTTGTGTTGTGGTATTGTGGAGGGCTTAGGCAGAAGCCGGAAGAGAAACCACTTTTGCCCCATATAAGTAAAATAATGGCCTCATAAGCATTTTTCGATTGTAAAATTGTGTTCACTTGTTTTAGTTTGCAAACATATGCAATTTTCTTAGCATTCCCAGCTTTGTATGTAGTTTTAATGTGAAAGATACATCTTGAATGCAGTCAAGACAAATTGAATTGCCTCTTAACTTTTGTCAAACCCCCTGGTTCCAGTCAATTGGATTATAGGCTATAGGCTACTTTCGTTTACAATGATGTTATCTCATGAACACAAATAGCTTAACCTATAGGCCTACATAAAAACAATAGCCTAAAACCATGTTTATTTACAATGTATTTTCTTTCATTGATAGCATGCTAATAGTTAGGGTGAGGAACGCGCGGTCTCTTTAGCCCTGAGACCAGCAGGCAGGCAGCTCAGGAGGTCGTTGAAGGCTATATGTGACCGTCGCTGGTAATTTGGTCCTCAACTAGGCATTTTCATTTTTCAGTGTATTACAGATTATGAAAGTGCACATTGTAAGCTTTCAAATGAGGTCTCATACATTGAAATCTGAACATAATTGAAGAAGATATGCTTATTTGAATGCTAGTACTGCCAAATCAACTTAGCTGAGAAATCTCCCTCCAAAGTTCTCCAACATTTTCACACCTCTGACTGCCAGGTAATGGGCGTGAACAATAGCCTGGTAACCGCACCCCCAGCCACTCCCCCACTGGACGATCTGTCATTATCTGTCAGAGTGGCTGTCAACTTGGGGTATTAACTGAGAGTGGCAGCCGAGTCGGGTGCTCTCTCACTGATGACCCCACACTCTTTGAGTCAGTATTAATCTTGTGTTGTGAATGCAGTTAAGAACAATATAAGATGAAGTTCAAATTTAATGTTCTTTATTGTCACATACATGATATAAAGTACAAGCATAAGTAGTTAAGTGTACAAAAAAAGGCAACAGTCTAAGTGTTAAAGTGTACAGTCAGTTGTCTGTTTTATAGACAAGGTGCATAGTGTTCATTGTGATCAAGTGTACAACAAAGTAATAACAGTCCCCAGCTCAATACTCAAGGTAATAACAACAGTACTCAGCTCAGTATTCAATATTCTAACAATGCAGTCTGTGCAAGTGTGGGCAAGTCTGTGCAAGAGAACAAGCAACGCTTCAGTATACAAACAGGAAAACAGGAAAGGCTGTGGCCTTTCTCCTGCAGTGCTGTCCGTCCTGATGATCTGCAGTGAATCTACAAGCGGACAGTCTTGTTCTGAGCTGCTGTGGAGTTTGGCGGGGGACATGTGACGTCTCGTCCCTCATCAGAACAGAACTCTCTGATCTTGTCAAAGAGATACGTCTGTCTGGCCATGTCCAGTCCGGGTGGGGCTTGCACAAGAAGACCTTCTCTGGGGGGCAGGACATCAGGCTTGCGCAGCAGCTGAAACTCGACTGCTGGTGCATCACGGTGTTCTCTGGCCACAACCATGCCAGGTCTCTCAGCATCAAAACTGCAATAGAATAGAAGGAAGAAAGTACATTAAACTATTGCCCACAGTACTGGCACTCCATATAGATAAAATAGTACCAGAATGTGTTGATTAAATAGACTAGCTGGCTAGTTTAGGAACAAAGGGCTAGCTCAGCTAACTAGCATGTTAGCTAACGTTAGCTAGCTAGCCTTTGTTAGTTAGTGCTAGTGCCTTTTGCTAGCTAGACTTAGTCACTTGTTTAGAAAGGAGCTTCTGCTAAACGACTAACGTTAATGTAATGTAAACAGCACAGATAGTATAAAGATCAGCTTACCCCAAAGCAAAGCAGAATGCTTGGCGGTGGTGTGAATCTGGTACCTCGTTCGACGCAACTCTGCGCTTGGTAGCAACTTGGTAGCAACTTGCTTTGCTGAAACAGTCATCTCTGTATCACAGGTCATCAAGAATAAAACTCTGTGTACGAACGAGTCCCGCTCTGCTGGAGTTTTAGCTGCTCTTAAAACTCTTTCCATGTCCTGGATGCCATCCCCGTCTTCTCTTTAGCAAAAGCTGTAGCATCCATGGTTGAACTTGGGACAGAATAAACAATAAACAAAGACGGCGTGCTGTTCTTATGGGCAGGGTGGGGGGCGGAGAACCCGGAAGCAATAGCCAATGAAACCAAATCATGCTAATCGATCTGCCCGCCCCCAAACCCGGCTCGAAATCAGCTAAAAACGAGCTTAGTTTGCAGACTAATTAAACGTATTTCGTGAACCTAAAACTGTTGTCTGTTATAGTAAGTGGGTTCTTCACAACTTCAACTTTGGTAATACAAAATAAAACAAAAAACGGAAAAAAACGTTTTTTTTATGTATTTTGCCCTCTAGCGCATTTCGGGGTTGGCCGAGTTGCGGACCAAATCACCAGCCGCTGTCACATATATATTATTATGATATTATGTCTAATAATACATTCGTTGAAAGTACACAGGCTGATCTACTATACGGAATTGGACCGAGGAGTGTTCTCATATGGAACTAGGCTGCACACGCCCGCCCGCGACAAGAGCTGAATTGTAGTCAGCTTTCCCCGCTGCGCGCAGGACGCGTGCGTCCCCCGCTGATCCGAGCGAGAACGCAGGCGGAATGTCGCTCCCCGTCTGAAACGGCCTTGACTCCTGGAATCCCAAGGTCTTTCATATTGAAATTCTCTTGATGGTCTGGGAAGTTGGGAGACGTGTTAAGGGAGTGCATCAGTCGTGAGCCTTGACAGTAGGCTACCAGCCTGCGCTGCGCTCAGCACAAAGTTGGATGAATGGATGGACTTATTGGAATCCTGGAAAATGTTTATTGCGCTCTAAAATCATGAAAGCATGAATGTAAAAATGCAGCAACAGAAGTAGTCTAGATGAGATGGTGGTTTAAATGAATGGCAACACATAAATTGAGACATAAATTGAGACTGGTGATAATGCTGATAATCTACAGTAGGGCCTACCTCTGGCTGAGTTCATGGTTACAGCCATTCATCTCTTACACATGGGCCTATACAATACTTGCACAATCTACTTTGGAGGTTAAATCCATCCATCTATCAATCAAACAAGCGAATTCAATGGCCGGTCATGGCAAAGCACCCGCTAACGCAGGCTACCCCCCTCCCCACGATCCAGGGCTAGGAAACCGGTTCATCCAGTTTATTTGAATATAAAAGAATTTGGGGGGGGGTTACAATAGTCTAGTCCAGGTTCGCTGGCGAGTGACGAGCTAGTCAGATGGCGCATGCATGTGTGGACATTGTAGGCCGATTCTGTAAAACCTAAAGAATAAAAGTAGGCTGACAGGGAGGAAATCTATTCGTTTCATTGTTTGTGCTCTGTATGCACAAGATAGTTAATGTTCGGATATAAATGGCAGTATAGCGGGAAAAAACCCTATCAAAGGCCAAGATTAGAAGGGATTTGAAGATGTAATTGGTCATTTTAAATGGGCCTACTTTATCTTTTGATGCCTATTAGAACGGACTGCATCGATCAATGCAATGACTCTCCATGTTTTTCAGTTTTACCCTTTTCATCAATAAAACATCATTTTTACAACCATGTCTCATTGATTGGGAAGGCATTTAGAGCTGCCGGTCTATTAGCCTACTCGGACTCAGAGGATGACATAACTGTTTATTGAGAAACAATTGCAGGCTGGGCTATATAAAGAAATACCACAATGCATGTAGTCTAGATATATTACATTATGGTTAGGCTATAGCCTACACTACTTTTGGTAGACTGCTCGCTAAGCAGGCTACATTGTGGCTGTTTTGTTCATCGCAGAAGCCTATAGCCTAGGCTACACATTAAAAAAATGTTTGTTTTTTTATATAGACCTAGAAGGAATCAGAATATGTGGAAATTTAATTTTAGCCTATTTTAATACAATTCAAATTCTGCTTAGAGGGAATTATTTTCAACGGACATTATGGCCTGAGCATAATTAATAATTATCTAAGTTAATATAGGCCTATGAGAACGCAACGCTTTTTACGATAGGCTAGGCCTATGCGTCTTGTGATTGTACTGTAGCCTAGGCTACAACTTAAGGCTTATTTGTCCCTATTGAATTCATTTAAGCCTACTAGGCTACTCATTATTATCGAATTATCTAGTTGATATATGAATAAAACAATAAGCCGTTTTAATGGCTATGGGCTACTAGTTGTAGCTATACACGAGTTGATGCGCTCTGCTCTTACGCACGGTTGAGGCGGCAGCTCAAATACACTTCACACATATCCTCTGCTATAGCCTCTCACAGCTGGCGGCCGGTATAAATAACTAAAAACATACACGATATTTTCTTATTTGAATGATCTTGAATATATATATATTCAAGATCACTCAAATAACAAAATATTGTGTATATTGTGCATGTGAACGCACACTGTCAAACCTGCCGCTATCTATGCACAAGATAGTTAATGCCCGGATATGATTGGCAATGAGTGATCTTTACTCATGGCGACTATGTCAATTTTATATGGATCCACAAGTCGATCAAGCTTATTTTTTCTTTGTATCGTGCTGAAGCCATATAGCCTACTGCGCTCAGACTTGGCTACATTAGCTGGTGCCCCGTCTTCAAATTTACTTCCGGGGTTTACGAGTAGCCTACCAGTTGAATGCGTTCCATAAACAAAACGCAAAACCCCCACGTTCACCATATCTTTACTAACAAATATATTTACAATACTGTTATTTTGCGCATTTGACCAAACAGCCACCACGTCTTGACCCGACGTCAGTTACCGAGATAGATAGGCTACTGTAGGCCTAGATATAGGTGTTAGTAATAATTAAATTACATCCAGATGGAGAAAACATGTGTTTGAGAACAAGATAATAATAACAATTAAAAGTTATTTGTATAGCACCTTTCATACAGATAAATTCAGCTCAAAGTGCTTTACAACAGAGCATTTAAATTAAAGAATGTGAAACTTAATGATGCTTCATTCGTAGACTATAGGAGAAAAACACTGAGCCCAGCCTACTAAATCTACTCAAAGACGCCACCTGGCGGTGGTGCATCACTAAAACGAAATAACACCCGTCTGAAATCCCACGAGATTTCCAACGGGATTTCCCTGCCAAATACCGCGAGGTAAAATGCTGCAGCATGTGACATTTCTAACTTCCCACATCTGTAGCTTACAATTAGAATCAATATCAGTTTTTATTATTAAAATCAGTTTTTATTTATTTTTATATTCCTCCTCCTCCGCCTCCTCCTCCGAGCCAGGAGAGAGGAGGGAGAGGGAAGAGGACATCTTGTCAAAATAAAGCAACTGCCAAAAGTTAAAAAGTCTTTATTGAGATATGCCGCTATAGGCATAGGGCGTAGGTAGGCTCCCCAGAACTCCTGCCCTTGTCTTTTTAAAATAATATTCTCTATTCTCTATTCAATAATCTAATTCTGTCAAAATGTTCCAATATACATTTAGGTTGCAAAATTAGGACTTTATTCGTAGGCATATTTTTTTATCATTATTTTTATTAGGCCTACACTGCAAATCTTTAGTGTTAATATTAACTGTAAATTAGAAATTACACACAAAACAAACATGCAGGATTGCTCCTCATTATTAAAATTCTGTAACTGTATGAATGTATTTTAAAACCTAAGTAATTTACAAATGTTCTGACCACTGTGACAAATGTACATTTCCAATAAAGTACATTAGTAATAAAGTAATGTAACAGCATTGTCACGTCATTTAATTACATCGTAGTTACGGATTTCAGCCACAGTGACGGCTACGTTGCCGTACAGTCTCCCTGAGGTCGGTTATTTTGGTTATTTTGCGACTGTATAGGCAAGTGTCAGCTAGGTGTCAGCTAGGTCCGCTGTTGGTACCGTCGCAAATTTACCAAACTACGACCAATGTGTCCCGTCGGCTTTACGTACTGTGCTAGTAGGGTAGTCTAATAAATCAACATTAAAGACTTGACAATTGGATAAAAAATGGTTCTCAGCATCACCACAGCCTACACGAAACTGCAGGTAGACTAATAAAACGCAAGCCAGTGCATAGCTTACAGTCTACGACTGTTAATGCACAAGGCAAAATATGGCTCAAGCACAAGCAGCTGTCATTCTGCAATTTTTCATGATATCGGGGAAAGCCAAAGAGGGTTTTGTCGGTTTGTAAAAAGTCTTCTTAAGAACCTCTCGCTGTTCGCGCACAGCAGATTATTGTTTAATTCGCACACTGAAGTTCTATATAGAATCTTAACGTCCATATGCCTTTTTCCAAGTGAATTGATCGGTCAGCGGGCAGTGCTTCATACGTTTTGATCCATAATCTGGAATTTTACCTGCACCGGAGCAGGTTAGCTCGGCAGCATAAAGGTTACCACGGCGATATATAAAATAGCATAAATAGCATATAGCAAATAGCATATAGCAAAAAAAGTTAACCACCTTCGTAGTACGGATAAACCAGGCTTGAACCTGAAGTTATCACGCTAACCCCGTAATCCTGTTTCATAGTACAGGGCCTTGGTTAGGCAAGGATCTTAACTCTGGTCGGGTAGGACTGACTTAATCTACCATGCCTGGGCTTGGCTACTAATGCCTGGATATGAAAACCACGCCCCCCTAATTAGCATATAAGGAGCGAGCAAACAAAGAATAAATAAATGTGGAAAAGAATGTGGAAATAAATACATAAATAAATAAATGAATCAATAAATGAATATTGAAATAAATGCAAGAAATAATGAATCAAAAAATAAATAAATATATACTTTTATACATGTATATCAAATGTAATGTATTTATTTACACATTACTACATTCATTTATTCATTCATTTATTTATTTTTGTGCATATTTATTCATTCATTTATTTATTGGTCATTTGTTGAGTCATTTATTTATTTATGTATTTATTTTTAAATTTTGACAGGTTTGGTCCTCCATATGTCACTGAGTCATTTGATACCTGTGGTGATCTGGCAGTAGGTGACCACATAGTTCTCATGTGTATGTCAGTATTAGGTGGCTGCCTCTCTCCACAGTTCACAAATTAGCAGCACTTTTGACTGGACATGGATGCAAGTTACATATTGTCCGTTATATATACATATATTTCAGTTAACAGCTTAATCTTATTTGATGATTATCAGTCTCCTCATCTTCTGTGTTTGTGTTCCAGCCTCTCCTCTGATAGCTTTCGTCATCAGAGTGGTGGTGGTGTTGCTGACCATGGTGATATCCAACACGGCCACGTATCTGTACTATAAGGTACATCGTTTTTTTCCTCAGTCAGTCAGGGTGATGATAGCTGTGGCACAGAGGTTAACTACCAAGTTTACCTACGTGTCTGCTTGCTAATAAAGTTGCTCTAGTTTTGTTAATGGTCTTTGGTCTGTTCGTGTAGGCCTGTGATAATTAACTTGCTGCTCATTTCTGTCTCTGCTCTGTTCCTGACTCTTGGCCAGCAGAGACTCGGGGCCAGGAGAGGAGGGAGCAGCCCAGAGGGTGGAGCAGGAAGAAGCCGCTCCTAGAGGCTGATCTTAGGTCAGTCATGTGGTGTCCCTGACAATGGTGACTGACAGCATTGGGGGAAGGTGGTCTGATCCTGGATATTTTGACAAGTTCAACCCAGAGTAAATTTTTATCAATAACTTTTTTCTTCTTTTTTTCTTTTAGCTTTTTAGATTGAATTAATTGCCTTTTTTATACTGTACTTACAAGATCATCGATGGACTTTGTTTTACTGATGTACAGTATTTTATACTTGTTGACAGTGTATAAAAATAATTTTCGTATGAAACAGTTGTTGAATGTTTGTATGAATACACTTTTTTTTTAATAATACTGTTGAATGCTGTTGCAACCTGATTTTTTTTTATTCAAGGACAGTCAACCATAGTTGGGATTATCTCTGAAGGCCCAGATATAACTTGAGATGTTGAGAAATTGATCAATCTTTTTGTAAGAGATTTAGCTATTTAGATTAAACTGATTTCTATTGCTTGTAACTTTTGTTTCATAATGTATTCTTTATTCCTCTATTGTTTATTGTTCTTTTAATGCAAATGTTTGATATTTTATGAGATATTGTTGACAAGAGTTTGTTTTGTTTGACATCTGTAGTGAATGATTGAACACATTTTTAGAAAAAACATAAACATTGTATTTTTATTTGAATGTAAAGTGCATCGTGATTGCTCATATTTTGTGTAATATTTTCTAGAAATAAAGTTCTATTCTCCTGCCAAGCTTTGGAGTACAGGCTGGTGATACAGTGTGTTCTTTTTACATCAAGTCCATTTTCACTTGAACCAAACCAAAGCCAAGCACACCTGATGACTACACCTGTTGTCCTGACTGATTCAGCACATGTCCTGGTTAGCAGGTGATCAGTGGAAGCAGCTGTGCTTTTGAGGTTTTCTGTGACTACATGGTAGTTTACATTCAGATCTCATTCAGGCGATGAACATACATGTAGAGGTGGAATGATGTTATAAAATAATAAACCCACAGTGACGTGTGAGCCCACAGATGGCTACAGTAACAGGGTAAGAGCACTTCTCTGTACTGGGAACACACATGGCTTCAAATATTGGTTTGTCAGTCAATATTGTGTGACATTGTAACTGTATAACCCTGGAAAGCAGTTTAAATGTGATGAGTGAGCTTCCTGTCACAGAGCTGTACTAGTAGCTCTCTAGTTAGTACATGTTCCTAATCTGACACATCCCACACTACATACTGTAGGCTTGAACCCTCTCATCATATTCAAACACTACTCCAGATCAACATACCAGTAGATACAGTATAATGATAAACACTTAACAGGGCCAAGTTGTTACATACTAATCTAGCTAGTTATGATTGTGATATAAATGGAGCTTGTCAAAGGGCTTTTCAAACATCATTCCAGACTATCAACAGAGGCATATTTATTAAAAGGTATCTGAGATTAAACAGTATTTGAGCCCTGTTTGACTGAGCACCAGACCGCTATGCCTTCTGCCAAACAGACACCAAATCTGATTGTCAGTACAGCATGAGACTCTTTATGGCAGTCTGAGGTTGTTTCTGTGCGGGACTGGTAGGACGGTAATGTTTGATAAATAAAGATGGGTCTTGTCACCTGGACACATCAGTTCCAATGATTCCAATGCTAATCCAGCACAATAAGAGCGGGAACTCACAAGAGTGAAAAAGGTGACAAGGTCCAAAACCTTAGTTATGGTAGGGGGTCTGGGGGCATCCTCCCCCGGAATCATTTTTTAGTGATTTTAATATGCAAATTACGCTTTTTGGAGCGTTTTGAAACTAGAATTTCTGTGTGTGAGTAGATACATGGCTCTTGCGAGGCGCATACTATATCATCCCAATTACAACCCCAAATACAATTATGTAATAGGCTAAATATGTTTTAGCCTAAAAAAAAAGAAAAAAGGCATGCGTTGTGGATGTGACAAAAAAAAGAGTCATTCTCTGGACACTATACATTTAAAAAAAAAAAACTGAAATTCTATGTCTGATGCAGAAATGTTGATATCCACATGATGAAGGAGTCTTGACTGAACATAAAAATAGCAAGGTTTAAAATATGTAATATTTTATTTAGAATTGTATGAGGAAAAAATAGCGTTATGGATGTGACATTATGTCGTTATGGATGTGACGCATCTGAAATACACACAGAATGTTATACGTGACAGGGAAATCAGACATACTGGTGTTGACAAAAGGACACAAAAACATTTAGGCCTACAGAGCGATGTGTCTCGAGATCTCAGTCCACGCTAGACCGTAGAGACCAGTCCTTATGGCCCGGGCGCCATCATCACCAATATAGTCCAGGAAGGGGTCCCAAATACGGAAGAACTCAAAAGGTTTGTCCTTGAGCCAGAAGCTTATAGCCTCTAAGGGGATGAGTTCCATAACGCTCCGAGTCCATTGGGCAACTGTGGGGGCTGCATCTGAGATCCACTGAAGGAGCACACATCTCCTTGCACTGATCAAAAGCACCTTAAGCAGCTTCAACGAAGAGGGGTTAAGGTTCAGTGCCCCAGATTGTATACCAAGAATGCAAAAGATAGGGTGAATGGTTAAACTTCTCTTAAATACAGTATTAATTTCCCTACATATTTTGACCCAGAAGTCAGTGATAACAGGGCAATCAAAAATGCAATGAAAATATGTACCTTGGGCAGTCTTACATTTAACACAGTATTTTGAAAGTAAAGGGTTGAACCTGTTACGTTTCACTGGAGTAATTTGAAGTATATGTACAATCCTAAATTGCTGTTCCCTAGCTTTGTTAGTAAATAAGCAACCCGAAGAACTCAACCAAACCCCATCCCAATCATCATCCAGGATAGATTCCCCAAAATCCACTTCCCAGAGAGACCTAACACTAGCTGTAAATTCATTGTCTGGATATGATAGGGCACAGTAGAACCTGGTAATAAGTTTCTTAGAGTCAGGATTCTGAGTAACCTTCTCCACTGCCGAAAGAGAAAACCCATTGGGACACAACTTAATAGTGGAGGTGATGAAACTGCGCATTTGCAGGTACCTGAAAAAATTATTCAGAGAGAGATTGTATTTCTCCCTGAGCTGCTCAAAAGACATAATATTACCATTCAACATCAAGTCGCCTACAGTCCTTACCCCCCTTTCATACCATAGAGAGAAGGCATGGTCCGACAAACCAGGGGAAAAATCTGGGTTTAAGTAAAGAGGAGTGAGAAGAGAGATTTGGCCCTCCTGGTTCTCTAGCTTCCTAGTCAGTCTCCAAACTTTCAGGGTGTTCTGTAGGATAATATTACCCTTTACCTTATTACAAACCCACTTCCTAGAGGCATATAAAATGTTACGAAGAGGGATAGGGGCCACTGGCTCAGCTTCTAGGGCAAGCCAGGTAGATTTAGGGTCCTCTCTAAACCAATGCCACAGATAACTACAAAGGCAAGCGATTTGGTAGCGTTTAATGTCTGGCACAGCCATACCACCTTGCTCGAGAGGACGTTGCAGTACAGTAAGCTTCAACCTAGCCCGTTTATTTCTCCAAAGGAAAGAGGACAGAGAGCTATTTATAGATGTAATTGACTTTCTCGTTAAAATAAATGGAACCAATTGAAAGGGGTACAAGAGCCGCGGAAGTATATTCATCTTAAAAAGATTCACTCTTCCCAGAGGAGACAGTGGTAGAGCCGTCCAGCGAGCCAGGTCTTCTTTAATCGTACGAATTAGGAGCATAAAATTGGCTTTGTACAGACAGGCCATTGAGGGAAGGGGTAATATGTATACCTAGGTAGACATAACCCGATGGGGACCAACGGAAAGGGGCAGAGCAAGTTGGGGACCAGGAAACATTAGGGGTCAGTGGCATTGCCTCAGACTTAGAGTAGTTAATCTTGTAACCTGAGAATTGGCCAAAGGATCTAATTATATCGACTACTCTTGCGATTGGAGGTCGCAGGATTACTAAGATAAACTAAGATGTCGTCCGCGTATAGCGAAATCTTGTGCTGTACGGGACCCACCTCTATGCCCATCACCAATGGGTCATTCCTAATGGCCTCTGCCAAGGGCTCTATGGCGAGAGCGAACAGGAGGGGTGAGATGGGACAGCCCTGTCTGGTCCCTCGCCCTACCGTGAACGCAGGAGACTTCATGCCATTCGTAATGACTGAAGCACGTGGGGCGGCGTATAGGATAGATATCCATTTAATAAAGTTATCACCGAGGTTAAATTTGGAAAGGACACCCAGCAGGTAAGGCCACTCCACTCTATCAAAGGCCTTCTCTGCATCGAGGGAGATCACCAGAGATTTGGACTTCAATTTTATACCATATTGTATGAGGTTCAGAAGCCTCCTAACATTATTACATGAATTGCGACCCAGTATAAAACCGGTCTGATCTACTGAGATGAGGTCTGGGAGAATACCCTCAAGCCTTTTAGCCAATATTTTGGCAAGTAATTTCCGGTCCACATCCAGCAAAGCAATTGGCCTGTAGGAGGCGCAGTCTTCTGCCGGCTTGCCCTTTTTCAGAATCAGTGAGATGTTTGCATCCATCATAGTGCCAGGCAGAGTCCCAGATTCAAAGGAATGGGACAGCATATTGACCAGCGGGTCAATCAGCGGGTCCTGGAACACCTTAAAAAATTCAGGAGTTAGACCGTCTGGCCCAGGGGCCTTGTTATTCTGTAGGTCATTAATAGCATCTATGACTTCCTTACGGGTGACTGGTCCGTTCAACAACTCTTTCTGTGCATCCGAGGCTTGGGGAAGATTAATAGATGAAAGAAAGTTGTACATCAAAGCCTCAGAGTGACTGTCCGACTCTGAAGTGTACAACTGCTTATAAAATTCCAGAAATGAATTACTAATATGCATATTGTTATGAAATATATTACCAGCCCGGTCTTTTATGATGGGGATAGCCTGGGGGGCAGTTCTTGCCTTAACCAGGTTGGCCAGATATTTACTTGGCTTATTCCCAAATTCATACATCCTGTGCTTAGCAAACAGAATGGATTTCTGGGCCTCAGTAGATAGGAGAGTGTCCAGGGCTGCTGTAGTAGCATCAATTTTAAGTCTCAGAACCTCTGAGGGGTTGAGGTTAAACTCCCCTTGAAGCCTACCCACTTGTTCTTCCAGTGCCTGTTGCTCAGCCCTTTGCTTTTTCTTTAGATTAGCTGAAAACGATATAGTAAAGCCCCGAATTACCGCCTTAGCTGTCTCCCAGAGTAGACTAGGCGTCCCATCTGGGGTGCTATTCTCAATGATAAAATGCTTGAACTGATCTGTAAGATACAGTCTAAAATGTGGGTTCTTAAGAAGATGATTAGCAAACCTCCATTGTCCTTTGAGTCGTTGGGCCTTGCTGGACGAGACCAAAAATATAGGTGAGTGGTCACTAATAATAATATTACCAATTGAGCAGGAGAGCACCTTCTGGAGGGCGCATTCAGGCGTGAAAAAATAATCGATCCTAGAGGATGAGTTGTGGACCCTTGAATAAAATGTATACTGCTTATCGGTGGGGTGGAGTTACCTCCATGTGTCAATAAAATGTATATCCTTGCAACATCCAAGAAGTGACTGGCTATACCCCAGATTAGATTGTGCTGTTTTGTGAGATTTATCCAGCCGTGAATTAAGACAACAGTTGAAATCACCAGCTATCACTGAGGAGTCCACAATCCAATCCGAGAACAAGGAAAACACTTCAGTATAAAAATCAGTGGATCGAATGGGAGGGGCATATACATTTAAATAGGAAACAGCGTCCCCAAACAGCGTCCCCTTAATCATAACATATCTGCCTGATTTGTCTGCTCTAACTTCCACTCCCGTCAATGGCAATGACTTATGCACCAGAATGGCCACACCTCTGCTTCGAGTAGTAAAAGAGGAGTAGTAGACCTGGCCCACCCATCCTCTTTTTAACTTTAAGTGCTCGTTGTCATCCAAATGTGTTTCTTGGATCAGTGCTATTTGTACCTTCTCCTTTTTCAAGTAGTTAAGAATTTTCTTTCGTTTTATAGGGCCATGAATCCCGTGGACATTCCAAGTGCATAGTTTGATTGTTGCATTATCAACCATATTTCCAAATGGTATCGGTGATAACTCTATCCGATCCCCCAGTCACTATGTAAATATTCAATATAATAAACCTCCTGACAAAAACATGAATGACACAGACAGACAATGTGGGGGACAAAAACAAAACCAACCCTTCCCCAGCTCTCCAAACGCCTCCCTGAACCTGGCGTCTAACGCTCTCTAAACTGTGCATCCTAAACTTGCACTAAACCAGTACTCCATAACTAACAATATTCACAAACGTCTGATTGATAAATAAAACAAAACCGAGTGACACTCAAACTCACCCCAATCAAGTCCCGTGAGATAGTGATGGTCTAAAAGGAATAAAATATGATCTAACACCGGGGCTTGTGTCTAGTAGTCTGGGTTAGTCAAATGTGTCAGGCTATCATTCAAAAGAAACCAAGTGCTGAAAAGTTACGTGTCAGCACCCTCTGCTGCCTGTCCTGACCGGAGCGTCTGGGCAATGGTCTCCGCGTAGAATTTCTCCACCTCCTCCGGTGTGTCAAAGCTGTGCCTCTTGTTACCAAACGACACCTGTAGCCGAGCAGGGAATAGCAGACCGTATCTGACGTTGGCGGCCCGGATCTTCAGCTTGATGTTGTTGAATGAGGCTCTCTGCTTGCCGACTTCAGAAGTGAAATCCGGCAAGATGTGCACCCTTTGTCCACGGAAGGTAAGCGGGCCCTTTTCCCTCGATAGCTGCAGGATGCGCTGCACCACTCTATAGTGGTGAACCCTCACGATCATGGGTCTCGGGGGGGCTTTCGGACCGCTCGAGCGAGAGGCAATGCGATGTGCCCTGTCCAGCATCTCGGGTCCGCTGGGTACATCTATACCCAACGTCTCAGCGAAAAACTCGGTCATGAAGCTCGTGACTTGAGGCCCCTCCATGTTTTCTGGGATACCAAGCACGCAATGATTCTGGCGTCTGCTCCTCGATTCCAGGTCTTCCGTTTTAGCCATTAGCCTCTTATTACTCCTCTCCAGTGCATCACATTTGGCTTCGAGTGCAGTAATTCTATCATTGCAATGTTGCAGTGATGTTTCAACCTCCGTAAGATGTGACCCAAAAGAGTCCAAAGTAGCCTGCAGACTGTCCATTGAGCCGCGTGATTCACTACGAAAAGTTTCAATGAGTTTGACCACCGTTGAAAGAGACGGCTCTTCCTCCTCATCGTCGCCATGTTGAGGCTGCGGAGAATTAGCTTTCTCGTTAGCATGTCGAGTTCACGAGGCTCGACTACGGTCCTGGCGCGAATTGCCTCGACCCGTCATCTCTGTAGTAGTCTGTATTCAACAATACAGGAACACAAATCAGACAGAATAGAGGGCTAAAACGACGTTTGTCTCTATAAAGATTAATATATATGTCGGAGCTGGCGAAGACGCGTCTACTCTCTTCCCATGCTGCCACGCGCCTCCTGAATGTCAGTTTTGACATTAAGAAAACCATCTGAAATGGCTCTGAACATTTTCAAGATGGCCGCCAAAATAGTCATTGATTTCAATGGCAATCTTTTGTTGTCTTCAAATTACTCAGCTCAGTGCGAGTTTTTGCCAATCATTACATTAATGAGTACCTTGTCCCAGTGTACTTATAACACATTTTAAAAAATTAAACATTTTTCTAAGTTAAAGAAATGCATTTTATTTAAACACTATTTGCATCATCCATTCAAACTGACATGAAAAACAGCTCATTATTCTTGCTTTTTTCTTTTTAGATAAAATGTCTTAAAAAGTCTTTGAAATGGTACCGGCCCCCATTATCAAGAAATGGATTAAGGCGCTGGATAACTTGTCCTCTTGCTATCCATGACTTGTCCTCCTTGACTGGCAGGATATATACAAAGCCCAGTGTATCGTTCCATCTTAGAAACTGGACTTCCAGTCCCTCTGAATCTAAATTTGTAACAAGTCCAACAAAGTCCCTGATGGACTTCTTGCTCTTATATGTGATGAGCAGGCAGTCACCTGTCTTGATATCAGAAAGCTTCCATGGTTGGGCTTGGGGCTCATGCTCATCATCTGGATCTGAAGAACCAGAGCTCTGGGCCAGTGTATGGACAGCTGTTTCTGTTGATCTGGAGTATGCTCTGTATTCCACTTGACCCCATGACACTGGAGCAACGTAGTGCACATTTAGTGTGCCTGGGAGAGGTGCTACCAGCTCCCAGTGCTTCTCAATGTCATGTTCTCTGCAGAACTTTGAGATATCTTCCTCAGTGATGTGAAGCACTTCCACATTTGGGCAGATGTTCTTTGCTGTCTCAGCAAATGCCTTTGCATCTACTACCTTCTCCACTTGTCGGCTAAGCACTGCTGTACTGACAGCCCTCTTCACCGTGCCCCCCACTCCATCCACTGCACCTTTGCCATGACTGGTGGCAAAAAAATTCCAGCTGACACTCACTCCTGGGACTATTGTAATGGATTTTACTGATCTAGTCAAAAAGGATTTACCAAGATTCGCTCAAAAGGTTAAGTCTGGTTTATTGAGAAAACAATACGAGCGCAAGGACTTCCTGGACAACACAACAAGAGTGGTTCATCCAAAGAAGTGAATTCAAAGCTTGTCATGCACAGTCTTATATTCAAGCAAAACACAGGTATGGCGCTTTGAGGATGTGATTGGCTAACTCATTGCACGTCATATGAAATGGCAGGCGTGACCGAGTATACAGACGTGACCATAGGCGATTTTACCCTCTGAGAGTAGGGGGGGCAACATTTTGACGTGAGAAAAAAAAACAGTTCTGCCGTCCCGTCCCGTCCCGTCCCATCTATTTACAAAGAATGCCAGTTGTGAACAGTATGCTTATAAGAAATCCGCATGACAATTAAATATTATTATTAAATATGCACAAAGCATTCTCCCAATGAGTTGCAGGGGATGTGAGAGTTGTGGGATTGGGGTGGAGTAGGGAAGTGAGCCAAAAGTCAATGGGGGCTGTACGTTTTCTTGCATTGAAACTGCCTGGGCTGTACACAAAGTGCTACCATTGTACACGTACTCACTAAAATGTGTACAGCCCCAATACAGGCCCAATGGGGGCTGTACACCAGAGTGTACAGGCCCGATTACACCACCCGGGGGCGACTCCGAGCCACCGCCCACCGCACTATGGGGGCCTATGGGCCCTGTACACGGCGTACAACGCCCATGCAACCCGGCTGGAGGCCGTACGCGGTGTACAACCCAGGCAGGTTCCTTGGACGAGTGTACAGCCCAGGCACTTTTCAGTGCAAACTGTGAGCGTTGTACACGCGTGTACAGCCCAGGCACTTTTCATTCAAAAACGGCGTCTTTGACCGCGCGACCTCTCGGGACGCCGTTTTTGGGCGTGGCCTCGCCAAATCCGAACCGTGCGCCCTCCGGAGGGCGCCGATGAGCCCCCTGGTGGCCAAAAGTGTCTCGGGCCGGTTTTGAGTTTGACCCCCACCGATCGGGCTGACGTCCGGTCGGGGCAGAGGCCCGACCGTGGCCTAACGGTGTGCGGAGTTTCGGACCAATCAGAGAGCTCCATTTTCAAAGTTGTCCGATCGGCACGCCGTTCGGTGAGCGTGATCAGGCCCTCGGGGCCTATGGGCCCTCTATACGTCGGACCAATCGGAGCGTCCCATATGGGCCAATCAGAGAACGGGATATTCAGAGCGGTCCGTTCGGCACGAAATCCGGCGTGCGTGATCGGCACCTCGAGGACAAAGGGCCGTACGGGTTTCGGACCGATCGGACCGCTCGATTTCTTTTAATACGCTACAGTACACAGGCGTGTACAGGCGCCACAGGTTCGTGTACAACAGCAATAGGTTTACATGTTAAAATTAAAATTGCTCGGATTGGCTCGAAACCTATGCACAGTAACAGTACACCATGGACACATGAACATACTGCAATATCAGCCTCCTAGCCCCTGTCAATTTGGAGATGATGTGTACAGCCGCCATAGGAATGTATGGCGGCTGTACACGCCAAATTTCTCCAAAGCGGTGGGGGCTAGGAGGCTATAAAGCGGGGGTCCTCAAGTACCAAAGAGTGGGATGAACATACTCTGAGATCAGCCTCCTACCCCCAGCCACTTTGGAGATATTGACCTGAGACAGGCGTGTACAGCCGCCATAGGTCGGTGTACAACCGCAATAGGTTTACATGTTAAAATTAAAATTGCTCGGATTGGCTCGAAACCTATGCACAGTAACAGTACACCATGGAGACATGAACATACTGCCATATCAGCCTCCTAGACCAAGAATCTTTGGAGATATTGACCATTAGGGTAGGATTAGGGTCACACTCACGCGCTTGTTTCTCCAAAGTGGTTTGGCCTAGAAGGATGCCACTTGGTGGTCTTAGACTACCCTTTGGTGGCATGAACATACTACAGTATCAGCCTCCTAGCCCCCACCACTTTGGAGAAATGTGGCGTGTACAACCGCCACAGGAATGAATGGGGGAAATCACCATTGAAACTGTTGCCGTTGTACACATGACCTTTTGAAACAAAGGTCACAGCTCCCTGAGGACCTTTACATGCACAGTACAGACAGAGTACTCGGGTCAGTTACTCAGCATGCACTGCCATTGCAGAATGTGCAGAGCTTTCGTCTCTGCTACCTTCGGTCGGGTTACGGGAAGTGACTTAGGGAGAATGTGTACAGCCGCCGAATTCCTATGGCGCCTGTACACGCACATTGTTTTACTGTACAGAGGGGGTTCCGAAAGCACTAGAGGCCTCAAAATCGGGTCAGTGGGTCATGAGTGAGTGTCCTTCGAGACTGTGCAGAGAAATTTCAGCTAACCCCTCTAGAAAAAAAAAATCCTTAATTATCTCCAAATTTGACCCAGGACACTGTCAGGCTCTAAGAGTACAACACCCTTCTGTGCAAGAATTGATCATTTTGATCAAAAATTAAAACCGCTTAATCTTGGGGGCTGACGCTGAAATATGTTGATCCTTGGACACTCTAGAGCAATCTAAGTTTTGATTCATATCTGTGGGATGTTTGTAGGCCGTACGGGAAAGGCGTACAGTGCCAATAGGTTTATATGGCGGCTGTACATTCCTTTATTTCCACACTTAACGGAGAGCTAGGAGGCTGATATTCCAGTATGTTAGTGTCAACACTTGGTACTTTAACACTACTGAGCGATAGCCTCCTATCCCGCACCAGTTTGGAGAAACAGGCGTGTACAGCCGCCATAGGTCGGTGTACAACCGCCATAGGTTTACATGTTAAAATTAAAATTGCTCGGATTGGCTCGAAACCTATGCACAGTAACAGTACACCATGGAGACATGAACATACTGCCATATCAGCCTCCTAGACCAAGAATCTTTGGAGATATTGACCCGTGTACACTGACATGTGGGGGCTGTACGCGGCCGTTTCTCACGATCAGTTGGGAGTAGGAGGCTGATCTCAGAGTATGTTCATGCCACCCTTTGGTACTTGAGGACCCCCGCTTTATAGCCTCCTAGCCCCCACCACTTTAGAGAAATGTGGCGTGTACCGCCGCCATAGGTTGCCAATAGGTTTATATGGCGGCTGTACACGCCAAAGTTCTCCAAAGCTGTGGGGGCTAGGAGGCTATAAAGCGGGGGTCCTCAAGTACCAAAGTGTGGCATGAACATACTCTGAGATCAGCCTCCTACCCCCAGCCACTTTGGAGATATTGACCTGAGACAGGCGTGTACAGCCGCCTTAGGAATGTATGGCGGCTGTACACGCCCAATTTCTCCAAAGTGGTGGGGGCTAGGAGGCTATAAAGCGGGGGTCCTCAAGTACCAAAGTGTGGCATGAACATACTCTGAGATCAGCCTCCTACCCCCAGCCACTTTGGAGATATTGACCTGAGACAGGCGTGTACAGCCGCCATAGGTCGGTGTACAACCGCAATAGGTTTGCATGGTGAGTGTACGGGTCAATATCTCCAAAGTGACAGGGGCTAAGAGGCTGATATGGCAGTATGTTCATACCTCCATGGTACTCTTTTAGTGTGCTGTGTTTCGAGGCAATCCGAGCAATTTGAATTTTTGACCAAAATCTCAAAATTGACTTCCAGCAGCCGAGAGGGTAAAATTCAACTTTCTCCAATCCTTACGGTATTCGGAGGGCTTGTCCCTTATGGTAAGAGGATGCTGAGGTTACATTATGAGCTTCCTACCCCCAGCCACTTTGGAGATATTGGCCTGGACACTTGCCATGCAAACCTATTGCCGTTGTACACTGACCTGTGGCGGATGTACGCGGCTGTTTCTCATGATTGGTTGGGAGTAGGAGGCTGATCTCAGAGTATGTTCATCCCACCCTTTGGTACTTGAGGACCCCCGCTTTATAGCCTACTAGCCCCCACCACTTTTGAGAAATGTGGCGTGTACCGCCGCCATAGGTTGCCAATAGGTTTATATGGCGGCTGTACACGCCAAATTTCTTCAAAGCTGTGGGGGCTAGGAGGCTATAAAGCGGGGGTCCTCAAGTACCAAAGTGTGGCATGAACATACTCTGAGATCAGCCTCCTACCCCCAGCCACTTTGGAGATATTGACCTGAGACAGGCGTGTACAGCCGCCATAGGTCGGTGTACAACCGCAATAGGTTTGCATGGTGAGTGTACGGGTCAATATCTCCAAAGTGACAGGGGCTAGGAGGCTGATATGGCAGTATGTTCATACCTCCATGGTACTCTTTTAGTGTGCTGTGTTTCGAGGCAATCCGAGCAATTAGAATTTTTGACCAAAATCTCAAAATTGACTTCCAGCAGCCGAGAGGGTAAAATTCAACTTTCTCCAATCCTTACGGTATTCGGAGGGCTTGTCCCTTATGGTAAGAGGATGCTGAGGTTACATTATGAGCTTCCTACCCCCAGCCACTTTGGAGATATTGGCCTGGACACTTGCCATGCAAACCTATTGCCGTTGTACACTGACCTGTGGCGGCTGTACGCGGCTGTTTCTCATGATTGGTTGGGAGTAGGAGGCTGATCTCAGAGTATGTTCATCCCACCCTTTGGTACTTGAGGACCCCCGCTTTATAGCCTCCTAGCCCCCACCACTTTGGAGAAATGTGGCGTGTACCTCCGCCATAGGTTTGTGTACAACAGCAATGGCGGCTGTACACGCCACATTTCTCCAAAACGGTGGGGGCTAGGAGGCTGTAAAGCGGGGATCCTCAAGTACCAAAGTGTGGCATGAACATACTCTGAGATCAGCCTCCTACCCCCAGCCACTTTGGAGATATTGACCTGGACACTCACCATGCAAACCTATTGCGGTTGTACACCGACCTATGGCGGCTGTACACGCCTGTCTCAGGTCAATATCTCCAAAGTGGCTAGGGGTAGGAGGCTGATCTCAGAGTATGTTCATCCCACCCTTTGGTACTTGAGGACCCCCGCTTTACAGCCTCCTAGCCCTCACCACTTTGGAGAAATGTGGCGTGTACCGCCGTTATAGGTTTGTGTACAACAGCAATGGCGGCTGTACACGCCACATTTCTCCAAAACGGTGGGGGCTAGGAGGCTGTAAAGCGGGGGTCCTCAAGTACCAAAGTGTAGCATGAACATACAGGCTATCTTTCAAATGAAACCATCCGTGAAGCTCTACGACGTTCCGTTAATTTTGCCCATTTTCTGGCAAACGGTTATAACCAAAGTTATAACCGTTTGCCAGATAGGCTATATCTCCAGTGTAGAAGTTGGTAGCTACTCAGAACCACCACCTACCCCCACTAATTCCTAGGCTAGCTTTCAAATGAAACCATCCGTGAAGCTCTACGACGTTCCGTTAATTTTGCCCATTTTCTGGCAAACGGTTATAACCAAAGTTATAACCGTTTGCCAGATAGGCTATATCTCCAGTGTAGAAGTTGGTAGCTACTCAGAACCACCACCTCCCCCCACTAATTCCTAGGCTAGCTTTCAAATGAAACCATCCGTGAAGCTCTACGACGTTTCATTAATTTTATCATGTAAACCTATTGCGGTTGTACACCGACCTGTGGCGGCTGTACACGGCTGTTTCTCCAAAATGGATGGGGCTAGAAGGCTCATAATGTAACCTCACCATCCCCTGGCCATAAGGTACAAGCCCTCCAGATATCGGAAGGATTGGATGAAGTTGAATTTTTGCCAACTTCACCTTTAAGTTTAATTTTTGCCAACTTCACCTTTAAGCTTCAGATAGGCTAAAATTCAACTTCCTCCAATCCTTCCAATATTCAGAGGACTTGTCCCTTATGGGAAGGGGATTATTATAAGAATATAATAATTATATTATTCTAATTATCATAATTATAATAACAGTAATAATACTAATACTAATTATTATAGTTATAATCAATTAACCTTTTGGTTTTGTGAGGGTTTCTGTGTAATAGATGTAATTGTTAGTGTGTGTGAAAGTGCAAATAAAAAGAAAAAAGATTATATTAATTAGTTGTTATATAACTAGTTATTAGCTGATTACAAAACAAGGGTTATCTAACCCTTAAAACGGGGTTACCTAACCCTTAAAACAGGGTTCTGGTCCACCTTAAACAGTCCACCTTAAAAAAGTACATTACCTTACACAACACGCAAGTTCAGTGGAGAGTAGAAGAGAGAAGAAAGAAGACAGACAAACTAACGGGTGAGTTTAACATTGATTTTTAATCGAAAAAAGTGATGTATCTGGATGTGAAAATAAAGATAAAAGGCTAATGAATCGATTTCTGCCAAGTCTGTGAGGAATATCCTGTGAGAAAAGTTTTTGTATGACTTTTAAATGCCCGTAGCCCTAATGAAATGCGCTTGGAAATGCGTTCTTTCACTCGACGTTTGCTTTAATGTAAAACTCATGTACCTTATATGAAAATAAAGAAAAAGGGATGGCGAAATGAATGATATAAAGCATTCCATGCTATATTGTGAGGAAACTTGAGAAATATCGTTGCAAAGTGTTGCCACAAATGGCGGAGAAAAATGTTCTCTAGTTTTTCTCTCAGGATATGGCATTCACATTGAAAACAATATTTCTCAACTTTCCTCACAATATTGCATGAAATGCTTGATATCATTCGATTCCCCATCCATCTTGTTGTCTTTCTTTTCATATAAGGTACCTCACTTTTACATTAAACCCAGCCCGCAAACAAGACCGCATGTCTCAATGCAAATTAGGCCTACTCCATACTGTACTTTAACCATGTGCGCTCACTCTTTCACTCGACGCTTGCTGGCTGAGTTTTAATGCAAAAGTAATGTACCTTATATGAAAAGAAAGAAAAAGAGATGGCGAAATGAATGATATAAAGCATTCCATGCTATATTGTGAGGAAAATTGTTTCTTATTGTTGCAAAGTGACATTTTTCTTCTCTGCAGATGGCTCTCACTTTGAAGCAAAATTAAACAACTTTCTTGACATGCTTCTATGGCTGTATTCAATGATATAGATGCACTGTTGTGATAAAATATTAAATGCTAAAATCTGGTGTGTGTTTTCTCTTTCAGAATTATTATTATTATTATCATGCCTTCATGTCCTATGTGCGACAAGGAGCTGTCCGCTCTCAGCGGACACCTCCTCACAGTCCACCACATCAAAAATAATGAGGAGAGGATGATTGTCCTCCAGCTGGCGCGAGGGATCATCGGCATCCGCACCAGCCCGTGTCCGGTCCCGGGGTGTGGCCACAGGAAGTCACATCTTCAGAGGCACCTCCTAATCGGCCACAAGGACCTTACGATGGAGGAGAGGGCTCTCTGGGAGGACCACGCCAGGAGAGACGAGGCCATCAGGCGGTTGGCTGCTCTGCGGGCCACCAACCCAACCGTCCCTCTAATGACCGGTTGGGACGTGGAGGAGGATGAGCTGGCACCTCTGCAAGCGGATGAGGAGGAAGAGGACATCACCGCTGGCCCCTCCGCGAAGAAGCCAAAGGTGTCGGGTCCCTGCGAAAACCCCAGCTGCAGGCGCAGTCGGAGGTGAACGCTCTGCGGTCCCGCCTTCTGCAAAAGGACCACAAGATCCGCCAGCTGCGCCACCTGCTGAGCTGCCATCAGCGGGTGGCAATAAGACCGGCTCTTGTGCAAGGGCCAAAGGTAAGAATTATTTCTCTGTATCCTTTCTCTCTATCTGTCTATCTATATATCTATCTAATACTCACCTCATTTGCTAGGCTGCTGCATTGGTGGAGGACGAGTGGGAGGAGAAGGAGGAGGAGGAGGAGAAGGAGAAGGAGGAGGAGGAGAAGGAGGAGAAGGAGTAGGAGGAGAAGGAGGAGAAGGAGAAGGAGGAGGAGGAGGAGAAGGAGTAGGAGGAGGAGTGTGAATATGTTCTATTTATATCTTTTAAGTTAATTTCTATTTATATTTTTGTTAATGTTTCTATTTATTATATTTTGTTAATCATTTTAGTGTTCATTTGTAGTTGTAGTAGTTAGTAGTTAGGTAGTAGTAGTTAGATAGTATAGTGTGTGTTATAATTAGGTGGGCTAGCTTGTAAAAGCTAGCCCAACTTGTGATATTCCCACTATTTCTTTATTATTATTAGGTGGGCTAGCTTGTAAAAGCTAGCCCAACTTGTGATATTCCCACTATTTCTTTATTAGGTGGGCTAGCTTGTAAAAGCTAGCCCAACTTGTGATATTCCCACTATTTCTTTATTAGGTGGGCTAGCTTGCAGAAGCTAGCCCAACTTGTGATATTCCCACTATTTCTTTATTAGGTGGGCTAGCTTGTAAAAGCTAGCCCAACTTGTGATATTCCCACTATTTAGGTGGGCTAGCTTGTAAAAGCTAGCCCAACTTGTGATATTCCCACTATTTCTTTATTAGGTGGGCTAGCTTGTAAAAGCTAGCCCAACTTGTGATATTCCCACTATTTCTTTATTATTATTAGGTGGGCTAGCTTGCAGAAGCTAGCCCAACTTGTGATATTCCCACTATTTCTTTCTTTCTTTATTAGGTGGGCTAGCTTGTAAAAGCTAGCCCAACTTGTGATATTCCCACTATTTCTTTCTTTATTATTATTCTCCCCGTTTTTTGTCTCCTTTATAACTTCTTCATACTTTGTGCTAGAAACTTCATTCAAACTTTAAAATGTTCACGATGTTTAGCTCTTTAACGGATGTATTCAGATTTTTGATATTTTTTATAGTTTTTTAGTAATTTAACTTTTAATAGTCATTTTTGTGCCATTGAAACTGCTGGTGGAATGTTCAGTATCATTATGCTTTTAGAGTGGTGGCAGCTGTTGCTTTGAAAATATTTACACATTTTGTAAACTGCTGGCACTCCTACAGTTTTGAAAGCTCACACACATATTATACATCAAAACTTTCACACAACTGTGCTGATTCGTACAATGTAAGTCTCTAAGCCGTGTGACTTATAGTTTTCGCTCTATGACGATTCGTTCGGCAACTGCGCTCTTCATTGAAACGTATTGGCCCACACTCTGACTTTTGAGCTGCTCATTTTGCATTTTTACACGTTTTCTAACTCGTCGCCATGCCTACAGTTTTTAAGCTACACGGACAGTTATACATACAAATGTTCAGCAAGTCCTCAGGATTCCTACGATGTCAATAGCTAAGCTGTAGCCTTTATACTTTTTGAGAGAGAGCTGTCTGAATCCGGCATGCCTTTCCATTGAAGTGAATGAGAGGATGCTCAGTGTCAGTTGAGATTTGAATTTGGGGACACGCGCAGGCTCTCTGTACAGGCACCCTTTTATGACTACTGTGGTAGCATTCATATTCATTCCTTCCTTCCTTCCTTCCATCCTTCCTTCCTTCCTTCCTTCCATCCTTCCTTTCTTCCATCCATCCTTCCTTCTTTCCTTCCTTCCTTCCTTCCTTCCTTCCTTCCTTCCTTCCTTCCTTCCATCCTTCCTTTCTTCCATCCATCCTTCCTTCCTTATTTCCTTCCTTCCTTCCTTCTTTCCTTCCTTCTTTCCTTCCTACCTTCCTTCCTTCCTTCCTTCCTTCCTTCCTTCCTTCCTTCCCTTCCTTCCTTCCTTCCTTCCTTCCTTCCTTCCTTCCTTCCTTCCTTATATTCAAAGAAATATTTAGAATGACACTCTTTTTCAGGCTGCAAACTCATATTAATATCTTTTCTCCTCTTTCAGCTATTGAACTCAATAAAACTATGAGTTATGATGAGTGGTCTAATCTATTTTTGAGTGTAGTACTAGCAGTACTTATAACAAACACCTATTGCTTTTCACTGCTACTTCTTCTAACCTCGACTTCCATACAACACCTCTACAGCTACTGCTCCGCCCCGGAGTGGGCTATAGACACATGGTCTCCAATGAGGGGTGCATGGGGATGGCCTGGCAATCACTGACCTGCCTCCCACAACCTCTGACCTGAGGGGGCGGAGTCTCGCCACCACGCCACTATCCACGCCACCGTCCCCACATCTCAGCCCCTGAGTTGGCTAAAGACGCAGTTTTCACGGTTGGGTGCATGTGGGTGGTCCGGGGAGCAGTACACTGTCCTAGACCGGCTCTGACCCGAGGTGGCGGAGTCTCGTCACAACGCCATTATCCACTCCACTGTCCCCACATCTCAGCCCCTGAGTGAGCTACAGACACACGGTCTTCACTGTGGGTGCATGGAGATTGCCCGGATGTCAGTGCACTGCTTCCGACCTGCTCTGACTGGAGGGGGCGGAGTCTCGTCATCACGCCACTATCCACGCCACGGACCTCACAACACAGCCTCTGAGGTGGCTAGAGACACACAGTCTTCACTGGTGAAGGCAGGTGGGTAGCCCGGCATGGCCTACACTGTCCACGACCGGCTCTGACCCAAGGGGGTGGAGTCTCACCCCCACGCCACTATCCACGCCACGGCCCCACAACTCAGCCCCTGAGTGGGCTAGAGACACATGGTCTTCACCGGTGCGGGTGGATAGGTGGCCCGGAGAGGGGTACACTGTCCTCGACCAGCTCTGACCTGAGGGGGCGGAGTCTCACCACCACGCCACTATCTACGCCACGGGCCCCACAACTCAACCCCCGAGTGGGTTAGAGACACAGTCTTCATTGGTGGATGCATGGAAATTGCCCAGAGGTCACTGTACTGTCCCCAACTAGCTGTGACCCAAGGGGGCGGGGCCTAACCAGCACGCCACTATCCACGCCACGGGCCCCACAACTCAGCCCCTGAGTGGGCAAGAGACACACGATCTTCACCGGATGAGTCAGGTAGGTGGCCCGGAGAGGGGTACACTGTCCCTGACTGGCTCTGACCTGAGGGGGCGGAGTCTCACCCCCACGCCACTATCCACGCCACGGCCCCACAACTCAGCCCCTGAGTGGGCTAGAGACACATGGTCTTCACCGGTGCGGGCGGGTAGGTGGCCCGGAGAGGGGTACACTGTCCTCGACCAGCTCTGACCTGGGGGGGCGGAGTCTCACCACCACGCCACTATCTACGCCACGGGCCCCACAACTCAGCCCCTGATTGGGCTAGAGACACATGGTCTTCACCGGTGCGGGCGGGTAGGTGGTCCGGAGAGGGGTACACTGTCCTCGACCAGCTCTGACCTGAGGGGGCGGAGTCTCACCACCATGCCACTGTCCACACCACAGACCCCACAACTCAGCCCCTGATTGGGCTAGAGACGCACGGTCTTCGCCGGTGGGTGCATGGAGATTGCCTGATCCGTAGTAGTTCTAGCAGTAGCTGTTACATACAGCTGCAGCAGCTAGCCCACCTCACATTTTCTCCAGGAAATGTACTTTCTAGTTATTAGGTGGGCTAGCTTGTAAAAGCTAGCCCAACTTGTGATATTCCCACTATTTCTTTCTTTCTTTATTATTAGGTGGGCTAGCTTGCAGAAGCTAGCCCAACTTGTGATATTCCCACTATTTCTTTATTATTATTCTTCTTCTTCTTCTTCTTCTCCCCGTTTTTTGTCTCCTTTATAACTTCTTCATACTTTGTGCTAGAAACTTCATTCAAATTTTAAAATGTTCACGATATTTAGCTCTTTAACGGATGTATTCAGATTTTTGATATTTTTTATAGTTTTTTAGTAATTTAACTTTTAATAGTCATTTTTGTGCCATTGAAACTGCTGGTGGAATGTTCAGTATCATTATGTTTTTAGAGTGGTGGCAGCTGTTGCTTTGAAAATATTTACACATTTTGTAAACTGCTGGCACTCCTACAGTTTTGAAAGCTCACACACATATTATACATCAAAACTTTCACACAACTGTGCTGATTCGTACAATGTAAGTATCTAAGCTGTGTGACTTATAATTTTCGCTGTATGATGATTTGTTCGGCAACTGCGCTCCCCATTTAAACGTATGGTGCTGCACTCTAGCTTTTGAGCTGCTAATTTTGCATTTTTACTCTTTTTCTAACTTGTTGCTATGCCTACAGTTTTAACAGCTCATACACATATTATATATCGAAACGTTCCCATAACTGTGCTGATTCGTACAATGTAAGTTTCTAAGCCGTGTGACTTATAGTTTTCACTGTATGACGATTTGTTCGGCAACTGCGCTCCCAATTGAGACATATGGTGCCGCACTAACTTTTGAGCTGCTAATTTTGCATGTTAACCCTTTTTCTAACTTGTCGCCATGCCTACAGTATTCTGGTCCCTGTGGCTAAATTGCATGGTTTGGGCGCCACCTACTGGTGGATGTTATTATCTATCTGAACTTCCGGTCAGTCAGTGGAGTCTCCGTTTTTGACAGAGAAACAGAGTTGGAGAATTTCATGTGTTCTTTCTCTTCTTGATTTCGCCCTTGATTTGGACCAGTCTGTAAGTAGCAACAGGATATTTATTTGTCTATTGCTTGGATTGTTGTGATAAGATGTCAGTTTTGTTTGTTTTAGTATGTTATAGCCACTCTAGCTGTTGTTTATGCTAGCAATGCAACGTTACTAGCTAGCTGTTAACCCTAGCCCTGCCGTTAGCTACCTGTATTGTGTAGAGATTATTATTGATATTAAGTGTTGTGTCTTGGTAGTTTGGTGGTTCATTTGGTGTGTATCTTGTCACATGGAACATTTAATTAGGATGCATTCATGTCATGTAATTATCAGTTGCATTGTCTCATGCGTTTTCATGTATATTCATATGGTTGTTTGTTGTCTCATTCTTATGTTGCAGTTTCACAAAAAGGCTTCAGTAAAGGCACCTATACTGTCACTGCCGTCTCAGGTGTTTATTGGAGTATGTTTAGCTCTCTGTCTGAGCTGTGTAGGCTACTATTACACATGGTCAGGGCAGAAGATACAGTGTTTAATCTATACAGACATATTATACATAGAAATGTTCTGCAAGTTCTCAGGATTCCTATGGTGTCAATATATAAGCTGTAACATTCATAGTTTTCTCATGCAGGCACGCAGCCAGCTTGGGACACACACACACGCGCGCACAGAGACACACACACACACTGAATGACACCCCAGTCACCACTGTTGACTCCTTCCACTTCCTGGGCTCCACCATCTCCCAGGACCTCAAGTGGGAGCCGAACATCAGCTCCCTCACCAAAAAAAGCACAGCAGAGGATATATTTCCTGAGGTAGCTGAAGAAATTCAACATGTCAAATGCAATGATGCTACTCTTCTACACGTCCATCATCAAGTCCATCCTCCCCTCCTCCATCACCATCTGGTTCTCCGCCCCAAAAGATAAAGCTAGACTGCAACGCATCATCCGCTCAGCTGAGAGGGTGATCGGCTGTAGAATGCCACCCCTACAGTACCTGCACGCCTCCAGGCCCCTGAAACGGACTACCTACTGTCGAAAAACTGCTATTACTCTGGTTTAATTGTAAAAGATAAAAGGAAATGCAGACTTTCTCAAATTATGAATTTAACACACTAAAACCTAACACTAAAACACTAAAAACAAACAATGACATTTACACAAATTAGATCACATCACAGAACTTGTCATGACCTGGCTCAAATGGCCACAACAAAAAGGAGACACCACGGTTCAAAGTATAACAAAATATTTATTAACCAAACATATTTTCTGGGATCTTTGTCTCATACAGTATGTGCAAGTGACATGCATACATAGTGATTACGCGTGTGCACACTAGATAAAGGCAGTAGTACTGTAAGTGCAAAACCACAGTAGTGGTAAAGGAGGGACTAATTGGTTACAACATATTTACACAAAAATAATCAAATTAAATTACAAGGAGGCCATCAATTACACCGCCACTTTCGGTTACGACCACCCGGCAGGGAACATTGGTCAGTCCATTGGGAAATGTTTGTTCCCAGAGAGGTCCCTTGATTGTGAGGGTGGAGTCATCCACCAGAAGCACCTCCTTTCTCCACTTTGGAGCGCCATCACCCCCAATATCTCCACCTCCCTATCGACTCTGTGCTGATGCTGTTGAAAGCAAACATTTTGGTTTCAGTCAGGATTTTTGCACACACATTTGATGTTAATTACAGTTTTAATATAAAGATCATGCTGACGCCATCAAGTTCGTAAAAGAACTCCAGCACAGAAGAGAGAGGAACAGAAAATCCGTGGGGGATAGGCAGCACACTGGATTCTGCTGGAAGACGTTTTGGACAGCCTGCAGGAAAAAGAACATAAATGGTGAAATAGTGGCATCGGCGTTTCTCATTGATGCACACTTGACCGGGGTGTAAAATAAAGCACTAAAGCCTATAGAGTCAACCATACTGCCAAATAAAAAGTGTTACCTATAAGCGCCACCAGAAATGTTTGCGTTATTATTATGCAATATACAAGTTTAAATTGCTTGTGCCACATCATTAAATGAGTTCACTCTCCCCATTACCATTTAAACTTATGCTCAGATCTCTCCACGGAATGTTGCATAGCATGTCAATTTCGATAGACTGTTGATGGCAAAGTGTGCACTCACACAACGTCTCTCAACTACGCTATATTCCAAAAGGCATTGTGCAAGTGCATTTTTCATATCTTCAAAATATCTCTTACCTTCACCATGACGTATCTCTGATGTCCATGTAGCCAGGCCAGAGCTGAACTGTGGCAGCTCTTGGAAGTAGCTGTAAGGGGCTGGGTTGGTGAGGAAGCAGGCAGGCGGCACAGCTACCAGTTCTGGAAGGACAGAGGAAAAAGTGTTACAGTACGACCATAACAAGCAAGCGAACTCTGATGAGTAGGCTAAATTGGCTAAGGACTTGCCACAATCATGTAGAGTATGGGAAGATCTGGTGACGAATGAAGGGAAGACCAGGATTCTTGCAGCAGTGGAGATTGGATTGAAGTCACCTGCGCCGCTACGTCACTGATGAATGGGTATTAAGGTGATGTGCTGGACCTGCTCTGAGGTGCTGGGGTGCTTCCCACTGAGCAAAGACACGTCTAAAAGACGTCTTTTCCGGACGTCCAAACACATCCAATTAGGAGCCAGAATGAACGTTTTTTTAGACGTTCAGATATTGAACCCGTTCTGCACGTCCACAGACATCTTAGAGGGGTCCAAGCCAGACGTTTGAATATTGAGGGGTCCAGCAGACGTACAAACGGGGTTCTGGACCGACGGACGTTATTAAGACATGATCTGAACGTCTCCCTGACGTTGTGTGTTTGCTGGGTTTGGGCTGGTATCCGTTGAGGTAGGCAGGGAGTAGGCTAATTTGAAATGTCTTACTGGAACTTGAAATGTCCTGTCCATCTTGTCCTCCAAGAGCCCTGTTCACAACCCCACCTTGCCATGACACTGTTACCATGGTACTAGAACTGAGCAGTTTAAAACACTGTAAAGGTAGAACTTAAGAACACTGATGGTAGGACTAAGTACAATTGAGTGGATTACTAATGTATTAACACAGGTACTATGGTAAAGGTAGAACTGATCAGTTTAAATCGCTGTAAAGGTAGAACTTATTAGTTTAACAACACTGAAGGTAGAACTATAGTGTATAACCACAGGTACTATGGTAAAGGTAGAACTGATCAGTTTAAATAACTGTAAAGGTAAAAGAACTATGTACAACTGAATGAGGTAAAAGAACTATATACAACTGAATAGATTATACAAATTTAACAGAACAGATTACTATCACGCGAGGCGCTGTGACCCCCAGCGTCCGTACCGCCGTCCGGGCAAAGGGTAAAAGGTGGGGGTGGGGCAGGAGGGCAGGCGCTGTGACCCCCAGGGTCCGTACCGCCGTCCGGGCAAAGGGTAAAAGGTTGTGGTGGGGCAGGAGGGCAGGCGCTGTGACCCCCAGCGTCCGTACCGCCGTCCGGGCAAAGGGTAAAAGGTGGGGGTGGGGCAGGAGGGCAGGCGCTGTGACCCCCAGCGTCCGTACCACCCTCCGGGCAAAGGGTAGGGTGGGGGTGGGGCACACAAAAAATATAACAAAAACAATAAAATAAATAAATTAAATCACAAATAGGCCATCGACCACCCCACCACTTTCCTCAACCCGCACCCGGCAAGGGACTTTGGGCAGTCCATCCGGGAAGCACTGCTGCCACACAGGTCCCGCGATGGTGAGAACGGAGTCGTCCACCAGGAGGACCTCCTTCTCTCCCCCTTCGAGGGGCATCACTCCCCAAATTTCCACCTCCCTCTGCAGAGTCTGCTGATGCTGTCGAAAGCAAACATTTTGTTTTCAGTCAGGATTTTTGCACACACATTTAATGCATAGACAGCCTTTTTAAATGGAGAGAAGGCTCATAGAAATAAATAACAAATAATTAGCTAGACAACGTAACTGGGCCTTTATATTGGGACTTTGCATTGTGTCAATGAGGGAGTTTATTATGATTATTATTATTACTTATACCTCTCATGGACAAAAGCGTCTGCTAAATGACTAATGTAATGATACCTCTCATCACGTTAACTTGGCTTCGCCAGCCTGATCACTTACAAATCGGGTCTGGTGAGGCCAGGCTATGAGGCTGTTCCTGTCTGGAGAGAAAAAAAGTAAAATGATGTACTATAGCCAATTAGTTACCTCCACTTTGGTGAACTGAGTTGAACTCAGCACCAGGTCGTACTGCTGAGAGGTGTGCCCTCTCAGATGGGAGATTGTGACCCTGGAGCCGATTGTCAGTTTCACTGACAGATGCGCCTCCCTCCAGAGTGCAATCTTCACCTGGGCCCCATCCTGCAAAACACAAAGCCTTCAAAATGAGTGATCAACAACACAAACCGAACCATATTGAAATGCACACCCTGAAAACCTTATGGAATTTCCCTCAACCAAATATTAAAAGTTAAATCAATTACTAAGATTTGGCATGTTAAAAGAAAAAAAAAGTATTAGCCTAGTCTACTTTGAACGAAAGTGAGCATTATGGTACAGTAATTATCTACTGTACCTGGTTGATATTCATGTTCCTGACAGGGTATGCGCCACTCTGTCCCGTGTAAGTCCGAACTGCTTCCATCTAAATGTGATGTGAAATTGACAAGTATTGGCACTACAAAGTTGACCATGGAGTTATGTTTAATTTATGAATTAATGTAGGTGTATTGCTTAATTATTGTGTGAACTTACGGAACTGATCATTCCCTGGACAGAAACCAGGCCTTGGGGGTTTGTCATGCCCCGGATTGGTGTCATCGGAGCGGGGGGAGTGAGGAGCTGCATACAGCGCTCCTCCAGTTCCGTGGAGAGGTGGAGGGGGGCGGTGTTGTAGAATGCCGTCTCCTTCCAAATTTGGATGCCCAGTTTGGTCCCAGGCTTGTTCAGGCGGTAGCCCCTTATGACATATGTGCTGCCTGCCTTTGAAATGAATTTAATTGAAACCTTCATTTAGACAGGGAAGACAGTTGAAATGAAGTTCGTATTTTTTAATCATCATTATCATAATCATCATCATCATTATCATCATCAGGTCATCCACAGACGGGATAGACATGATTCAGCAGAACAACATACAATCACAAAAAGAGATCATAAGATCAAAATAAATACCTTGACTTTGTGCGCAGCCTCCTCAAACACCACAAATGATGTGGTGCTCTCCCCGTCTGATGCCGCTACCAGCACATTGGTATTGCAGGTGACCGCAGTCGCATCATCCTCGGAAATGGCCCACTTCGTGACCCGCGGCATTTCCCTGGTCCCCACAACCTTCAGGACTATGGGTGGGCGCCTGTCACCACTCCCGGACAGAAGTCTCTGTAAAGCCATTCTGAAAATACATATACAAATAAAATAAAAACAATCTTAATATAGACCTACAAAACTCATTTGGACAAGGCATGTTCAGTGGTAACAAGGTTGTGTTTATTGGACGTTGCTAGAGTGCTTTTGACATTGTGGAATACAGAGTAGGCCTAACCTAAACATAATTGGTGATCGTGGGATTTTCCAAACCTCATCCCACAGCTAGGCCTACAGTTAGATTCCAAACAAAACTTGGTTTATTCATCATGTACCCCACACCACTGTGATAGGACTACTGTATGTAGACAGATCGTGTCAAACACATGCAAGTCTATTCTTCAGCACCTTAGGACAGCAACGACATTTCGTAAAGCTGATGCTGTCCAATGTGCCGAACAAATAGACCTGCGTGCGTATGACACAATAAGCCGGCGCTGTCCAATGTGCTGAACGAATGGAGCTATGTGCGACATCTATATGGCATTTCACAGTAGCGCGTGGTACCCTACTGTTTGTCTCGCGTCACGCCCGCGAAATATGATGGCAGCTCGAGAAATGATGTTGGTTGTTGAATGACAGTTTGGCTAACGGTACCCTGACAGCTTGTTAGTTTTTGCTAGCTATTAACGGAATTTGTTCCTCTCTAATATTCTAGTTTGACGTTGACATTGCCCGTAATGGCATTTTATTTATTTATTAAAAAGACTACTGCCAACATAGGACGACAGTAGGCAACAGGTCTACTGTCAGTAACGCTATGGTTATTTAACTAGCTAGGCCTACTGTAGTCTATGGGTCTCTCCTTGGTAGGCCTAATATACCTATTTATCTAACTGACAGTATTATAATATAACGTAGCCTATATAGCCTACAGCTAAACATAACCTATTAGTTCTAGTTTGGCTAAATTAACAAGCCAAAATTAAACTTTGCCTCACGTCAGCGTAGTTAGTCAAACTGACATTTATTAACAGAGGCTTTTAACTTGAATACCACTTTCCATAGGTAGTAAATTGTTAATTATATACAATAAGTAGTCTAACAGTGGTTTGTTAAAAATAATCAAATAATAATTCAAAACGTAATTAGTGAGTTACCCACCTCTTCTCGAAGATCAGTTGGAGTGATGTCAGATGTCTTGCTCAGGAGTATATATAGCCTAGTGTCGCGCGCATTAATGTATATGCGCTACACCATATACAGTAATGCTACAATATAACGGACACTAAGGTCAAGGGGATTGTGAAATATTTACAAAATTCTTATTATTAATATTTATATGTAGTTTACATTGGGTTGTTTTGATCAATAAACCAGCCGGAGTCTAATGGGGGAAAAAAAGTTTATGTCCAGCGAAAATCTGGTCACTTCTATGCATTGTTTAGAAAGCTAGTTCCCATAAATGCAGAGACCCGGCCTCTGAGTTAATGGGAACTAGCCTTTACCGTCCTTCTACACCGGCCGTAGCTGGTAGCTAGCTGTATCTCATCTAGACACAATCGCTGAAGCATATGAGGTAGCTGAAACATCACTTGAGCCTGGCCATTTACTTTCGAGACATTCATGGACAAATAGTGGATCGTTCGTGACTGAAGGTGAGAGGTTTTATTGTCATGCGTTATGCGGCCTATACATAAGTTGTCTTCAAAAGCTTGACAGCCGAACGGATGGGGCTTAGTATCGTTCGCTAGCTATCGTTAGCCAAGCTAATCTAAGTTAACTAAAACCATGCATAGCCTAGCTAGCCAACTGTGGAGCTGACTATCCAACCACGATGTTGGCCTACTGCACGTAGCTAGTTTACAGTATGAGTAAAGCGGTGATAATCTAGCTGTAATAACTAATGTAGCGTACAAAGCAAGCTACATAACGTTACATTAGCATTTTTCTCCGCATGGGTGTCATATGAACAAAAGAGCAGTCCAGTAATGATGTTGATCATATCATAGGTGAGTAGCCTACAAGCTGCAACAAAAGGTCGTTGATACAACACGCCCATATCATGCCCTCAAACGAACGGCCCAACTCATATTTTAAGACACACACCAATATTGAACGTACAATACATATGTGTTAATAAAGCTTGATCACTAAGAAGTTGAGACCCACCATCCCAGATTGTTCTGAAATTGCAGTTAGACACAGATGTAACAATATTTCTTGCAACATTTAAAAAGCAATTTGAGATCTGAGAAATTAAGATAATTGATGGCACCAAACTGAACATTTGTTTTATTCAGAAATGTTTGTAATTTCATACAATTTGGAACAATTCCTCCCTCCTCATCTCATATCCTATTTATACAGTATGATGGCATGAATTTAATTGTATCTCAGCTCTCCTCTGGATGATGCGGGCAGCTCCATGCCCCTCTACCTGTCCCCTGGGCAGGACAGCAAGCCCCACCTACCACCCACCTGGAACACAACCTGGCTGTCAGTAACCACGCCTTCCAGCTCAGTGAGTCCGTCTACAAGACCCTCATGATGAGGTCAGAACCTCCCACAGCCAATCAGAGACACTGGTCTTACAATGTCATCTGTCTTTTCCAATCTGTTCTCATAACTGAACCCATGAGTATCAGCATGATGAGGACAGACAGATGAAGATTACTGTTAGCTATGATGCACCTCTCCTTCCTTGTCTGACCAGTACCTCTGTTTTCTCTCCCCCTTCTCAGGTGAGGGTGAACACCACGCCTCTCTCCATTGAAAGAGGTGACAGCAAGATGTCCCATAAGCCCATGTACCTGAGGTGTGCCAACCAGGGAGAAACACCATCCAGATGACTCACGGCCAACACCGCCACACTATAGTATATATATATATATATGAGATTAAGAATTAAGAAATATTAAGATGGAAAGAGTGAATCTCGAGGTGGAGAAGTAGGCTAGCCTACGAAAATAAGTTATTTATTTCAGTATTATTTCAGTGTTCCTAAAAACGGGAAGCTAGTCTAATAATTCAACAATAGCGTAGGCCTACTTGAAAATGGAATAAAAAAGGTAGGCCTAGCCTACTTGGTTGTACGCGTCACCCACAGCCTACATGAAACAATAAAATGCATAGTGCAAGTGCATAGCCTACCGTCTGCGGGACTGTAAACGCAAAATCAAGCAGCTGACAAAGCCATTCCGCGATCTGTATACATTTAGGCTATATTTTTATATAGGCTATCTATCTATTTATCTATATTTTAAGAACCTCTCAAGAGTGATCACTATTCGTCCACTGAGATTATTTTTTAATTCTGACGCTGAAGTTCCATATGCGATTTTATCATCCAATGCCATTTTCCAAGTGAATTTATCAGTCAGCAGGCAGTACTTAATTCTATAATCTGGAAGCTAACCTGCCCCGAAACAGGTTAGCTTGGCAGCATGAGTTACCATGGCGATATAGCACGGTGAAAGTGATCAACAATCATGATACGGATAAACCAGGCCTGAACCTGAAGTTATCGCGCTAACCCCATAATCTAGCTTCGTAGTACAGGGCCCTGATCTGCATGTCTGACTCCGTGCCTCTCTCTTCATCACAGTAAGACAACGTTATTAGAGGGTCTGGAAGTGGACCAATACATGCTACATGCTGGGGATTCTCATCTACATCCAGAAGTGTCTGTGTTAGTGTGTGTCTGTCTGTGTGCGTTTGTGTGGTGTATTTAAAAAAAGTTTTTATCTCACACCTCTCTCCCTCCCTCCAGTCTGGACTATGAGGAGATCTCCATAGACCCAGTGTGTGACTGGAGGCCGGTACCGGTCAAACTGAGCCTGCACATAAAGGAGGAAGCGGACAGGCCGGTCCTGAAGCGCTGCCGTATTGTCAGCCCCAGTCATCGCTCCTGCCCAACGTCATGGAGATGATTGCGGCCCTGGGGTGTGTGTGTGTGTGTGTGTGTGTGTGTGTGTGTGTGTGTGTGTGTGTGTGTGTGTGTGCACATTAAAGTTACAAACCTATGAGACTGTTTGAGTTGAAGTGTCTTTGGCATTATTCAGATTCAAGATTTCTTTGTCTTATGTAATGTACTGTACAGTTACAGTGAAATGTTGCTGTACACAGCTGTGATAGTGTAACTTGTAATAACTGACTATGTCCTCTGTAGTACAGTTGTTGATTTTGACACTCTTGTTTTAGACTTGACTGCACTTGTTTTATCTGATTTGTTAATAGTGTAACGCTGTGTCTAATTATGGGTAGTGGGTTTAGTTAGGTTTGTTGTGGGGGGAGTGTCCACTAGGGGGGGGTGGTGGTTTAGAGGGGGGGGAGAGGGTGAGCGCGTGAGACGCGAGGGAGTTTTTGGTTTTGGCTGGAGCCGAGGGAAGCAGAGGACGGAGGAGATAGTTTTTGGGGAGCGAGGGATAGAATAAAGCCATGTGACTTTTTGATGGAATCACAAGGCAAGGATCCTATCCTATGTCTGAATCCATCCATGGTTTGCAATAGTCAATATCGCCTGTGCATAGGCCATTGTACCATATAGGTGCCATTGTACCAGCCACTTCCATTGTACCAGTTAAAATGATTACTATGTAATGTGCACCACGAAGACGGAGGACATATACAGACAAAATATCCAAGTCAGTACTGCTACACAGTTCTATATGTCTGATCTATGAACAGGAATTGTTTTGACACGCGATTACTGTGGCACACGTGACCAGCTTCACGGCCTACAGGGAGTTGCGCGTGCGTCCTGTTGTCAAGCTGTTATCAGTCTTGCCTGGCAACGGACGAGGTGAGGTGGTACAGTAGCTAAAAGAACGATTGTATCAAGTAAATGCCAATATATCTCCATATATTATAATTACATCTTGTAAATGTTGCTAAACCAACGTAAACAAAGTTAACTATAAACTGAATCTGCCAAAGTAAAGTTTTGCCAACGTTAGCCGCTAGCTAAGGTTAGCTAGCGCTTGCAACAAGTGCTAATTGCTTTAGCCGGTGGCATAAACGGCTATATGCAACGACATCTGTCTGGTTAACTTTCTATGTGATGTTGACAGCTAGTGTATGGTCGTTTTATTAGTTAGCCAACGTTAGCTACCAGTATGCTATGTCTGACAGTAAAGCATGGTACATCTGTTTGGTAGTAAGGTTAGCTGGTTGGCTTGGGAAACAATGTTACCTAGCTAGCCAACTTGGCTTTATAACGTAACCGGCCAACAATGGCTGTCTCGGTGTTAAGGACCGCTGCTTTGTGGTATTTTGTGATAAGGGAATCAACCCCTGGATTCTTTGTATTGCATTTACACTGTCAGTCTGCACTGTCCCGTCGTCTTTATCAGCGTATGCCATTACCCTAGTCAAATGTCTAGTGTGTGTACATAGCGAAGAATAAACTGATCTTTGATAAGAGGCTGTCAGGCGCCAGTACGCCTGCAAATACGCGGATAGAGACTCGGAGACCAGAATACTTTCATATGATAGTTTTATTAACTAAGTAAAACAACTTGACATGTATACCCAATAATGGATGCATTTCAATGAATGTGTCCTTACCTGCTCTCTTTCTCTTTTATTCACAGATTTCACAGTGATTCAGGTAAGTCACACAACAGGACATGCTGTATGGCTGTCTCAGTTTGCCACAATCATGTTAAATTGGTGTTTTGACTGCATCTAGTAGTTATGTTGCAGATTGGGGATTATACACTAATTAAAACATACTTAGGAATGTTATTTTCAATTTCTGCCAAGGATACACCAAATACTTTCAAAATTCTACACACTGCACTTTCCATGAAAGTTATACCTATGTAGCAAATGTGTTCTGATCAGCCTATTGTCTCCAACCCTATATTAATACAAACTCTCTCCCCTCCCTCCCTGGCATACTACTGCCGTGATTCCTGTTGGTTCATCCTGCTGGCTTATCAGACACTCTCTCTGACATACTGCTGGTCATCCGAGCTACCCTCAACGGTAATTTGTGTGCACAAAGTGCTGAAGTGTTTTGACCAATTAACACATTTTCTAAAAAAAAAATAAAAAAAAATAAAAATATATATATATATACACCTTTGTCCCCCGCTCGATTGTTCATAGCCTTATTTTGACAAATACATGATAAAATGTTAAGTGAATGTGAGCTATCACAAGGAGACTTATATTATTTTTCTTCTTTCAGGTAAAACTGCTGCTGGGAAAGCCAGACTCTCTCAAATCCCACCCCCCTCAACCCTGCTGTCCACATTTTGGCCTCTATCTTTTCTCTCTGAATACTCTGCCTGTTTTTCACCCTATTGAAAAGTATGTCCCATCTTCCCCTACCCCCCTTTTAAAGAACGTCCCATCCCCCGCCTTGATTGTGCGATCCCCTTGTTGATAACGCCTTGATTGTGCGGACCCTTGTTGAGAAGCCTCGGTTGTGCCACCTACTACTTTGTCGAGAAAAGGCCTTGAATGTGCCCTACACCTTGTTGAGAAAAGGCCTTGAATGTGCCCTACACCTTGTTGAGAAAAGGCCTTGAATGTGCCATACACCTTGTTGAGAAAAGGCCTTGAATGTGCCATACACCTTGTTGAGAAAGCCTTGATTGTGCCATACACCTTGTTGAGAAAGCCTTGATTGTGCCATACACCTTGTTGAGAAAGCCTTGATTGTGCCATACACCTTGTTGAGAAAGCCTTGATTGTGCCATACACCTTGTTGAGAAAGCCTTGATTGTGCTATACTGTACCTGCCTTGTTGAGAAAGCCTTGTGCTATACCTACCTGTACACCCTTTTTCACTTCCAAACGATCAGTTGTCTATAATACAGTATATTATCATCAAAACATATTTAATCTGTTCAAGCTGTTTTGACAATTAAAAGATAGTCTACATCAAGGTTGTGTTCATTTTCTGATTTCCTCGTGACCATGGTGAAGAAGGGTAAGAAATCTCAGGCTGCAAAAGAGCGCTGGAGGAAGCTGGATCAATCCGACTGTGGAACATCAGCAGAGAAGGTTGAGTCTCATGGTCCAGTGAGAAGCAGAGAGGTAAATCTGTCAGAGCTGTCTTATGCTGGCTGTGTACAACAGGGAGGTCAGTCTGATGTTACATGTGTGCAAGCGTCCCGTAGCCAGGCTTCCTTGAGGTATGGTGAGTTCTCTCGGAACAAGCAGTGTACTTGCAACTCCCTCACGTTTCTTGCATTCCTTGAAGAGAATCCAGAACTCACAAGTGCAGACCTTGACCTTGTATTAGATAAGGGTGATGTTATGTATACACGTGTTAGGAATGAGACAAACAATGTTCACATACATTTGGCTAGTGATGAGCTCCCAGAGAGAGTTGCTGCACGTAGGCAAGAGTACAGTGTGGAGAAATTACTTTCCAAGTATGGCGAATTTAGAGCACCTGTACCTGAAGGCGCAGACGACTACCTGAACCTGGAAGAAAGACTTCAGTGTTTGACATCAGATGTGAACAACGCATTGCTGATAATGGGTGGATCATGCATCGCTGTATTTAGGGACAAGGCAGGAAGGTATGGCTTCTTTGATCCACACTCAAGAAGTCCTGGTGGTTTACCCATACTATCCCACCGCATGCAAAGTGCCGGCACTGCCTTAATGCTTACTTTCACCCATTTGAGTGATATGATTAGGAGGCTTGTCCAATGCCGTAACATGTTAGAAACACCCCCTACATGTCAATATGAACTGACTCCCATGCTATTTCACAGTGATGACGTGCCCAACATGGATCACAGTATTCACACAGATGCTACTGGTGTAACACCTATAGGCCAGCAGGAGGTTCAGATAAACTCCGATGTCACACAAGCTGAGCATGACATGTCAGGTCCATCAAAATTAACTTCCCTCACACATGATGCTACTCGCAATAAACCAACCTCAAACTTGAGTACCCCACACATGCTCTCTGCTCTCACCGACTCTTCTGTAAATGAAAATATGATGCAGGTAATCTCCTGTAACATTATGGTGGAACGTCCTATATCAGAAATGCCAAACCTAAGAAAGCAACATATTCCAGATGTGTCAAAATTGACTATTCAGCAACAGAAAAAGTTAAAGAAGAGGGCATTGCGCTTGGAAAAAATAAAAAAAACTGCAAAGGATCACTATGTCAGAAAGGTAGACAAAGTCAGACGAAGTGAAGTTAAAAAGATGAAAAAAAGAGAGAAGTATGCAAACAATACAGCTCTCAGAGAACAGAAAAAGTCATACATAACCAGTCGTTACAGTCAAGATGATGACTATAGACGGAAGCAAAAGTCATATATAACCAGTCGTTACAGTCAAGATAATGACTACAAGGGGAAACAAAAGTCATATATAACCAGTCGTTACAGTCAAGATTCTGACTTCCAGTTCAGACAAAAGTCTTACATCAACGACCGTTATGCAAACGAGGCTGCATTCAGACTGAAACAGAAACACATTATGAAGCAACAAATGCTAAACAGGTACACAAATGACAGATTTCAGAATGCATCACAGTCTTAGACAGAAACAACGCATGAAAAACAGGTACACAAATGATGCCGATTTCAGAATGCATCACAGTCTTAGACAGAAACAACGCATGAAAAACAGGTACACAAATGACACAGATTTCAGAATGCGTCACAGGCAGCACTGTGCTTCTAACCTTCACAAAATATATCACAGTGAAGCAGCATTTAGGATCCTTCATAACATGCGATCTGCAATGAAAATAAAAAGAAAATATCAAAGGATGAATATGCAACAGACCTGTACATTAACCCCTCAGATTGACAACTCTTTGATTGAAAAAGCTATAGCTGTTTTTCAGACACAAATAAAGAATGGACCCACATATGTCTGCACAGTCTGTCATACAGCATCATTTCCAAATCAAGTACGATCCTGCATCAGGTCAAATTACATAAAAAATCCTAATGTGGTTGCAGCTTGCCTGACAGGAAGTTATGTTCATGTTTGTAATGATGAATGCAGAGGGGCACAAGAGTGTCAAGTACCCAGTGAGAGAAAGAAAGAGTGGATTTGTTTCACTTGTCATGATCATCTCAAGGCAGGAAGCATGCCCTCCCTAGCTGTGGCAAATAAACTGGAGTTATCACCGATTCCTGCTGAACTCTGTGACCTGAACATACTTGAGAGACACGTCATAGCCAGACACATTCCGTTTGCTAAAATCATCACCCTTCCCAAAGGACAACAGAGAGCGATACATGGCGCTGTGGTGTGTGTACCTTCAGAGGTGGAAGCGACTGTGAATACACTACCAAGACCCGATAGTGAATCTCAGCTCATGAAAGTTAAGTTGAAAAGACGCATGAACTACAAAGGCCATTACCAGTTCCAGACACTAAACATGAGGAAAGTGCTAACAGCCTTATCAAAGTTGAAAGAGATCCATTCTGAGTATAAGGACATATCTATCAGAGATGAAGCCTCCTCTAGTGACCAAACTGTTGACAGTATAGCACAGGAACTGATGGATTTTGATAACTGTGATGACAGTGAAGTGACAGAGGCGCAAGATAGTGTTGTAGAGCAGCAGCAAAACAGTGATATGCCACAGCATGACGTTAGTGATGCAGTTGACAACTTTGACCAAAGGGATCTGATGGAAATGGACAGCTGGGAGGAACGTGTAATTGTGGAGGCAAATCTGTTAGATCAACCCAGCACTGAAATGTTGCCCTCTGATGAAAATGTGACCGCAGATAATCAGACACCTGACTCAGAACAGGATGTAGATGAGCAGAGACCCGGTGTTGCCCTGGATACGTGCCTTCAGCCAGCTGACATAGCACATGAGATGTTAACCTACAGTGACAGTGTTTATTGTATCGCTCCTGCTGAGGGAAACAGACCAGTCAGCTTTTTTAAAGTTCCTAAATTGGAGGCTATGGCTTTCCCCGTTCAGTTCCCCACTGGAGAGAACACCTTAGATGAGGTCAACAGAATGAGGAAGTTATCGCCAAGCGGATATTTCAAGGCGAGGCTGTTCTGTGTCGACAATCGTTTTGCTATGGACACAAATTACATATTTTTTGCACAGTTTGTCACAGAAATGCATATGGCCACCTCCAGTATGTCCATACAGCTCAGAAAAGGCAAGCCCACGACCAGAGATGGACGCAGAATAAGCACTAGATTGCTGCAGGACAAACGTGAGGTTCAGAGGCTGGTGGAGAACAAAGATGTAACCAGATTTATGGCGCCACTGAGAGGGACTCCAGCCTACTGGGAGAAAACACTAAGGGATTTGTTTTCCATGCTCAGACAACTGGGAACACCAACTTTTTTCCTTACGTTCAGCGCAGCAGAAATGAGATGGCCTGAAGTGATAACAGCAATAAAGGCACAACAGGGTCAACAGGTAGACTTTTCAGAGTTAGACTGGGCCACAAAATGTGAAATACTGCGAAGTAACCCCGTCACCTGCATGCGCATGTTTGAGAAGAGAGTTGACGCGCTGATGAGAGATTTGCTCATGTCACCTGCACAGCCCATCGGTGAAGTGATAGACTTCTTCATTCGTGTGGAATATCAAGCACGTGGATCTCCTCACATCCATCTTTTGGTTTGGTGCCAGAACACACCTGTATTTGAGGAAGACCCTGATCAGAAAGTGTGTGACTTTGTTGACAAGTACATAACATGCAAACTGCCCGACCAAAATGCAGACCCTGAACTATATAAAATTGTGACAGAGGTACAGACTCATAGCAAAAACCATTCAAAGTCATGCAAGAAAGGCAACAAACACTGCAGATTTGGATTTCCCAAACCGCCTGTGAGGAAAACAATGGTAACTAGACCTATGCCACCACAGGTCAGTGAAGCCAATGAACAACCAGGGTTGACTCCAGAGAGAGCTAAAGCAAAACTGAAACCTGTGTGGGACCTGCTTAACGACCCCAAAGCTACTTTTGAAAACACCCCACAGCTACTCGCCCAATGCAACTTAAGCTATGAGGAATATGTAGACAATGTGGAGTCACTCACCAACGCCAGCGTGATTGTCATGAAGCGTGATCCAAAAGACTGTTGGGTGAACGGATATAATCCCCACTTGCTGAGGGCTTGGAATGCCAACATGGATATCCAATTCATACTGAATCCTTACTGTTGCATGTTGTCCTATATTTCAAAAGCAGAGCACGAGATGAGCGACTATCTCAAGACAGTAATGAAAGATAATAGTGAAGCCAACACATCTGATCGGGAACAAATGAAACAGATCATGCAGGCCTACTCAAAAAACAGAGAGGTTAGCGCTCAGGAGGCTGTTGCCCGCACATGTAGTTTGAAACTGAAATCCTGTTCACGCAGCGTTTTATACATACCCACAGATGACGACGCACTGAGAATGAGCCTTCCTGTTAAATACCTGGAGAACAAATCGCCAGACTCTGAGGATGTTTGGATGTCAGGGTTACCGGACAAATACAAAGCCAGGCCCCACACACCTGAATTTGAAACAATGTGCATGGCAGACTTTGCATCAACCTACAGAGTAGTCTATGGGAGACACAGGAACAGTAAAAATGTAATTCGACTTAATAATGACAAAGGATTCATTCAAAAGCGCTCAAAGGGGAAACCTGCCATCATCAGATATGCCCGTTTTTCACAGCAAAAAAACTCAGAGAAGTTTTATGGCACGTTGCTGAAACTCTACCTGCCCTACCGCTCAGATGCACAGCTGAAGTGTCATGGATTCCAGTCGTATGAATCATTTTATGCCGGTGCTTCTGTGCAACTCCCGGGAACACAGTATACTGAGCGGGTGTGTGTAATTGTCAACAGAAACAGGTCTGTGTATGATAAACACAACACTGCCATTGAGAAAGCCATCGAGGACTTTCAACAACAAGGACCCATTGAGGATGCATGGACAACGCTGGCACCTGAAACAGAGTTGGTCAGACTGGAGTGCATTTCAGAACGTGAAGAAGTAAACCCTGACGAACACAACGAACAAGATGATGTCCCTGAATACACGGCTTCCAGAGTGGAAAGAGGAGGTACTGCACCCTTAATTGAGGGACCACAGATAAGCCCTGCAGTTGTGCGCAAGATGTACCAAAGCCTAAATCAGACCCAAGCATCCATCTTCTACACGGTCAGAGACTGGTGCATGAAACGCGTGTATGGTGAGACTCCCGGACAGTTCTTCTACTTTGTCACCGGTGGCGCTGGTACTGGCAAATCACATCTTATTAAGTGCATCTATACAGAGGCCACAAAGATACTGTGCAAACTCCCCCGTGTCTGTGAGGAAAGTGACATGTCAATGCCCACTGTTCTATTGTCTGCATTCACCGGCACTGCTGCCTTCAACATATCAGGCAAAACGCTTCATTCTATCCTCAAACTTCCCAGAAGCCTTAAGCCTCCATATCAAGGACTCGGAAACACTTTAGATGAAGTGAGGGCAACGCTGTCAAATGCTGAGATACTCGTCATCGATGAAGTATCAATGGTCTCCAAACCTCTCTTTGCCTATGTGAACTGGAGGCTGCAACAGATAAAAGGAAGCAAGAAACCTTTTGGTGGTATGTCAGTTCTAGCTGTCGGAGACTTCTATCAACTGCCACCGCTTGGGAACGCTAAACCTCTGTGTGTGTTTGAGGAGCACATGCTTGATTTTTGGCAAGACCATTTCCAAATGATCACGCTCACAGAGATCATGCGACAGAGAGAGGACATTGCCTTTGCTGAGCTGCTAAACAGGATCAGAGTGAAACAGAAAGGAGAGGCCTTATCTGAAGCAGACAGATCTTTGCTGGTCCAGGCTGTGAGTGACCCAATGAGTTTGCCTATTGAAGTGCTGCATATATTCGCTACCAACAAAGAGGTGGACAAGCACAACACAAACACAATGTCTGTCCTCCATTCGGATTTTGTCAATGTTGATGCAGATGATTACAAGAAGGATCCTCGCACAGGACGGATGGAGAGAGTTAGTGTACCGTTTGTAGGGCGCAAAGGAGATCTAGCAGACAGATTGCAAGCGGCAGAGGGTGCTCGTGTGATGCTCACCAAAAACATTGATGTGGAGGACGGACTGGTAAATGGCTCCTTTGGCAATGTCGCCAGAATAGTTACCCACGTTCAGGATGGCAGGACGGTTGTACACATGCTGGGACTTCAGCTTGACAATGTGAGTGCAGGACAGAGACACCGAAACAAGATACCCAACGGGCCTGACAATGTTGTGTACATTGAGAGAGTAGAGGAGTCCTTGAGCAGAAAAGGAGTTGTTAGGCGCCAATTCCCCATGAAACTGGCCTTCGCATGCACTACTCACAAGGTCCAAGGCATGACAACAGTGTCCGCAGTGGTTTCATTGAAGAGAGTTTTTGAGCCGGGGATGGCGTATGTGGCACTGAGTAGAACTACCTCACTTCATGGATTGCACATCACCGACTTTGATGGAAAGAAAATATATGCTAATCCTGAAATCACCACGTCCCTGAGAGACATGAGGAAAGTCACATTAGACAATGCAATGCCGCTCTTCAGAAATGCTCAGACCGTAAGCATGACTCCCACACTTACAGTTATTCATCACAACACGGAGGGACTGTTGTCACATATTGATGATATCAAGACTCATCACGAGTTGCGCCTTGCAGATATTTTGTGTTTCACAGAGACCCACCTGTCAGGCTCCCTGGTTGCAGATAATCTCCAGTTGGAAGGCTACAGCATGTTTAAACGCAACAGGCATGTGTCATACACAAACAACCCTCATCTAGCACAAAGAAGCGGTGGTGGAGTGGCCATATATGTGAGAAACAACCTTCAGGTACGACCCATGCAGTACTTTCAGAACGTGACAGACCTAGAGTTTTTCGTTGTCAAGGTCGAAGCCCCAGTGAATGCATTAATTGCTGCCATTTACAGACCTCCGCTCTACAGTCTTGCACAATTTCTACCAAACCTGCGCAACCTCCTGGACTCATTGGAGATACTAGATCACCATCCCAGCATCATCTGTGGAGACTTCAACGAGGATCTGATGCCCAACAACAAGAGCAAGCCCATCTTTGCGCTCCTTCAGTCACGAGGATACACACAACTGATCAGAACCGCCACCACTGAGAAAAACACCCTCCTCGATCACATATTCATCTCTCGACCACAGCACTGTCTCCAATCTGGTGTACTTCAGACCTACTACAGCTATCACAACCCTGTGTACTGCGTATTAACCTCCCACATCTCGTAAGTATTACTGTATGAAAGGCTAGTTTCCTCTCTTGAATTGAACTGGTTGAGTAGGTGAAGATACGATGTAATTAGTGCAGTACCGGTCGCGGGGATCCCTACAATCAAAAATAAAGATTGTATTCCAAATATATCTGGATATGCATTTACATGATTAGAATTACTATAATAACAACACAAGAAATATTACTAAATTAATATCAGAAACTGTAAGATATGGTACAAAGTAAGAATGTAACCTAGCTCAGCAATGTAGCTCAGAAAACAGAAGCTAAGTAAGTAGCTAATTCAGGTAACTAGCAGTAACTAAATTCCACAGATACAGTGCTGCTACCAATACAAAGAATCACAGTGTACAGACATTAACATGGTGAATGATATACTCACATATTGCATTTACGCACAACTTGTGAAACAACGAAGGTCCATCGTCAGCTGTCGGCAAACATACTGAGACCAGCTAGAACTAGACGAAACATAACAAACAACATCTAACTCAAAGGTGTACGTCTCCCCCTAGCGGCTAAAAGAGAATACTCCACATATCACTTAACTTAACAAAACCCAACTTATGAAGCAAGACCTTTTTGAAGCTAAATTATTCAAGCAAACATTTGTGGAACCTTTTTGTATTACAGCATAGTTTAGATTAAATAATTTAAGTATTATATTAAAGATTTTACCTGTAGATTAAAGTTTAGATAAGTAGTGTAAGAAAGTATAGATTGAAAGAGCATAGTTTGACAGAGCAAAAGTTTAATTTACCATAAATGTACAATACTCTCAATGTAACCAAAGTAGGTGGGTCCTCCGTTGCAGCAGGCCTCACCACCTGGCCTGCTGCCCCAGCCTGGCAGAGAGTGAAGGAGTTAGAGGCTGGGAGGGTGGGAGGGACGGACGGAGGATCCCACCTCACAGCAGAGAGGGTGACTTTGAAAGAGGGGGTCCAGGCACCCACCTCAGCACAGAGGGGGGCTGCCAAGCCTGTCCCCAACTGCCATGCAAGGTGGAACTGTCCCCAGCCCAGGACAAGTCCCAGTCTGTACCTGCAGCCCTCAGGCGATCAAGAAGTTGTTTCAAGGTATGGTGTCAAAATAGAAAAAATGGTGTTTTATAACATCACATTTTTGTATGTTCTTAGTTGTTGTCCTTGGGATGCACTCTGAAATAATGTGTCTTGCTGCAGGTGGAGTTCATTGATGAGAGCGGACCAGAGGTCGATGCCCAGGTGGAACACAGAGAGAGTGTTGGTGTCTAAGAGGCGCCCTACCTCCATCAGGGCAGCCTGCATCCCCAAGCCTTCCCCAGAGCCCCCTGCAGAGAAGGCCCCTGCAAGAGCCCCCTGTTAAAGGATCCACAACACCACTGTGCTTCTGCCTACCAGCCAGTCTCTTCTACTGCTCTCCTGCTGCAGAGAGGTTGCCACACCAGGACACCATGCTGCCCCTCCTCAATCATGGACTCTTGTGACCTGATTCTTGATATATGAACATTGACAAAACAACGAGATTGGAAGCAAAAGGTTACCACACCCCTGCTGCACCTCCTTATATGAACTTAACAAAACATTTAAAACCAACAGTATAATCAGTCTCTAATGCCTAGTCAGTTCCTGTATAAGGCGAGTATGGAATGCTGGTTAGCCAATGACGGGTAAGATCCCACATTCAAACTTCTGGGACAACCTAAGGCAGGCACAGTCACGATTACTCAGCCTCAGGATAACCTAAAGCAGCATCACAATTACTCTAGACTGGTGAGACTATCCTGATATCACAAGCTTCCAATCCACAACCAATCAGTAAAATGTGTTAAATAAAGCCTGAATAAAGCCTGTGGCATTGAACTGTGAACCTGACCTTGTGTAGTGTGTGCTGGGGATTGCAATAACTGATGTCTGCTGCTATTTATCGATGGTAACAAAAGGAGTGATATTAAGAAATCAGAACTTAAATGTAGGCTACATATTCTTGAGCTAGCTGTGACTGCTAAAAAGATGTTGGTGGCTTCAAAAATCTATTCAATATCCTGTTTTAGACATCATAGTTCTTAAATTAACTTGGGCTTATCAGCACCTTCATTAGCCTATGAATTCTAACCCTACTTGTACTGTAACACTAGTTGAAATTTATAATCCTTCTACTTACCAGTAGTACTAACTGTGGTAGGCTATTTATAGTAGTTTATAATAGTTTTTTAATATTTAGTTATATTTATTATTATTGGTAGTGCTAACAGTTATATTTGTAGTTATAATAGTAATAGCAATAGAGTTTATAGTAGTTATATTTACAATAGTTAGTAGTTATAATAGAACTGGCAGTAGATGTTACAAACCCTAACTCTAACAATAAGATTACTGTTAACCCTAATACTACTGTTAACCCTTACACCACTGCAGTGATGATCTGTTAATGTAGGCTAATCCTCTCAACAGGCATCCTTTATATAACAGTAGTATTGTAGCACTCACCTCAACTTCCATACCAACTGTAGTGACTACAACATTTTAGTTCTTATCGTGCGTAGATCACCCTGGGTCTGGCTGGGTAGGCTATAGTAGACACTTGCAGAAAAACGGAATGTCCAGATGAGGGTTGCAATAAAAATGTTCTTGATTTATTGTTCCAGGTTGATGTTCAAAATGAAAGCATACTGTTCACGTTATGAAAATAATAAGCATATATAACACTGGCAAGCAAGTATTGAATTAACGAGCTGCAAGGTCTAAAGACTGTGTGCTTTCCCAACCAAAAGCCACACTACTAGGCCTTGGCACCTCCTTTAAGGGGCATCCTCGCCTGCAGAGGGAGCACACACACTAAACAGAAATTAACGTCACACCAATGAACAATTAACATCACAAAAAGGATAACATAAAGAAATGGCTCCTACATAAACCGGCCCCTAATTGTTTTGCATCACCAAAAACAATTATTATTTTTACCATTTAAAGGGAGCCTAAGTTATCATAATTATCAAAAAAGTTAGAAATATCAGTAATTTCAAGTAAGTATAATAAACATGAGGTGTGTGGTGTGACGTGCTACTCACGACCTTTAGGTAGACTTCAATGGGTTCCTGAAGCAAGATGGCTGCTCTTCTGTGTCTTCTAGCAGCAGACAGATCTTTGTTATGGGTCTCTCCAGTATGCTGGTTTGTGTCTTGACCTTGACAGCTCTCACCAGGCCTTTGGAGTCTGACTTGACCTCTAACACTCTTCCTAAGATCCAAGAGCCACGTGGTGCAGAGGAATCGACCACCATCACCACGTCTCCAGGAGTGAAGCTTCTTCTCTTTTTGCACCATTTCTGTCTTTCCTGCATTAGAGGCAAGTACTCCTGGCTCCAACGCTTCCAAAATAAATCGACCATGTACTGCACCTGTCTCCAACGGCGCCTTATGTACAGGTCGTTCTTCTCAAAGATGCCAGGTGGTAGAATGGGCTTAGTTTTTAAGAGCAAGATGTGGTTTGGGGTGAGAGGCTCCAGATCCTGTGGGTCGCTGCTGATGGTAGTGATCGGGCGGCTGTTCAAGATGGCCTCCACCTCACAAAGGATGGTCTGCAACCCCTCGTCATCCAGAGTCTGCTGTTTTAAAACGGAATGGAGGGCCTTTCTCACGGATCTTATGAGCCGCTCCCACACTCCTCCATGGTGGGATGCTCCAGGGGGGTTGAAACTCCACTGTACACCCCTGTGAAGAAGAGCTCCTTCTATTTTGTCCTGGTGTAGAGATGAGAGGGCTTCCCTGAGCTCTCTCTCAGCCCCGACAAAGTTTGTGCCATTGTCTGACCGCATGTGTTTCACTTGCCCTCTCCTACAGGTGAACCGTCTCAGGGCATTGATACATGAGTCTGTATCAAGGGAGTGGGCAACTTCAATATGCACGGCCCTACTGGTCATGCACGTGAATAAGACCCCATATCTCTTCAGTGTGGTGCGTCCTCTTTTGACGTTGATAGGGCCAAAGTAATCAACACCTACATTTGTGAATGCAGGCAAGTCTGGCTGAAGCCTTTCCTCTGGCAAGTCAGCCATCTTCTGCTCTCCAACTTTGGCTCTGTGCTGCCTGCACACAACACACTCTCCTATTATTTTCCTTGCGGCAGAGTTAGCCTTGATTATCCAGTATCTTTTCCTTAGCTCTGAGAGAATGTGGTTTCTTCCTCCATGTCCAGTTCTTTCATGAATGTCACGTAGAATAAGTGTGGAAGTGTGACTGCTTTTGGGGAGAATGACAGGGCACTTGATCTCCTCTGGCATAGCTGCCCTGCTCAAACGTCCTCCCACTCTGAGCATTCCATCCTTCAACACTGGGTCGAGTCTGTAAAGATTGCTCGTCTTCTTGACACCATATGTTGCCATTTGCAATGCTGCCATTTCCTCTGGAAAGCTCTGTTGTTGGGTGTAACGGATAATTGCATCCTCTGCTTTCTCCAGATCCTCCAGAGTGACCGTTTGTCCATTCAGTGTGGTTTTGACATCTGCCATCTTCTGGTCGATGGTCTTCTGAGCGCTTCTAGTGACTGTGATTGGGGTGATAGTGGACTGAAACTCTTTTCTTCTCTGAGACAGCAATTTCAAAGCTTCCTTTAGCTTCTGAAACCATGCCACTGTGACCTTCAGCCTTCTCCAGCTGGAGAAGTACGCGATCAGCATGTTGGTGGGATTGTTACCTCTATTGACAATAGCAGCACCCACTGTTGGGTTTCTCTTGACCTCTGGGTCATTAACAGAGAGTGTGGTAGAGTCCAGCAGGAACTGTGGCCACTCCTCCTCTGACCTCCAGATCATTTCTGGGCCATGAATCCAGCCCCTGTTCTTCAGAAAGGTGTCTGCTCTTTGGCCCCTAGAGGCAGCATCGGCAGGATTCATCTTTGTGTTTACATATCTCCATTGCGCCACTTCTGTGGCTTCTCTAATGGCAGAGATCCTGTTGGAGACAAATGTGTGAAACCTTGTGTGTTCGTTAGCGATGTACTTGAGTACTGATTGGCTATCAGTCCAAAACATTGAGTGTTGCAGCTGCAGCTGTAGCTCTGAGCGGAGAACCTTATCCACTTTAGTGGCGAGCAATGCAGCAGCGAGCTCCATCCTAGGAATTGTCATTTTCTTCAGGGGAGCCACTCTTGCTTTTCCCATAACGAAAGCAACATGAACAGTGTTCTCCTCGTTTACGAGTCTCAAGTAGCTCACTGAACCATAACCCTGCTCGCTCGCATCTGAGAAGTGATGCAGCTGCGCTTGCTTGTATGCGCCAAAGTTGTTCGGTTTGATGCATCGAGGGACTTTGAAATCCTTGATCTGCTGGAGATCTGCTGTCCACTTGATCCATTGGTCCAAGAATCCTTGAGGTACTTCCTCATCCCAACCACAGTTGATGCTGCAGAGCTTTTGAAGAAGCAGCTTGGCTGCAAGGGTAAAGGGGGCGAGAAACCCTAAGGGGTCATAAATGGAGCTGACCATAGACAGTATCCCTCTCCGAGTGGGTGGTTGTGGTTTGATGGTGACATTGAATGTGAAATTGTCCTCTTCCACACCCCATCGCACTCCAAGTGCACCTTCAGTTGGGAGTCTGTCTTTATCCAGATTGAGCTCCTTCACCTCCTTAGCTCTTCCTTCTTTGGGGATGCTGGCAAGCACCTGACGGCTGTTTGTTATCCATTTGGAGAGTTGGAACCCTCCTCTTTGACAGGCAGACGTGAGGTCTGTGATGAGCAGGATGGCATCGTTCTCTGTGGCTACAGACTTTAAGCAGTCGTCGACATAAAAGTTGTTCAGGATTGTGTCAACCACTTCAGGTCTAAGTTGTTTCCTGTTGTCTTCAGCTGTTCTTCTTAGCGCATAGTTTGCGCAGCTGGGTGAAGATGCAGCGCCAAACAGGTGCACCGTCATACGGTACTCCACAGGGGTCAGACTTTCGTCTCCCCCAGGCCACCACAGAAATCTCAGAAAATCAACATCCTCTTCAGAAACCTTTACCTGGTGGAACATGGCCTTGATGTCGGCAATCATTCCGATTGGCTCCTGGCGGAATCTGAGGAGCACTCCTATGAGGCGATTGGTTAGGTCTGGACCTTGAAGCAATTCAGAGTTGAGTGAGGTGCCATTGAAGGAGGCTCCACAGTCAAAAACAACTCTGAGGGTTCCTTTTCTGGGGTGGTACACCCCATGGTGGGGTAGGTACCAGACCCTCCCATCCTTGCGCCTCAGCTGCTCCTGTGGAACTGCCTCGGCGTAACCTTTGTCGATGACATCAAATAGAAATGTTTTGTATTCCAAGTTGAATGTCTCGTTCCTTTTGAACTTTCTTTTCAGGCTGGACAGACGCTGCTCAGCCACGTGACGGTTATCAGGTAGTGATACATCTTCTCTCCTGAATGGCAATCGGAGACTGTAGTGTCCATCCACAATCTTGGCTGAGTCCTCAGCAATCTTCATGAACTGTTTGTCTTCTATAGACATCTCCTTTGTCTCCTCATATGAGTTTTCACTAAAGTCAGTGTTGTACTGTGAGACCAGTAGCCCCTGAATGTTTACCAGTGAAATCCTGTTGGCGGAGACTGAGTGACCCTTTCCTCTTCCTCCTCTCAGTGGCCCATTGACCACCCAGCCCAGCAGGGTCCTTACTGCGTATGGGCCCTCTCCTTCGCTGTTGATGACCTGCCACGGTTCCATCACTGCTGGTGCATCAGTGCCAATCAGCAGGCCAATGTCAGCATCTATGTTGTGGAGTCTGACGTCCTTAAGATATGGCCACTTGACTAGATCACTTGCGTTAGGGATGTTCTGTTTTGTGACAGGCATGGTCTTATGACTGTATGCCACTGGGAGGGCTACAAATGTGTTGCCGTGTAGCTCACTCACCTCCAGACCTGGGACAATATGACTGTTTACGGTCTTTTCTTGACCCATGGTGCGAAGCAGGATGTTAGTTTCCTTTCCTCTGATGTTCAGCTGGTGCATGAGTCGGTCTGTGCAAAATGTAGCAGTGCTGCCAGGGTCAAGGAATGCATATGTATGGACTATCCTGTTCCCTTTGCTGGATTTCACTTTAACAGGTACAATAGCCAATACACACTCCTCTTCACCGGCCCCAATATGCCCACATGCATTTGGAGAGACCTTCACACCACTTGCTGAGTCTTCTGCTGGTCCTTGCACTGTACTTCTTTCCTTTTCCAATGTTGTTCCTTTTTCCTTGTCCATTTTTCCTATGTGAAGCACAGTTGGGTGGGTTTTATTGCACACTTTGCATAAGAGGCGCCTGTTGCAGTCCTTGCTCATGTGCCCTGGTTTGAGACACCCGAAACAGATTCCTCTTTTCTTTAGGAAATCAATCTTGTCTTGGTGCATTTTCTTTTTGAGTTGTGGACACATTTCTATCATGTGTCCATTTGAACAGAACAAACAGATTTGCTCCTTTGTGAGCTGAGGTGATATGAATCGTGGGTTGCCATCTTGAGGTTGGGGTACGCTCGCCACGCTGGTGGCAAAGTTGCTGCCAGTCACCTTTGTCTTTTGTGACTGAAAGGCTGTGGGCTTCTTTGCTGTAGTGTTGCGTGGATTGAAAGCTGCGTCCTGAATGTTGCCGAACACAGGGTCTGTTAGAATCTTTACTTGTGTTTCAATGAATTTGACTAAATCACTGAATTTTGCCTTGTTGCGCCTTTCCTGTAGCTTGTAGGCTTCAGTTCTCCATCTTTCCCTGAGTTTATATGGCAACTTGGTAACCAGAGATCGTAGGTTGGATGATAAATCAAGTTCCTCCATGTATGCTATTTCACCTATCGCGTTACAACAGCCCCTGAGATACAAAGCGAATGTCTCCAATGCTTTGGAGTCTTCAGGTTTGATGGGAGACCAGGACAGGGCCTTTTCTATATACGCATTAGCGATTTTAAACTCATTACCAAAATGCTCTTGAAGCAGCTCTTTAGCTTTCATATAGCCTCTGTCTGGATCCATAAACATGCAGGTCCTAATTAGTTCTCTAACCTGCCCCCTAGTGTACTGTTCTAAATAGCACAACCTGTCTTTGGCACTATCAGTCTTGGTTTCTATGATGTGCTCAAAGGATCTAATAAATGACCTGTATTCAACCAGATCACCTTCAAAAACCTTCATGTCCTTTGGCGGCAGAGAGGACAGTTGCTGTTGCTTGATGAGAGCGGCAGTGATGTCATTTTGGCTCTGTAAGATGTTATAGAAAGCACCTGTCTGATTTGGTTGTGGTGCTTGTTGTGCTGGGGCTTGCACAGGGTTTGGAAGGTTGGGTTGTGGTTGAGTGTGCATCACAGTTCCACTTTGTGTTACAGTTCCAGGCTGTGTTACATTGAAGGGCTGCGCACCATGTTGAACATGAGCTGATTGCAGTGGTGCTCTGGGCGTTTGAGCTGCGTGATACAGGGATGTAGTATTGGGTGAGGCAGGTAACATTGGATGGTTTGGATGGCTCACTGGTGTGACCACAGTGCTCCTTTGCACTGGTTCAGTTGGCTGTGGGCTTTTTCCGGTTTCCATTCCAGAAGCTTTTTGTGTTCCTACATTTTCCTCAAAATATTCAGTCATCCCATCGACCTCTGAACCTCTCATTTGAGTCTCCATGCTTTTGTTGAAGACAGAGATTTTAGCTGAAGCAGCTTCCAACTCAGATCTCAGTTCCAGTGCTTCCTTCTTTTTCCTTATTTGTTCCTTTTGCCTATTGAGCATTTCCTCCTCATCCTCCAATGCATGCTTTTCCATAAGCGCACTCATTTTGGTTTCCAATGCGGCCTTCTCCGCCTCTGCCCGGGTGCGCGCAGATGCTGTAGAAGAGACTTTGGATCTGACTTGAGATGCACTGTCACCGGGATCAACATCAACACTTTTATCACCATCATCATCATTCTCTTCATCATCATCATCATTATCCCTTTCTGGTGGATTTGACAGCCACTTATTCACGATAGCATCAAACTCGGCAATATAGGTTATTCTGGGTTTAAACCACTTGTCGGTGTCATTGTCTCTTTCATCCTCATGCAACAGTTTTTGATAGGCAGAATGTGTGGCTTTAAATTCTCCAACCAAGTCATCGTATTTGAACATGTTCTCCTTTATTTCATCAACGTTTGTCACATCCTTCATTAATTCAAGGACTATGTTCTTTCTGCGCGTTAACTGCCCGAGCTTGGCCTTTCGGGATAAGCGCATTTTATCCAAAACCTTTGCAACAGCTTCCTTCTCGTTCTCCATGTGGACCTTTGTTTCGCCAGTTATATTGACAAAAGTTGACTTTACTTTTACTCAAAACGAGTTCCTTAGATCGTGCCAATTCGCTGAATTAGTTATTTTCCGAACAGGCAGTCGTGGCGCTCTAGGCGCCTTCCGTAATACAATAATACGGTCCAAATTCCAACAAGCAGTGGCGCACCAAACAAATTAAATGTCAATGTCTTTGTCACAAATTCACTCCATTAGTGAACCTAAATCCAGTTTAAATCCAACTTGAACGAAATAACATCCAATCTTGCGATTCCAGTGCATACTTTTGCATTTGGAGTATTATGAAACTTCACAATCTTACATACCGCTCCAGCGCAATGCATTGG